>NC_059161.1:98138115-98441145 GCF_019923935.1 Bubalus bubalis | reverse complement strand
GAGGAAGTTGATTCCAACCCTTATGGATGGCTTTGATGGGTTCAAGACTTCAGAGGAAGAAGTAACTGCAGATGTGGAAATAGCAAGAGAATTAGATTTAGAAGTGGGGCCTGAAGATATAACCGAATTGCTGCAATCTCATCATAAGACTTTAACAGATGAGGAGTTGCTTCTTATGGATGAGCAAGGAAAGTGGTTTTTTGAGATGGAAACTACTCCTGGTGATGATGTTGTGAAGATTGTCAAAGAGACAAGAAAAGACTTAGAATAGTACATAAACTTAGTTGATAAACAGCAGCAGCAGCAGCAGGGTTTGAAATAATTGACTTCAGTTTTGAAAATAGTTATACTCTGGGTCAAATGCTATCAAACATCTTTGCACGCTACAGAGAAATTGTTTGTGAAAGAAAGAGCCAACTGATGCAGCAAATTTCATTGTTTTCTTTTAAGAAATTGCCACAGCCACCCCAACCTTCAGCAACCACCACCTTGATCGGTCAGCAGCCATCAACAGCGAGGCAAAACCCTCCATCAGCAGAAAGTTTTAAATAATGGTTAGCCTTTTTTAGTAATAAAGTATTTAAAAATTAAGGTATGTACATCTTTTTTTAGACGTAATACCATTGCACAATAGACTACAGCATAGTGTAAAGATAACTTTTATATGCACTGGGAAACCCAAAATTCATGGGATTGCTTTACTGTAATATTTGTTTTATTGTGGTGGTCTGGAACTGACCCTGAATATTTTTGAGGTAAGCCTGTACTTCCTTAGTTGTGGCTTATATTTTCACCTCATAATCCAGATGGGAAATTCTGCTTATTCACTGGTTTCCAGGCAGATCTGCTCATACATGGTATTTATGAATACAAAATACTTGACTGAAAAGCTGGGGGTCACATAGCAAATCCTTTAAAGTCTACAGGAGTCAGCCTGGCCCTGGCTTCCCTGCTTTGCCCTTTCCTTGTGCAGTACCAATCTCGCCATTTCCCTGGTCTCCCCTTACTCTCCGAATCAACAAATCTCTTCCACTAGCAGAGCAGTTTCAGAGCACTTTCTGCAAGAGCTTATCAAGGTTTTTTCCCAAAGGCAACTCCTTTTCAGAGAGGGATTCTGTGGCCACCTGTTAGGATAATCGTTTCCCATTCCTGTTCCTAATTATATGTTTATGAGTGTTGCGCCCATGGGTCTGAATCAGGTCTTACTTGGTTTGTTTTGTTTACCCCAACGTCCTGCACTGAGCTCTCAGTAACATTTGTATTGATGAATTGTAACAATGAATTGATGGTTGAGAAAATGGTTGAAAAGTTGATTCAAAGAATGAATGCTGCTACTGCTGCTAAGTCGATTCATAATGAATAGGTTGATGTTAATTTGATCTAATGGTTCCCAGGGATCTTTGCTATGCAAAAGAAAGGGGCTGACTGACCAAGACTCTAGCCCTTATTCTAGTCCCATTTCTGCCTCTAACTTGCTAAATATCCACAGGCTATCACTTTTCCTTTCTGTACTTTGGCTGTAAAATGAGAAGGTGGCTCCTAGTTATTCCTTTCTTTTCTATCAACCACACTTCATTCTAATCCCACCTGATACCTGAAGCTTCACCGTGGTTGGCCGGCTGGGTAGCTTATTATTAAAACCCACCTGTCTGGCTAAGAAGTGCTTTCAAAGCTAGGACCCGCCTGGAATTGTTTCAGCCAATGCGTCGTATTCAGCAACACCAGATTTTACCACCTGCACTTCCCTCATTCTCCTCTAATGCCTTAGCTAAGCTGGATATTGAATGAGTTCCCTTTCATCTTTCGCCAGCTTTATGTATTTAATCTCACCAGCCTTTTCCTAAACCCAGTCCTCAAGCACAAGGGCTTTGTGTATGCACTTCCTTAACCTGGTTTATTGTCTCTGGAATTTCCTGAAACTTTCTATAGCATTTCTGAAGGAAGTAGGGACCCCATGTGGTATTTTTGGCAACATTTCCATTTTAGCTGCTTTTTCTTTGGGGCCTTACAGCTTGAGCAATTCATTGTGAGTCCTCAGAGGAAAGAGTTTGCGAGAACTGACTGACCAATGTTCATTCATTCATTCCTAGCTCATTGGTAGCACTAAGCCACTGTGCCAGCAACTAAAATTTTACTTTTAGTGTCAAAGAATATCCCAGTGTTTCCTTTCATATGATGTATTTTATTAGTGGTGCCAGGACTCCCATTTCAGTAATCTTTGCTCTGAGGGGTTCTGAGGTAACTTAGGTATAACCCACAGAATCCTAGAAAATTTGATTGGTTCACAGTTTCTTGTGAACTAGGAAATGAATAATTATTTATTATTACTCAATTTTGATACTAATAATTATTCAATTATGATAATTATTATTCAGTCATTAGCATATACATCTCTTTGTCAAACACAGAGCTACATAATAATACATGGGGCATCTCATTTATGTAAACATTATGAGCAGATACCATTTGCCAGGTTAAGAAATCCATAGCTGGTGACTGATGGATTTGATGGATTTGAGATTCTAACCAGTCCATCAGAAACCAGCATCTGCATTCCTAACCACCACACTGCTTCTTTCTCCTAGCTACCAATTTGCTGTTCTGAAGGATTATATATGGAAGAGAAAGAAACTCTTTCCCTATTAGCCCTTGGACTTTTACCTTTGACTTGGTAGTGTTTGCTGTGGGGTCCCTTCTCACCTTGTCTTCAGGAGTGTTCTGTACTTTGTAGCTCTCCAACCATAAGCCCAGAGGAGTCTAGACTTCATTGAGTATCTTGATATCTGGATGCTTTCCCTTGTCCATATCTGAAGATCATACCAATGTCAACATTATATGGATCCTGGATACCAACCAGGAGAAAGATGAAAACAAACTATTCTAAGAGCAAAAGAATTTATATATATAACTGAATCACTTTGCTGTATACCTGAAACTAACACAACAGTGTAAATCAACTGTGTGCTTTGTGCTCATATGTACTCAGTTGCTTCAGTAGTGTTCGACTCTTTTGTGACCCTGTAGACTGAAGCCTACCAGGCTCCTCTGTCCATGGGATTCTCCAGGCAAGATTACTGGAGTGACTTGCTATGCCCTCTTCCAGGGGATCTTCCCAACCCAATGACTGAACCCACATCTCCTGCTGTCCTACATAACAGGCAGATTCTGTACCCACTAAGCCACCTGGGAAGCCTGTAAATCAACTATGCGTGTGAGTCGCTCAGTCATGTGCGACTCTTTGCGACCCCATGGGCTGTAGCCATCCAAGCTTCTCTGTCCATGGGATTCTCCAGGCAAGAATACTGGAGTGGATTACCATTACTTTCTCCAGGGGATCTTCCTGACCCAGGGATTGAACCAGGGTCTTCTGCATTGGAGGCAGATTCTTTACCGTCTGAGTCACAAGGGAAGCTCTAGTATAAAATAAAAAATTAAAAAAAAAACAAAACACCTTGCTGATTATCACCAGGTGACCCTATTTCATTGGAAGAAAATGTAGATGACATTTTTTATGAATAATAGCATTGTTTAATCTTGTAGCACAAAGGAGGAAAACATTTGACTCCAAATCCCAGCCACCAAACCAGAAGTCCAAAATAGCCTTTCAGTTCAGTTTAAAACCTTAAAGCATTTGTCTTAGCCTAGTTTTTCCCCAAAGTACAGCCTGAAACAAATGCTTATATGAGTATTATAATAGTTTAATTTGATATGATGATCCCAGGAAGCAGGGAAGAAGGGGAACAGGGAATGAAATAGGGAGAGAAAATGTCGAGTTGAAAACCATTAAGGGCAGCTCCTGGCTCCAACATATGAGACCTTCAGAGAAGCTGTATAAAATGCGTTTAAGGATTGTCTGCTCAGAAGAAGAAGGGGCAGTACCCATCAGCTTCTATCTCCCATTGGTTAAGAATGGCCCCAGGGAACATTTGGATTTCAAGTAAATGGGTGTTAAGTGGACTCCCACAAGCATCCCTTGAGGCAGCTCAGAGAGGCTGAAAGACTGCAAATGAGAGGCCTGAGGCCTCACACTGTGAGGTTGCATCTTCATGAAGGTATACTTTTTGCACCTTGGCTGGAACAAGAGGTGAGACTGTTAGGGATTGAAGTGAAGCACAGGAGATTTTAGATAGATCCCCTTCTGCACCATTCAGGCCCACTTATGCCTTCCTCTGGTGGCTCAGACTGTAAAAGAATCTGCCTGCAATGCCGGAGACCAAGGTTCAATCCCTGGGTTGGGAAGATCCCCTAGAGAAGGGAACGGCTACCCACTCCAGTATTCTGGCCTGGAGAATTCCATGGACAGAGGAACCTGTTGGACTATAGTCCATGGGGTTGCAAAAAGTCAGACACAATTGAGTGACTAATATTTTCACTTTTATATGCCTTCCTCATATGCCTTGGATATATGCCAAGCCCAGTGGGTCATAAAGTCCTCTTCAGTATGGGTGCTGGCTGCAGTCCCTGCAAACACTTAATAATCTATGAGGATTAGTAAAATATGTTATTCCTGCTGCTGCAGTTGGTCTCAAAGCTCTAGCTGATATTCATCACCGATGTCTTCTGCCACCCAGTCTAGATTTTCCTTATCTTAGCCAGCACTTTGGCTGGTCTGGATTTCTCAGGTGATGGGGGGTACTATGGCCTTCATTCCCAAAGCCCTAATAGTTGCCTTACCTTTGACAGAAACATAGTTATCATAATTGCTTGCTTATCCTTACCACTGTGTTAGTTAAGTGCCTGACCTGGCACTTAACTAAGCTTTACCTGAATGCTCCACCGTTCTGATAATAGTCCTTCTGGGTGGTGAGGTATAGGAGCTGCTGCTGCTAAGTCGCTTCAGTCATGTCCGACTCTGTGCGACCCCATAGACTGCAGCCCACCAGGCTCCCCCATCCCTGGGATTCTCCAGGCAAGAACACTGGAGTGGGTTGCCATTAGGAGCAGCGGGTCCTAAAATCAACACCTTCTTCAATGAAAGTAGGTCCCTTGTTCTGAGTCAATGTTGTGTGTGCACAGGTTCTCATATAGTGGTTCTGGTGTAGGCGCTGTGGGCAGAGAAGGCAAAATCATTACAGGCTAGGCACCATATCACTGCTCCCTCCAAGACTAAAGGGATTTGTTCATTATTTGTTAAGCATCAGCTATTATGTAGAAAAGAAACAAGCCATAAAATTTTAAAGATATGATAGAGAAGAATGTTAGTATATAGATATACCAGGAAACATTCTCTATACAAATATGCTTAATTTTTGTCTTTTTACATGCTCATTCCGATTTGCCATTTTTATCCATTTGTGTTTAATTTTTCAAGAATGAGATTATGTACTGTACCAATTAACCCTCTACCTTAAAAAATATACAATAAATGATTCTTACTAAAAAAAAAAAGACTAAAGAGGTTCAATGTAATCAACTGGTTACCAAGAGGTGAACTGGTTTCCTTAAGGATTAGAGCTCAGCCTTGGTCTCTTCTATTGACTTCCTAGGCATTTAGCAAAGGTAGTAACTAGATCAGCTTTGATAAGAGGGAGCCCAACCTGCTGAGCCCATGCGTAGCCACCATCTTTGTCATCATAGCCACTCAACTCCTGGCCGTATTGTTCTAGCACTGAAGTAGCTGAGGAGAGGCTGACTGACAGCTACAGGATGAGTCATCTTCTCTCCTGGTTGTTGAGCACCTTCTCTATAGTGGCTGCTCTCTTATGGCATTAACTTGGAATACAAAGATCCCTATATCACCTTCTACATGTCCATCCACCTGTTTCTTGCCCAGGTTTCTTTTTTTTTTTTAAAGCATTAAAAAAAAATTAATTACTTTATTTTTGGCTGGGCTGGCTGTTGGTTGTTGAGCAGGCTTTCCTCTAGTTGCGGTGTGCCGGCTTCTCCTTGTGGTGGCTTCTCTTGTTGCAGAGCGTGGGCTCTAGGGCGCACAGGCTTCAGTAGTTGTGGAATGTGGGCTTAGTATTTGCAGCTCCCAGGCTCTAGAGCACAGGCTCAGTAGTTATGGTGCTCATGGGGCTAAGCTGCTCCACAGCATGTGGGTTCCTCCTGGATCAGGTATCAAACCCAGGTCTCCTGCATTGGTAGGCAGATTCCTCACTACTGAGCCACCTGAAAAGCCCCTTGCCCAAATTTCTTTAGTCCAGTCTTCCAGTGGTGTTTCTTTCAAGTCTCTGACCACTCACTTCAAGCCATTCACCTTTGCTCAGGAGACCATATAGACTGTAGAACTGTACCTCAGGCCACTTTTCTTTCCTTTGTAATCAACTGAGAGCACTGATTTTAGCTCTGTCCAGGATTTCCCTTAACTACTATCCTTTACAACTACCCTTTGAGTCATAAAGCAGTTGTACATTTTTGACTAGTACCAACAAATTGTACCAACTCATTTCTCAAGTAGGGGCTTCCCTGTAACTCAGACAGAAAAGAACCTGCCTGCAATGCAGGAGACCCAGGTTCAATCCCTGGGTTGGGAAGATCCCCTGGAGAAGGGCATGGCAACCCACTCCAGTATTCTTGCCTGGAGAATCCCATGGACAGAGGAGCCTGGTGGGCTACAGTCGCAAAGAGTCTGACATGACTGAGTGACTGACGATACAATACGTTTCTCAAGTAGGTTTGAGTTTTTTCTTTCTCTGTCAGTTCATTATATGGTCCTATCCCTTCTACCCACAAACACCATAGGTATGAACTGAAGAAGTGTCAGTGTAACAGAACTAGGGTACATGGGAATCTGGGCATAGTGTAATTGTGTTTTCTGGACCTGTTCATGTCTGATACCTAAGGCCCATTTCTATCCTATAATGGATTGATTTTCCAATCCTTATGGCTTGGTGGATCTGATAATGCTCACTCATGATGGGCAGTGCCTGTCTTATAGTGACTTGGTGAATTATTTTTCTATGGCTGCTGTAACAAATTACCACAAACTTTTAAAGCTGTGGCTTGAAACAATGGAAATTTATTGTCTTACAGTTCTAGAGGCCAGAAGTTCAGCATCTGTATTACTGGGTGAAATCAAGGTATCATTAGGGCTATACTCGCTCTGGAGGCTCAAGGGGAGAATTTGTTCCCTGCCTCTTCCAGTCTTTTTGATACATGCCAGCATTTCTTGATTTGTGGATATATTACTTCAGGGTCTGCCATCAAGGTCACATTGCCTTTTCCTCTTTTTAGGTACATGCCAAATCTTCTGCTCCTTTCTCATATGGATACATACGATTGCTTTTGGGGCCCAGTTGAATCATCCAGAATACTTTCCCTGTCTCAAAATTCATAAAGTAATCACAAGGCAGACTCTATTTTGTCACTTAAGGTAGCATTCACAGGTTTTAGGGATTAAAACATGGATATCTTTTGGGAGACTGCTATTCAGCCTGTCACACGTGGTATTCCAAGGTCAAGCAATTACTCTCCACTAGGACCCTGCTGCATGTAGAATCTGGTTTTCAAATGATGAGTGGTTCTGTGCCATAGAAGACATGGTCTTGATCCAGAACTCTAGGGCTGCAGCTCTTGTAGAGTTTTTCAGACATGCTATATAGCATCCTTATGCCCCACAGATCTTCTGGGTCATATGCATGAGTATTAAGGTAACTTGAACTGCAGACTGAAGCTGCTGCAGAATCTTCTTTTGCCTTGAGCAAAAACAAAACAAAACAGAACTGGCAATCTTCCAAGTCACCAGGTAAATGGACCAGAGTAGCATGATAGTCTATTAGATGCTTCCTCCAAAATCCACCAAGCACGTGGTTCTTCTTCAATGATAGGAATGCTACTGCAAAAACTTGTTCTTTACCTTAGATGGAATGTTTTGCCTACTCTAGGTCACTGAGCCCCTAAAAACTTCTCTAACATGGTAAGCCCTTGAATCTACATTGAGTTTTTCTCGCATTCTCTGGAATAATTATGTCTTATTGGGGCATCTAAAGTACTTTTCTTTTTTTGCTCACTAGCATGAAGCCATCATTCTAGAGACCACTACCAATGTTGTCTGCAATGAGACCACTCTGTGACAGAGCAAGAGAGTTAACACAGACTTGGGGCAAGATAGTGAATATAGACTAGTATCCTTTCCAGATAAAGGTGAACCACTTTAGATCTTCTTTACCAATGGAAGTTGAGAAGAACATGTTTGTCAGATCAGTAGTCAGATTTCAAGTTGCGGTAAAGATAGTCCATTCAGCATGGAAGCTACAATTAAAGTTACAAGTTGGTTAAGTTTATAATAGTCCACCATCATTTGCCAGAGCCTGTTTTTTTGTAGGGGCAAGTGAGGTGACTTGAATAAGGCTATAACGGGGATGACCACTCTTGACCCTTTAAGTCTGTTTGTGCTCGTCTTTGTCATTCCTTCCAGATGCACTGTTGCTTATAGTTTTCTCCCTCGACTTGATGGGGCAGTGGGCTGCCTGGGTAATATCAAAGGCTTCCACTCTGGCCCTTTCTGCGAAATCAAGGCAAAAATTCTGATATCTGCTAAATCTATCTTTACCAATCTCTACTCTCAGAAACTGAGGAATTAATTACAGGGTGGGTCTATGAACACATTTCACCTTGAGCGATGAACTTGGGCTAGAAGTCCTTTTATCACTTGGCTTCCTTAATTCCCCACTCTAACCAAAGGCCTGTAGTGGAGTTTTAGGTCTCCTAGTATAATCAGCATCAGCTTACACTCCATATCCAATGATCCTGAAAAGTGTTCTTCCCTATCCAGCCGTGTATTTCATCCTCCTAAGTCTAATGCCTTCAACCGTTTCCACATATGTTTCCCTGATATCTTCCAGTATGTATCAATCAGGGTCTGCAATACCTTCAGTGTGGAAGTTGTCTCCCCCCAGAGATGGTTATTAGCCTGACAACAGATGGAGTGATATGGTCAGATACTGAGGAAGAAGACAAGCATCTGCCTCAGGGTTTTTGTAGCCTCTCCCGACAAGGAGGGACTACTGTCTTCTGGCAAGACAGAATGAGCTGTTTCTGCTGAAACAGAGAATTTTGGAGAATCTGAAAGTTTAAGATTCTAAGGTTTCCCAGCTAGAATGTCCCCATTTCAGCTGTTAGGATTCTATCCTTTGTCTATTAGGACCCTGACACTCACATAGGAGGCATTAAAAAAAATAAAAAATTAATTAATTTAGCAGCAGCAGGTCTTAGTTGCAGTACGTGGGAATTTTGATCTTTGTTGCAGCTTGTGGGATCTTTTTGTTGTTGTTGCAGTATTATGAACTCAGCTGCGGCATGTGGGATTTAGTTCCCTGACTGGGGAGCAAACCTGGACCCCCTGCATTGGGAGTGCAGAGTCTTAGCCACTGAACCACTAGGGAAGTCCCGACACAGGAGGCTCTTGAGGTTGTGTGTTCAGTCTCTTCTGTAGCTCTTCCACTAGCCCCAAACTGAGAAGGGGTCTCAGAAAGAAAACATGGAGCCTAGTTTTTATAAAATCTTTATTATTTTCTGATTATAAAGTTATTGTATGCTCATTATAAAAAGTCTGTAAAATATAGAAAAGTATAAAGATGTAGAAAAGTTCTACCACTCAATGCAACCGGTGTATTTCCTTCTAATCTTTTTTTTTCTGTGCATATTTTAACCTAGTTGAGCTCATATATATATATATATATATATATAGTTTTACCTGTTCATGTAAAATAGTCACTCAACATGAGAAAATTTTCCTGTGCTATTAAAATCCTATTTTTTAGTAATTGAATTTGAATAAAAAGTAAATATAGCAACATTTACTGAACTGTTCTTCTATTACTGAATATTGACTGTGCTGTGCTCAGTCATGTCCATGGGTTCTCTTTTGTGACCCCCATGGACTATATAGCCCACCAGGCTTATCTGTCCATGGGATTTTTCAGACAAGAATACTGGGTTGCCATTTCCTTCTCCAGGGGATCTTCCCTACCTAGGGATTGAACCCAAGTCTCTTGTGTCTCCTGCATTGACAGGCAGATTCTTTACCACTGAGCCACCCTGGAAGCCCCATTGAGTATTTAAGTTGTTGCCAAATTTTTGCCACAAGGGCAAGAACGCAGCTTTTGGAGACAGGTGTGTTTCAATTCTAGTATCTTCTTTTTAATTTCCAGTCTTCATTCTGTGTAGCCCTGAGTAAATTGCTTACTTTCAAATCCATAATCTAAAAATGGGATGACAGTTCCTAAGGTTTCTGTGTGGAATAAATATGTGTAAATACCAAGATGTGTGTAAAATACCTGTCACATAGCACATGTTCAGTAACTAGTACTGTGATGGGACATATTTCTGTAGAAATCTTAGTCCTAATTTTGGATGATTTTCTTAAATCTAAATTTTTATGACTCTCCCAAATTGACTTCCATGGTATAGCACAGTGATTAAAAACAAAAACTTGGGAATCAGACTGTGGGGCTTCAAGTCTTGGTTTTACCAGTCACAAGCTGTTGAACTTTGGGCAAATGGTTTAACCTGTGACTTGATTTCTTTATCTATAATATGAGGAAAAGTATATAGTATGTACCTCACAGTATTATCCTGAGAATTGAGTTATTATATGGAAAACACCTAGAATTGTGTGCCACATGGTAAGCTCTAGTGTTGTTGTTGTTGTTATTATTATTTGGTCAATTCCATCACTCAGAATTTCTCACTGGCTGACTTTTCCCCTCAGAAGCCCCATCTATTGCTCTGTGACTTAATTCCCCACTCCTTCTTCCCTCTTCTTCCTCCACCAATATTGAATTCTTATTTTATACTATCTCTATTTAGCTTTTTCCTTCCAAATTATACCCAAGGGGCTCAACTTTTCTGGAAAATGTAATAACAGAAACATTTACCTAGCACTGTATTCCAGGCACTGTGCTAAATGCTTTATATGAATTAACTCATTAATTCTCACAACAGTCTTATGTGTACATGAGTGCTCAGTCATGTCCGACTCTTTGCAACCCCCAGGGCTGTAGCCCACCAGGATCCCTTGTCCATGGCATGTCTCAAGCAAGAATACTGGAATGGGTTGCCATTTCCTTTTCCGGGGGATCTTCCTGACCTAGGGGTTCAACCCGCATCTCTTGTGTCTCATGCTTGGCAGGTGGATTCTTTACCACTGAGCTACCCAGGAAGCCCAAATATTATGTCTGCTTTATAGATGGGGGACATTATAGTTTTAGGAAGATGTGACAACTTACTCAAGCTCATACTCTAGGAATTGGTAGAGTCTGGAATTGAATACAGCCTGTGGGATTCCATTCCCTGTGCCCTAACCATTGGAGGATGGTATCGCATAGTGATGAAGACTGTACACTCCAGTGTCAGAATATGTTCAAATTCTTAATTTGTTGCCTAGCTTAGTGGCTCCTGAAGGGATTTTTCCATTCCATTTGAGGCAGAAGCATATGTGGTCTAGTTGTGTGTGTGTGTGTGTTTTAATTAGTTAATTTTTAGCATATGTGGTCTAGTTGTTTGTGTGTGTTTTAATTAGTTAATTTTTGGCTGTGCTGGGTCTTCACTGCTGTGTGCAGGTTTTCTCTAGTTGCTTAAAGTGGGTGTTACTCTTTAGTTTCAGGGCATAGGCTTGTAATTGCAGTGGCTTCCCTGTGGCTCAGACAGTAAAGACTCTGCCTGCAGTATGGGAGACCTGAGTTTGATACCTGAGTTGGGAAGATCCCCTGGAGAAGAAAATGGTAACCCACTCCAGAATTCTGGCCTGGAGAATTACATGGACAGAGGAGCCTGACAGGCTACAGTCCATGGGTCGCAAAGAGTTGGGCACGACTGAGCTACTTTCACTTCAATTCACTGCACCTCTCTTGTTACAGAGTTCAGGCTCTAGGTGCACGGGATTTAATAATTACAGCACATGGGTTCCGCATTTGCAGCTTGCTGGCTCTAGAGCATGGGCTCAACAGATGTGGCACATAGGCTTAGGTGCTCCACCACATGTGGAGCCTTCCCAGACCAGGAATCAAACTTGTGTCCTCTGCATTGGCAAGCAGATTCCTATCCACTGCGCCACCAGGGAAGTTGCAGTTATGTATTTAAATAGTGCTTCCTCCAATACCCAGCATAGAACGTGCCACAAAACAGATGCCTAATGAACATTTGCTCAAGCAAATAAATATATGCAAGATGCTGTTATAGGTATCATGTGGTTCAGTTCAGTTCAGTCGCTCAGTTGTGTCCGACTCTTTGCGACGCCATGAATCGCAGCACGCCAGGCCTCCCTGTCTATCACCATATCCTGGAGTTTGCCCAAACTCATGTCCATCGAGTCAGTGATGCCATCCAGCCATCTCATCCTCTGTCGTCCCCTTCTCCTCCTGCCCCCAATCCCTCCCAGCATCAGGGTCTTTTCCAATGAGTCAACTCTTCTCATGAGGTGGCCAAAGTATTGGAGTTTCAACTTAGGCATCAGTCCTTCCAATGAACACCCAGGACTGATCTCCTTTAGGATAGACTGGTTGGATCTCCTTGCACTCCAAGGGACTCTCAAGATTCTTCTCCAACACCACAGTTAAAAAACATCAATTCTTTGGTGCTCAGCTTTCTTCAGGTATGATATAAATCAAATCCCTTATGATTATACAGTGGAAGTGAGAAATAGATTTAAGAGACTAGATCTGATAGAGTGCCTGATGAACTATGGATGGAGGTTCATGACATTGTACAGGAGACAGGGATCAAGACCATCCCCAAGGAAAAAGAATGCAAAAAAGCAAAATAGCTGTCTGAGGAGGCCTTACAAATAGCTGTGAAAAGAAGGGAAGTGAAAAGCAAAGGAGAAAAGGAAAGATATAAGCATCTGAATGCAGAGTTCCAAAGAATATCAAGGAGAGATAAGAAAGCCTTCCTCAGTGATCAATGCAAAGAAATAGAGGAAAACAACACAATAGGAAAGACTAGAGATCTCTTCAAGAAAATTAGAGATACCAAGGGAACATTTCATGCAAAGATGGGCTCGATAAAGGACAGAAATGGTATGGACCTAACAGAAGCAGAAGAGATTAAGAAGAGGTGGCAAGAATACACAGAAGAACTGTACAAAAAAGATCTTCACGATACAGATAATGATGATGGTGTAATCACTGACCTAAAGCCAGACATCCTGGAACGTGAAGTCAAGTGGGTCTTAGAAAGCATCACTACGAACAAGGCTAGTGGAGGTGATGGAATTCCAGTTGAGCTATTTCAAATCCTGAAAGATGATGCTGTGAAAGTGCTGCACTCAATATGGCAGCAAATTTGGAAAACTCAACAGTGGCCACAGGACTGGAAAAGGTCAGTTTTTATTCCAATCCCAAAGAAAGGCAATGAGAAAGAATGCTCAAACTACCACACAATCGCACTCATCTCAAATGCTAGTAAAGTAATGCTTAAAATTCTCCAAGCCAGGCTTCAGCAATACGTGAACCATGAACTTCCAGATGTTCAAGCTGGATTTAGAAAAGGCAGAGGAACCAGAGATCAAATTGCCGACATCCGCTGGATCATGGAAAAAGCAAAGAGTTCCAGAAAAACATCTCTTTCTGCTTTATTGACTATGCCAAAGCCTTTGACTGTGTGGATCACAATAAACTGTGGGAAATTCTGAAAGAGATGGGAATACCAGACCACCTGACCTGCCTCTTGAGAAACCTGTATGCAGGTCAGGAAGCAACAGTTAGAACTGGACCTGGAACAACAGACTGGTTCCAAATAGGAAAAGGAGTACGTCAAGGCTGTATACTGTTACCCTGCTTATTTAACTTCTAGGCAGAGTACATCATGAGAAACGCTGGACTGGAAGAAACACAAGCTGGAATCCAGATTGCCGGGAGAAATATCAATAACCTCAGATATGCAGATGACACCACCCTTATGGCAGAAAGTGAAGAGGAACTAAAAAGCTTCTTGATGAAAGTGAAAGAGGAGAGTGAAAAAGTTGGCTTAAAGCTCAACATTCAGAAAATGAAGATCATGGCACCTGGTCCCATCACTTCATGGCAAATAGATGGGGAAACAGTGGAAACAGTGTCAGACTTTATTTTTTGGGCTCCAAAATCACCACAGACAGTGACTGCAGCCATGAAATTAAAAGACGCTTACTCCTTGGAAGAAAAGTTATGACCAACCTATATAGCATATTTAAAAGCAGAAACATTACTTTGCCAACAAAGGTCTGTCTAGTCAAATCATGTGGTTATGAGGTGATTGATTTATTGTCTTTGCTCTCCAGGAACTCACAGACTCAGTTCAGTTCAGTTCAGTTCTGTCGCTCAGTCGTGTCCGACTCTTTGCAACCCCATGAATCGCAGAATGCCAGGCTTCCCTGTCCAACACCAACTCCCGGAGTTCACTCAGATTCACATCCATTGAGTCAATGATGCCATCCAGCCATCTCATCTTCTGTCATCCCCTTCTCCTCTTGCCCCCAATCCCTCCCAGCATCAGAGTCGTTTCCAATGAGTCAACTCTTCGCATGAGGTGGCTAAAGTATTGGCGTTTCAGCTTTAGCATCATTCCTTCCAAAGAAATCCCAGGGCTGATCTCCTTCAGAATGGACTGGTTGGATCTCCTTGCAGTTCAAGGGACTCTCAAGAGTCTTCTCCAACACCACAGTTCAAAAGCATCAATTCTTCGGCGCTCAGCCTTCTTCACAGTCCAACTCTCACATCCATACATGACTACAGGAAAAACCATAGCCTTGACTAGACAGACCTTGTTGGCAAAGTGATATCTCTGCTTTTCAATATGCGATCTAGGTTGGTCCTAACTTTTCTTCCAAGGAGTAAGCGTCTTTTAATTTCATGGCTGCAGTCACCATCTGCAGTGATTTTGGAGCCCCCCAAAATAAAGTCTGACACTGTCTCCACTGTTTCCCCATCTATTTGCCATGAAGTGATGGGACCAGGTGCCATGATCTTCGTTTTCTGAATGTTGAGCTTTAAGTCAACTTTTTCACTCTCCTCTTTCACTTTCATCAAGAAGCTTTTTTTTTTTTTAATTTTATTTTATTTTTAAACTTTACATAACTGTATTAGTTTTGCCAAATATCAAAATGAATCTGCCACAGGTATACATCTGTTCCCCATCCTGAACCCTCCTCCCTCCTCCCTCGCCATTCCATCCCTCTGGGTCGTCCCAGTGCACCAGCCCCAAGCATCCAGTATCGTGCATCGAACCTGGACTGGCAACTCGTTTCAGTTCCTCTTCACTTTCTGCCATAAGGGTGGTGTCATCTGCATATCTGAGGTTATTGATATTTCTCCTGGCAATCTGGATTCCAGCTTGTGTTTCTTCCAGTCCAGCGTTTCTCATGATGTACTCTGCCTAGAAGTTAAATAAGCAGGGTAACAATATACAGCCTTGACGTACTCCTTTTCCTATTTGGAACCAGTCTGTTGTTCCAGGTCCAGTTCTAACTGTTGCTTCCTGACCTGCATACAGGTTTCTCAAGAGGCAGGTCAGGTGGTCTGGTATTCCCATCTCTTTCAGAATTTCCCACAGTTTATTGTGATCCACACAGTCAAAGGCTTTGGCATAGTCAATAAAGCAGAAAGAGATGTTTTTCTGGAACTCTCTTGCTTTTTCCATGATCCAGCGGATGTTGGCAATTTGATCTCTGGTTCCTCTGCCTTTTCTAAAACCAGCTTGAACAACTGGAAGTTTACGGTTCACGTATTGCTGAAGCCTGGCTTAGAGAATTTTAAGCATTACTTTACTAGCATGTGAGATGAGTGCTGAAATTGAAGAAAGTAGGGAAAACCACTAGACCATTTTTATGACCTAAATCAATCCCTTATGATTATACAGTGGAAGTGAGAAATAGATTTAAAGGACTAGATCTGATAGATAGAGTGCCTGATGAACTATGGACTGAGGTTCGTGATATTGTACAGGAGACAGGGATCAAGACCAACCCCATGGAAAAGAAATGCACAAAACAAAATGGCTGTCTGGGGAGGCCTTACAAATAGCTGTGAAAAGAAGAGAAGTGAAAAGCAAAGGAGAAAAGGAAAGATATAAGCATCTGAATGCAGAGTTCCAAAGAATAGCAAGAAGAGATAAAGCCTTCCTCAGTGATCAATGCAAAGAAATAGAGGAAAACAACAGAATGGGAAAGACTAGAGATCTCTTGAAGAAAATTAGAGATACCAAGGGAACATTTCATGCAAAGATGGGCTCGATAAAGGACAGAAATGGTATGGACCTAACAGAAGCAGAAGAGATTAAGAAGTGGCAAGAATACACAGAAGACCTGTACAAAAAAGATCTTCACGACCCAGATAATCATGATGGTGTGATCACTGACCTAGAACCAGACATCCTGGAATGTGAAGTCAAGTGGGCCTTAGAGAGCATCACTATGAACAAAGCTAATGGAGGTGATGGGATTCTAGTTGAGCTATTTCAAATCCTGAAAGATGATGCTGTGAAAGTGCTGCACTCAATATGGCAGCAAATTTGGAAAACTCAGCAGTGGCCACAGGACTGGAAAAGGTCAGTTTTTATTCCAATCCCAAAGAAAGGCAATGCCAAAGAATGCTCAAACTCACAGACTAGGAGACCCTAATCAGGTATTTAAATCGCCATAATATCAAGATGAATATACTAAACACTTCTGTATAGAAATAAAGTTATCTCTGTAAAAACAAAGAAGAGGGGGAGACTAATTTGGTTGGAGGCATACACTAAAGTTTTCTGGAAAAGTTATTGTTGAAGATAATCTTAAAGAAACAGTTACCTTTTTCAGGATGGAAGATGGCAAGGAAATCGTATTCTAAGCAGAAGGCACAGAGGAAGGAGAGTTTGGGGTATGTTCAAGGAATGGCAAGTGTCTGGGTAAAACAGAAGTGTAGTTGTGTGGGAGGAGAAGTTGGGTAAGGGCCAGGTGAGTCTCACCTTGGACACCACTGAAATGGACATTTGGACTGCTTAGTGTTCATTCACCTACTTCCAATAACAACCCCCAATTTCCATTCAGGGGTCTACTGTACCTTATTCTCAGTCCATGTTGGTTGAGTAGGCAGGCCCTATCCCTACACACAGTTTAGACCCAGATAAACTGATGCTTGGAGAAGGAAATGGCAACTCACTCCAGTATTCTTGCCTGGAGAATCCCATGGACTGAGGAGCCTGGTGGCTACTGTCCATGGGGTCACAAGAGTTGGACACTAGTTAGCGACTGAACCACCACCAACTGATGCTTGGCATATCATTGCTAACAGTGACACACGACCACATCAGACCACCAGAGCCCCCTATGCTCATTGTTTTTCCCTACAATGTATAGTTGAGATATGGAAGAAATGAGTTCTCTTCTTCCCTAGGACTGGACCTAGGAGTGTGCAGGCTGGAACTGCAGCATCCATCTTGCTACCATGAAGGGACAGCATGACCAAGAAAGGGATTACAATTAAAAAAAAAAAAAGGACAGCAAAGCTGAGAGATGGAGGAGAGAAACTATTCCTGGTGAAACCAGAACTTCTCTTAACTTTTCCAGTACATCGAGGCATAAATCCACACACTCCTCCTGCCTTAAATTTTTTTTAAGCCAGTTTGAGTTGTGTCTTCTGTTACTCGAAAACAAGAAAGATTTAACAAACATAGTCCTGCTAGGAATTTTTATTCCTGTAGATGATAGATTCAATGAAAGGATTCACATAGGCTATGACATGAACCTACTTGTGTTCTGTCAAGATCACTCTGACTTCAAATGCTCAAAGTCAGATGGATCTCTATTTGAACCCTGTCTGTATCAGTTATTAGGCCTGTGATATCAAGGAGTCGTATCATTCAGGATTGTACCATAGAAAGAAAACCTTTAGAAGAAAAAAAAAGTATGTGTATGTGTGTTATATATATGTAATTATATTTATAATTTTTGGGGAGGGGCAACAAGTATTTTTATTGGAGAAAACTTATTCTGACCATGACCAGTTTACTGGTTCACAAAGGAGACATATCATGGAAACACTATTTAATCCTAGGCAAAAAATATCTACTACTAGATCAGCTGTATAAATCCATCCTGAGTCAGCAGTGACAAAATGCTTTACTTTGACGTCAGACATTTAACAAAACCAAAGCAGAAATAAAATATTTTAAAAATACCTTATGCCAGCAGCACGAGGGAAAAAAATCAGGGCCATGAGCTGTATATCTATATCTATATATCTGGAGAGGGAGGTGGGAAGGGGGATTGATTTCAACGAATTGGCTTTTGGGATTGTGGGGGCTGGCTAGACAAGTGTGGAATCTGCAGGCAGACCAGCAGGCGGAAACTGTCAGGTAGGAGCTGAGGCAGCAAATATGTGAATTTCTTCCCCTTTTAGGAAACCTCATTTTTGCTCATGAAGCCTTTTTAACTGATTGGGTGAGGTCTATCCAAATTATTGAGTATAATCTCCTTTATCTAAAAGCCAACTGACTGTGCAAAATACCTTGACAGCAACACAGATTTGATTTGTGTTTAATTAGAAAACTGGGTACTATAGTATAGCCAAGTTGGAACATAAAATTAACCATCACAGGAAGTTATGTAATTTCTTTAAACCTTTTGTTTCCTCAGCCAGAAAAACTGAGATACTGATACTTACCTCAAACATGAAAATATATGTAAAGCAAAACTTTAAATAAAGCTCAGAGCATACTGCTAGACACAGTAGCAGCCCAGTTTATGGGGAAAAAATGAGGCATTTGCAAGCATTTAGAACATTAGGGTTTGGTTTGAATAAATATATATATTTTTCTTTCTTGGATACTTTTAAAATAAAAAGTAATAAAAGGCTAGGGGAATCAAATCAGTTCAAACTGGTAGTCACTGAAAAGTTTGTCACCTCCTACTCCAGAATCTCAGGCCCTTTACTCAGAAGTAACCATTGTTGATGGTTTTCTACCATCTTTCCAGAATTCTGTGTTATATGTGTACATATATTCCTTTAAAAATGTTTCTAATATCTTAAATAACATTTTTTATTTTAAAATATTTAATTTATTTAGGCTTCCCTGATAGCTTGGTTGGTAAAGAATCTGCCTGCAATGCAGGAGACCCTGGTTCAATTTCTGGGTAAGGAAGATCTGCTGGAGAAGGGATAGGCTACCCACTCCAGTATTCTTGGGCTTTCCTTGTCGCTTAGCTGATAAAGAATCCACCTGCCATGTGGAGGACCTGGGTTCGACCCCTGGGTTGGGAAGATCCCCTGGAGAAGAGAAAGGCTACCCACTCCAGTATTTTGGCCTGGAGTCCATGGGGTCGCAAAGAGTTGGACACGACTCTTCATTTTATTTATTTGGCTGTACCAGATCTTAATTGCTACATGTGGGATCTAGTTTCCTGACCAGGGATTGAACCTGGACCCCCTGCTTTGGGAGTGTGGAGTCTTAGCCATTGGACCACAAGGAAGTCCTTAAAATTTTTTGAATGTTGTTTTAAATTTTTAAAATTGAAATATAGTTGATTTTCAGTGTTTCAGGTATACAGTAAAGTGATTCAGTTATAAATATATATATGTATGTATGTGTGTATAGATAGATCAATAGATATAGATATTATAGGTGGCGCTAGTGGTAAAGAACTTGCCTGCCGATGCAGGAGACATAAAAGACCTGAGTTCGATCCCTGAATTGGAAAGATCCCCTGGAGGAGGGTATGGCAATCCACTCCTGTATTCTTGCCTTGAGAATCCCATGGACAGAGGAACCTGGCAGGCTACGGCCCATAGGGATGCAAAAAGTCGGGCAACTTATCATGACTTAGTGCATTATATAGATACATTCTTTTTCAGATTCTTTTCTATTATAGGTTATTATAAGATATTGTATATAGTGATATGTAGTAGGTCCTCGTTATCTATTTTATATATAGTAGTGTGTCTCTGTTAATCCCAAACTCCTAATTTATCCCTCCCCACCTCCCCTTCCCCCTTTGGTAATCATAGGTTTGTTTTCTATGTCTATGAGTCTATTTCTGTTTTGTAAGTAAATTCATTTGTATCAATTTTTTAGATTCTGCAGGTAAGTGATATTTGTCTTTGTCTTTGTTTTTATCTGACTTACTTCACTTAGTATGATAACCTCCAGGTCTATTCATGTTGCTGCAATTATTTCATTATGGCATTAGTTCATTCTTTTTTTTTTAAAAAAAGTATCTATTTATTTTTGGTTGCACTGGGTCTTTGTTGCTGCCTGCAGGCTTTCTCTGGTGGTGGCGAGCGTGTCCCACTCTTTGTTGTGGTGTGCAGGCTTTCTGTAGTTGCAGTGGCTTTTCTTGTTACCGAGCACAGGCTCCAGGCTCACAGGTTTCAGTAGTTGTAGCACCTCGGCTCAGTAGTTGTGGCTCACAGACTCTAGAATACAGGCTGAGCAGTTGTGGTGCACAGGCCCAATTGCTCTGCAGTGTGTGGACTCCTCCCAGACCAGGGACTGAACCTGTGTTCCCTGTAGTGACAGGCAGATTTTTATCCACTGCGCCAGTAGGGAAGTCCTAGTTCATTCTTTTTTATGGCTGAGTAATATTCCATTGTGTATATGTACCACATCATCTTTATCCATTCTTCTGTCAGTGGACACTTAGGTTGCTTCCATTCCTTGGCTATTGTAAATACACTGCTATGAAAATTAGGGTGCAATATATCTTTTTGAATTATGGTTTTCTCCAGATATATGCTCTAGAGGGGGATGTTGGATCTTATGGTAGCTCTATTTTTAGTTTTTTAAGGAACTTCCATGCTGTTCTCCATAGTGGCTGCACTGACTTACATTTCTACCAATAGTGTAGGAAGGTTTCCCCACATACCTTTTTTCACATCCAGCTTCCCCCATTTTGCCCCCAGAATCTTGCTATTTTAATAGTACATCTCAGAGAATGTTTCATTTAGGCACATAGAAATCCACTTCCTTTTTAAAATGGCTGCAAAATGTCCCAATTGTGTATTTTAACAAAATTTATTTAGTAAGTGTCCAGCTGACAGTCATTTAGATTTAGATTACTAACATTTTTTCTATGATATATACAAGAGTAAACATCTTGTATATCTTTGCATAATGTACAAGAATGTCTATAAGATAGATTTCTAGAAGTAGGAGTGCTGCATTAAAGGGTTTGTACATTTAAAATGTCAATAAATATTACTAATTTGTCCTTCAAAGAGATCACATTAGTTTACACCCCACTGATAGTATATAAGGATAGTTGTTTCCCTACCCTATTATCAACCCTGGATTTAAACTCACTTTTTTTTTTTTCCTTTGAAGTACCAAAATGCATATTTAAAAGAACAGGCATCATAACGATTCCTTCTCTGGGCAAGAAGTCCAGTTTTGTTTTATCTTTGTGATAATAGATCTGGGCCTTCTGCCCTGTCCTGTGTTCTCCACTCTGAAGGGTTGGGGCAGATGACCTGATCACAGAATAGCTCCAGGTCACCAGGAAAAAGGCTAGGCCAGACCGGGCTTGTGTCCTGCCTGATGATGGAGTGCAAACAAGCCCAGTTCTATAACAGAACACAAAGCCATTGTCGGGAAACCACAAATTGCTGACTTGCTCCTGCAAACAATCAATACTCAGAAGCTGAGTCCAGGAATTTTAAGGCTGCACCCTGCATGAAGGGCTGAGTAGGGGAGGACACTCTGTTAGAAAAGAACCCCACAACAGAGGTCCTGGCGGTGCTTCTTAGAGAGCCATCAAGAAGGCCTTGTGTCCCTTTTGCCACGCCCTCTAATGATCCCAGAACCCTAGGCTGCCAGAGCCAGAGTGGCTCAGGACATTATCTCACCCTAGTGGAGACCAAGTGAAGAGCTAGGGCAGCTCCAAGAAGTATGTGCTCACTTTCATGGTACAGTGTGGTGCAGTGATTAGTGACCACCCCTAGGCTCAAATCCCAGTTCTGCATTTACCAGTTCTCAGAAAACGAAGATCATGGCATCTGGTCCCATCACTTCATGGGAAATAGATGGGGAAACAGTGGAAACAGTGTCAGACTTTATTTTTTTGGGCTCCAAAATCACTGCAGATGGTGACTGCAGCCATGAAATTAAAAGACGCTTACTCCTTGGAAGGAAAGTTATGACCAACCTAGATAACATATTCAAAAGCAGAGACAATACTTTGCCAACAAAGGTCCGTCTAGTCAAGGCTATGGTTTTTCCTGTGGTCATGTATGGATGTGAGAGTTGGACTGTGAAGAAGGCTGAGCGCCAAAGAATTGATGCTTTTGAACTGTGGTGTTGGAGAAGACTCTTGAGAGTCCCTTGGACTGCAAGGAGATCCAACCAGTCATTCTGAAGGAGATCAGCCCTGGGATTTCTTTGGAAGGAATGATGCTAAAGCTGAAACTCCAATACTTTGGGCACTCATGCGAAGAGTTGACTCATTGGAAAAGACTGATGCTGGGAGGGATTGGGGGCAGGAGGAGAAGGGGACGACAGAGGATGAGATGGCTGGGTGGTATCACTGACTCGATGGACGTAAGTCTGAACTCAGGGAGTTGGTGATGGACAGGGAGGCCTGGCGTGCTGCGATTCATGGGGTCGCAAAGAGTTGGACACAACTGAGCGACTGAACTGACTGACTGACCAATTCTCTGACCTTGTGCATAGGACTTCAGCCCTCTCAGCCTCAGTTCTTCATCTATAGAATAGAGGTAGCACGTACTTCAGTAGGACATTGTGAGGATTCAATTGATTATGTTTGTATATAACAGCATGGTGCCTGGCTCTTTGTAAGGGCTTAATGAAGTATTATTGTTGTTGTTGTTATTAATAATAATAGGAGCTTGTGTGTTGGGGGGACTAAGGAAGGCTTCCTGGAGGAGGAATCATTTGAACTAGATCTTAAAGATTTGGGAAGATTTCATACATTGGGAGAATAAAGAGAATGAGTGAAGTTCACATGTAAAGGCTCTCTTATAGCTTCCTGGGCCTGACCCAGAGACACTTGGAGGCCTCAGTGGTAGGTCAACATGGAGAGGAGGGTGAGGTACAGACAGGGGACCTGCTTTGGAAATTGCCCAGTGGTTTTACAACTGGACAGATGGATGCAGGGGCCAGAGTGTAGATTGAATGGACTCCACAGTGTCACTGGCATAAGAAGTCCAAATTGGAGCATGTGGCTGGGCACAGTTGTAGGAGTCTTTGCAAGGGGTTAGTGACATCGTAGGAATAAATCCTGGAAATCCTCACACTGAACTCAGTGGCATATATTCTGATCAAACTGTCTATGTCTCAAATATCTCATCTTTCATTGCAATGTGACATGGTCTTCTCCCATTGTCCAACTCCCAGCCCATCATTGCTTTGACAACCCATGTCTCGTATAAGAAGAATGAAGCTGAGAGCTTACTAATGCTCTCCTGCTGCAGCCTCTTTGGAGACAATTTTTATTGCATCGTCTCCCATAAACTTTGACATCTTATACCCCTTCCTGTGAAGTTCATGAACACTGAGAGTTCCCAGATGGATCCAGGTTGCACCAGACATCATGGGAAGAGTAGGAGTCTTCCTTTACCAGATAAACATACTGATTAAATAAATTCTGAAAGTAAGCTAGGGGACAGCTGAGGACCAATCTGGGATTTTCACTTATTCACCTGTTTACTTCTTGGGAAAATGCAGGCAACAGAGGCTGTAACTGCCAAATGCCAGATTTGCCAAAAGAGCTTGGACTTTAGGTACTGCGTCATTAAGATCCATTAGAGAACTTCCCCAGTTCCTACTGAAAATACCTTACCTGCAAGGCCCACAACATAGCAGGAACAGTGCTCGCTTCAGCAGCACATATACTAAAATTAGAACGATACAGAGAAAATTAGCATGGCCCCTGTGCAAGGATGACATGCAAATTCGTGAAGTGTTCCATATTTTTAGATCAATGGAACAAAATAGAAAGCCCAGAGATAAATCCACGCACATATGGACACCTTATCTTTGACAAAAGAGGCAAGAATATACAATGGATTAAAGACAATCTCTTTAACAAGTGGTGCTGGGAAATCTGGTCAACCACTTGTAAAAGAATGAAACTAGAACACTTTCTAACACCATACACAAAAATAAACTCAAAATGGATTAAAGATCTAAACGTAAGACCAGAAACTATAAAACTCCTAGAGGAGAACATAGGCAAAACATTCTCTGACATACATCACAGCAGGATCCTCTATGACCCACCCCCCAGAGCATTGGAAATAAAAGCAAAAATAAACAAATGGGACCTAATTAACCTTAAAAGCTTCTGCACATCAAAGGAAGCTATTAGCAAGGTGAAAAGACAGCCTTCAGAATGGGAGAAGATAATAGCAAATGAAGCAACTGACAAACAACTAATCTCGAGAATATACAAGCAACTCCTACAGCTCAACTCCAGAAAAATAAATGACCCAATCAAAAAATGGGCCAAAGAACTAAATAGACATTTCTCCAAAGAAGACATACAGATGGCTAACAAACACATGAAAAGATACTCAACATCACTCATTATCAGAGAAATGCAAATCAAAACCACTATGAGGTACCATTTCACACCAGTCAAATGGCTGCGATCCAAAAGTCTACAAGTAATAAATGCTGGAGAGGGTGTGGAGAAAAGGGAACCCTCTTACACTGTTGGTGGGAATGCAAACTAGTACAGCCACTATGGAGAACAGTGTGGAGATTCCTTAAAAAACTGGAAATAGAACTGCCTTATGATCCAGCAATCCCACTGCTGGGCATACACACTGAGGAAACCAGAAGGGAAAGAGACACGTGTACCCCAATGTTCATCGCAGCACTGTTTATAATAGCCAGGACATGGAAGCAACCTAGATGTCCATCAGCAGATGAATGGATAAGAAAGCAGTGGTACATATACACAATGGAGTATTACTCAGCCATTAAAAAGAATACATTTGAATCAATTCTAATGAGGTGGATGAAACTGGAGCCTATTATACAGAGTGAAGTAAGCCAGAAAGAAAAACACCAATACAGTATACTAACGCATATATATGGAATTTAGAAAGATGGTAACAATAACCCTGTGTACGAGACAGCAAAAGAGACACTGATGTATAGAACAGTCTTATGGACTCTGTGGGAGAGGGAGAGGGTGGGAAGATTTGGGAGAATGGCATTGAAACATGTAAAATATCATGTATGAAACGAGTTGCCAGTCCAGGTTCGATGCACGATACTGGATGCTTGGGGCTGGTGCACTGGGATGACCCAGAGGGATGGTATGGGGAGGGAGGAGGGAGGAGGGTTCAGGATGGGGAACACATGTATACCTGTGGCGGATTCATTTTGATATTTGGCAAAACTAATACAATTATGTAAAGTTTAAAAAAAACAAACAAACAAACACATAGCAGGAACATCTTTGTTCCAGGGAAGTTGTCCCTATGAAGCAGACAAAAACCTGCAACTGGGTAGATGTGTCCAGGGGCCAGAGTGTAGATAGAAGGACTGGCAGAGCCATATAGTTTTCTGAACCCGTGCAAAGAAGCTAGGGTTTAAGACAAAGCTTTGGCCCCGGGCAGGAGGTCTGAGGGCTTCCCACCTCATTATTCTTGCCTGGAGAATTCCATGGACAGAGGAGCATGGCAGGCTATAGTTTGTGGGGTTGCAAAAAGTCAGACATGACTGAGCAACTAACATACACACACACATACAGGAGAACTGAGCCACCTCAGGGGCAAGCAGAAAGCTGGAGCATCAGAGCTCCTCACAGGCTCACTGGACACCAGGCTCAGGGGCAGCAAGACCAATTTCAGAAGAGGGATCTTGACACCTGGCTTGGCTTGGTGTCATGAAACAACCCCTGTTCTTATATGTGTTTCTCTTTCATGGATAAGGTGAAGGTATTTGTTTTAAGTTTGGCTATCTGCTGCTGCTAAGTCGCTTCAGTCATGTCCGACTCTGTGTGACCCCATAGACAGCAGCCCACAAGGCTCTTCTGTCCCTGGGATTCTCCAGGCAAGAACACTGGAGTGGGTTGCCATTTCCTTCTCCAGTTTGGCTATAAGTGAGAGTAAATAAAGAGTAGCTCAAATAAGGTTGACATTCTCAATCACAAAATTGTAGAGGTTGTCAGTCCTGGGCTGATACAGCACTCCATGATGTCAGTGACCCAGGCTCCTTCCCTGTTGTGGCTCCACCATCCTCAGCATGTGGCTGTCACATCATCGTTCATGATGGCTGCTCCTGCCATGTGTCTGACATTCCAGCCAGTATAAAGAAGGAAGGGACAAAGAAGGGCACACTCCCTCACTTTAGAGACATGTCCCAGAAGTTACCTGCACCACATATAACCTGTTGGTCAGATTTTAGTCATATGGCCATACCTAGCTGTAAGCGAGGCTGGGAAATATGGTCTTTCTTCTGAGTGGACAGATTTATGAGTTCCTATTACAGAAAGTAGTAGGAAAAATAGATACTAAGGGACAACCAGCAGCCTCTGTGACAATCAGTTTATCATCTGTTTTCCTAAGGGACTGGATATCCCTGAAGCAAGAGAGTATGGTCATGTTCTTGTGGGTAGGTAAATCTCTCCTTTAAGGGGGTGATGTTTCTTTGTGAAAATTGTAGAGGACAGTGAAGTATAAGAGAGGAAATCAGTGTGAAAGATATGCTTGAAATAGGCAAGCTGAAGACCAGCTGTCTGTTTGGGTTTCTTTCTGGGAGCTGGGAATCAGAGCAGTTTATATAGGTGAATAGGATCTCTGGGTGGGGAGAAAAATGGCCTCTGATACACTGAGGGAGGTCTCCCTTAGGGTGTTCCTAGCTGAAGAGGAGAGGACCTGACTTTCTAAGGTAATCTAGCTCATGTTGTTCTTAATGTTTATTTCCATTTTGCTGTCCCCTGAACCCTAGGGAAAGTCTTGTTCACTGCCTGTGTCTGGTCATGGCTATGTCATTCGAATTATAAGATGGGGTGTCTTTCCACATTTGAATGCAGGTTCCATCAGGGCAGGCCCCTTTTCTTTTATGTAGTGGCTGCCTGATGATGAAAGGCACATACCAGCATGGATTGCTTCTATTACATTCAACAGCTGCTGCTTCCCTCCCTCAACACTGCCTGGCAGCCTTTCCCTGTGGCAAGGACTTAGATGTGGGGTATATCTCTAGTTTAACACTGAATCCCCAGAGCCACATACGCAGGAAACACTTGGTGATTAAATTGAATGAACATAACACAGTAAACTCCGGGAGTTGGTGATGGACAGGGAGGCCTGGTGTGCTGCGGTTCGTGGGGTCACAAAGAGTCGGACACAACTGAGCGACTGAACTGAACTGAACACACAAAACTCTTCACAGTCTGGTCCCGGCATATATTTTATTTATTTATTTTTAAAGAAGTAATGTTATCTTTAAAAAAAAAAATTGTGTATTTGGCTGTGCCAGGTCTTTGTTGTGGCATGTGGGGTCTGTGATCCTCATTGCAGCAGGTGGGCTCTTTTAGCTGCGGCATATGTGGGATCTAGTTCCCTGATCAGGGATCATACCTAGGTCCCTGCATTGGGAGCGTGGAGTCTTAGCCACTGGAACACCAGGGAAGTCTCCCAGTATATATTTTAGTCTCTTCCCTTAGCCTCAACTCTAGTTAGTCTCTGAAAGTGTTAGTTGCTCAGTCATGTCCGACTCTTTGCAACCCCATGGTTGCAAACCATGTAGCCTAACATGTAGCCTAAACCCCATGTAGCCTGACAGTTCCCTCTCTGTCCATGAAATTCTCCAAGCAAGTACTGGAGTGGGTTGCCATTCGCTTCTCCAAGGGATCTTTCTGACCCAGGGGTTGAACCCAGATCTCCTGCATTGCAGGCAGACTCATTACTGTCTGAGCCATCAGGGAGGCCCAGTTAGTCTCTGATGCTGCTGCTGCTGCTAAGTCGCTTCAGTCGTGTCTAACTCTGTGCGACCCCAGAGATGGCAGTGCCCCAGACTCCCCCGTCCCTGGAATTCTGCAAGCAAGAACACTGAAGTGGGTTGCCATTTCCTTCTCCAATGCATGAAAGTGAAAAGTGAAAGTGACGTCGCTCAGTCATGTCTGACTCTTAGCGACCCCATCCATGGACTGCAGCCTACCAGGCTCCTCCATCCATGGGATTTTCCAGGCAAGAGTACTGGAGTGGGGTGCCATTGCCTTCTGGTTAGTCTCTGCTGCTGCTGCTAAGTCGCTTCAGTCGTGTCTGACTCTAGCAACCCCATGGACTGCAGCCTACCAGGCTTCTCCGTCCATGGGATTTTCCAGGCAAAAGTACTGGATTGGGGTGCCATTGCCTTCTAGTTAGTCTCTGCTGCTGCTGCTGCTAAATCGCTTCAGTTGTGTCCGACTCTAGCAACCCCATGGACTGCAGCCTACCAGGCTCCTCTGTCCATGGGATTTTCCAGGCAAGAGTACTGGAGTGGGGTGCCATTACCTTCTCCGAGTTAGTCTCTAGCCTCAACTAATAAAAATAGCAATATTGATCATTATCATGCATTGAATGTATATCAGGTGCCAATCATTGTTCTTAACTCTTATGTGCATTGACTTTTATAATACTTATAGAACCCTATCAGGTTAATATAATTATTATCTGCAGTTGTCTGATGAGGAAATTAGAGAGGTGAGATACTTTGCTGAAGGCCATGTAGCCAGCAAGTGGTAGAGCCAGGACTTGAAGTCAGGCAGTGTGCTCAGACCCTTAACTATTCCCACCCACCCCTTTTCTAGTGCCTCTGTTTCAGAGGCAGCCTTGCTCTTTCCAGTCTCAGACCTGGGCTCTGCTAGAATGCCTTTCCGTAATCTCTGGCTCTAGCAAGCTCTGTTTACCTTTTAAAGTACTGCCCAGATTTCATCCCTATTTCCACCTGCCTCTCCAACTAGGGAGGAAAGCTTCCCTTCTCTCCTCTTTGCCCCCTTTACTAGTTGCTCCCAACCCTGACCTGAAAGCTCTCCTGAAATTGAGACTGCATCTCACGTCTCAGTATCCCCAACCTTCAGCATGGTACCTGTATATGGAAGGTCCTTCGTTCATGTTTGTTGAATAAGTAATTGATCCCACTCTTTCACACACGAGGAAACAAGTCCAGACAGGTGGAGGGACCTGAACACATCACAAAGCAAGTGAGAGAAACAGCCAAGGCCAGATCCCAGGACTCATGATTCTCAGTCCTGCTCTTGTACACAACCATGCTGTCTGTGCAAGGAATATTTGAAAAAGCCTTCATGCATTTTGAGCCTTTCTTCATTCTGTCTCACATCTCACCCCAAAGAGCACTTCTTTGAGAATGCTGGTGGGAGAGTGAGTTTTGGCAAATCTTGTCTGGAAGTCATGAGGCAATAGGGACAAACAGACAAACGATCTTGGGATGTATTTTGCTGGCCCAGTCTTTAAAACCAGCAGAACAAAACACTCCAAACTGAAGCTGTGGCCTCTGGCCAGCAGGACCAAGTCAACTTGGACGGAATTCACTAAATGGGTCTTCCTCTTTTTTTATTAAAATGATGGGGCCATTGGATAGGAAATGCTTTCTGTTTTGTCTGGATTTTCTTCAAGACAAAGCAAAAAAATATTGAAAATTTCACAAGATCCTAGAAATTTCCAAATGTAAACTAGCTCTGGGCACATCTTATCTTGCCCCATCTCATTGTCACATGAATCCTTGTGGCCCAAGAC
This sequence comes from Bubalus bubalis, assembly GCF_019923935.1. NCBI lineage: Eukaryota > Metazoa > Chordata > Mammalia > Artiodactyla > Bovidae > Bubalus > Bubalus bubalis. The sequence continues at coordinate 98,411,545 of NC_059161.1, read as the reverse complement.
ATGCAACTCCCCACTACGCTGAGATCAGAAAAGGCTAGAGGGAGAGCTGATAACCATTAATCACAGTTAGGAAAAAAAAATCAGAGAAATGATTAAGAAAACATTACACTTCTTTTATTAACTCAATTCTAGATGGTAACATGGTGGTGGTGAAAACACAGACTTTTGAGAAGGTGGATCAGGGTAGGAATCCTGGTGCTACTATTAAACAGTTGTGTGAATTTGAGCAAGTTAATTGCCTTCTTTGAGCTTCAGTTTTATCATCTATAAAAATGATTATAGTACCTATATATCACATGGTGTTGTTGTGGGGACTGAATGAGATAAAGCAAGCCCAGCATCATGTCTAATACGTAAAGAGTGCTTAATTGATATTAGCTATTATTATTACTTGTACATAATGTCCTTTATGGCTAAAATGCCTTTCCTTGCCTAGGAAACTTCTACTCACCATTCAGCACCGACCATAAGGGTATTCTCCAAGGTGAGGTATCTTTGACTGCCCCCTCTTTCTTCTCCAACATGGTCCCTAGTTCTCTCAGGTCTCCCTCACCCCCTCACCTTTACTCTTCTAATAGAGCAATGATCTTACTATCTAGAAATTATTTGTTTCTTTGCCTGTTGTGGGCAGTGACAGCCAGAAGGACAGACTCGGGTCTGTGCCCCGAGTCCTGACAGTGCCTACATCCTTAGAATAGAAACACTCTGAGTTTGGGAAGTGGAGGGTGGCAAAGATGACAGGTTAGGAAGACCCTGAGCTCACCTCCTCTCACAGGCACACCAAAATTACAAATGCTTATAGAGCAACTATAGATGAGAAAGACTAAAAGACTGGCTGAAAAGATCTTTTGCAACTGAAAGTATAAAGAAAGAACCAAAATAAGATGGGTAGGAGGGGTGGAGACATGGGATAGTTAAGACCCATACCCCTGGGTGGGTGACCCACTAATGAAGGGTAATTACAATTGCAGAGGTTGTTTCTGGGGACTGAGGGGTCCAAGCCCCGCACTGGGCCTACCAGCCCAGGGTTCTTGCACCAGGAAGATAAGCCCCCAGAATGTTTGGCTTTGAAGGCATGCAGAGCTTTCTTTTGGAGAGCCAGAGGGCAGTGGGAAATAGAGAATACACTTTTAAAGGATGCTCACAGAATCTTACACATTCTGGGATTCAGAGCAGAAACAGAAATTTAAAAGGATCCTGAATTAGACCCACTTTCTGATCTTGGAGAGCCTCCCAGAGAGTCAGGAGGCAACAGGAGCTCACGCTGGGGACACAGACACTAGTGGCAGCTATTTGGGGGCGCTTATTCTACCATGAGAACCCTGGTACTGGCAAGTGCCTTTATGGGATCCTTCCTCTAACTTACTAGTGCTTGGATCTACTCACCATACTAGCAGGCCACCATTGGCTCTGAGACATCTTGCACCCCTCAGCCAGCTGCCCTGGGATCTGACAGCATTCCCCAGTGGGCTGACACAAGCTGCAGGACACCCACACCCTGCAGCCAGCTGTGTCAGGAACTGCCCAACAGTGGGCTCACACCAGCTCTGGGACCCCCAGGGCCCTGCAGCCAGAGACCTTGAGACCTGGCTCTGCCTACTGGTGGGCAGGCACTTGCTCTAGGATTCCCCTGGGCATTGTCCCTGCCCATCAGCAGGCTAACACCAGCACTGAGACACCGGGGACCATTAAGACTGCTGCCCCAGATATAGTTGACCCACTTGCCAGTGGGTCAGCATTAACTTTGGGACATTCTGGATCCAGCAGAAAGGCATGTCAGGAGCTGGCTCCATCTACTTCTAAGCCAGCTGTCCCCGGGATACAGCCCCACCATCCAGTGGGCCAACATTAAGCTTACGACACCCTAGATCCAGCAGAAAGGCATGTCAGGAACTGGCCCCACCCACCAGCAGACAAACACTACATCTAGGACCCCTGGTCCTGCAACCACCCACACAGCACCTGGCTCTACCTTCCAGTGGGCCAGCACTAGCCCTGGGGCCCCAGGGAATGTAGCCAGCTGCTTCATGACCTGGCTTTGCCCACCAGCAGCTGGCAACCTGTACACAAGGCAGGGCATGGCAACCAGCCAGACCAATGGTCAGCAACTTAAAAACAATCATGTATGTGTATATATGATTGTATAGCTATACAAAAACCTCATGGTAACTGCAAAAGAAAATCTGTAATAGATATAGACACAGAAAAGAAAAAGGAATTCAAGCATAACACTACAGGCAGACATCAAATCACAGGAGAACAAAAGAAAGGGGAAAAAAGACCTACAAAACAAATCCAAACAATTACCAAAATGGCAGTAAGAACATACATATTGATAATTATCTTAAATGTAAATGGACTAAATACTCTAACCAAAAGACACAGTCAGGCTGAATGGACACAAAAACAAGACCCATATATTTGCTGCCTGCAAGAAAATCACTTCAGATCTAGGCACACATACAGACTGAAAGTGAGGGGATGTAAAAAGGTATTCCACACAAATGAAATCAAAAGAAGCAAAAGTAGCAACACATATCAGACAGAAGAGACTTTAAATCATTACAAGAGGCAGAAAACACCACATAATGATCAAGGAATCAATCTAAGAAGATATAACAATTGCAAATATATATGCACTAGTATAGGAGCACCTCAATATATGAAGCAAATGCTTACAGCCATAAAAGAAGTACTCAACAGTAACATAATACTAGGGTACTTTAACACCCCATTTACACCAATGGACAGATCTTCCAGACAGAAAATAAGGGAGCATAGGCCTTAAATAATATATTAGACCAAATGGATTTAAAGCAGCAGAATACATATTCTTTTCAAGTGCACATAGAACATTCTGCAGCATATAGCACATGCTAGGGAACAAAACAAGCCTTGGGAAAATTTAAGAAAATTGAAATCATACTAAGCATCTTTTCTGACCATAATACTATGAGACTAGAAATCAGCTATAAGAAAAAAAGCCCTGCAAAAAACACAAACACATGAAGGCTAAACAATATGCTGCTGAACAACCAATGGATCAATGAATAAATCATAGAAGAAATGTAAAAAATACCTACAGAAAAATGAAAACAAACAAACAAAAAATCCAAAATCTATGGGCTGCAGTAAAAGCAGTTCTTGCAGTGATACACACTTACTTCAGGAAGCAAGACAAATCTCAAATAAACAACCTAACATTACATCTGAAGTAACTAGAAAAATCAGAACAAGCAAATCCAAAGTTAGCAGAAGGGAAGAAATCATAAAGATCAAAAAAGAAAATAAAAGAAAACTACTAAAAAAAAGGTAGAAAAGGTAAATAAAACCAAGAGCTGGTACTGTGAAAAGATAAAATTGATAAACTTTTAGGCAAATTCATCAAGGAAAAAAGAAGGCCCACATCAATGAGGGTTTCCCAGATAGTGCTAGTGCTAAGGTGCCTGCCAACACAGGAGACATAAGAGACGCGGGTTCAATACCTGGGTTGGAAGATCCCATGGAGTAGGAAATAGCAACCCACTTTTGTATTCTTGCCTGGAGAATCCCATGGACAGAGGAACCTGGCAGGCTACAGTCCATGGGTCAGAAAGAGTTAAAAGATGCTTGCTCCTTGGAAGAAAAGATATGACCAACCTAGACAGCATGTTAAAAAGTGGAGATATTGTTTGCTGACAAAGGTCTGTCTAGCCAAAGCTATGGTTTTTCCACTAGTCATGTATGGATGTGAGAGTTGGACTATAAAGAAAGCTGAGCGCTGAAGAATTGATGCTTCTGCAGCTGTGGTGTTGCAGAAGACTCTTGAGAGTCCCTTAGACTGCAAGGAGATCAAACCAGTCAATCCTAAAGAAAATCAGTCCTGAATATTCATTGGAAGGACTGATGCTAAAGCTGAAACTCCAATACTTTGGCTACCTGATGTGAAGAACTGACTCATTTGCAAAGACCCTGATGCTGGGAAAGATTGAAGTCAGGAGGAGAAGGGGATGACAGAGGATGAGATGGTTGGATGGCATCACCAACTGGATGGATATGAGTTTGAGCAAGCTCCAGGAGTTGGTGATGGACAGGGAAGCCTGGCGTGCTGCAGTTCATAGGGTCACAAAGAGTCAGACGTGACTGAGCGACTGAACTAAACTGAACTGAACTGAGTGACTAACACTTTCACTTTCAAATCAATAAACTCAGAAGTGAAAATGAATTTACAACTGACACCACAGAAATACAAAAGATCATAAGTGATTACTATGAGCAATTATACACCAGTAAAGTGGACAACCCAGGAAAAAAATGGACAAATTCTTTGAAAGCTATAATCTCCCAAGACTGAACAAGGAATAGAAAATATGAATACACCACTTACCAGTAATGAAATTGATTCAGTAATTTGAAAACTCCCAACAAACCAAAGTCCAGGACCAGATGGCTTCACAGGTGAATTCTACCAAATATTCAGAGGATAGTTAACACTGATCCTTCTGAAATTATTCCAAAAACATTGCAGAGGAAAAAACAATTCTGAATTTATTCTAAAAGCCAGCATCACCCGATACCAAAACCAGATAAAGATATCAGACAAAAGGAAAATCAAGGGTTAATATCACTGATGAATATATATGCAAAAATCGTCAATAAAATACTAGCAAATCAAATTCAACAATGCATTGAAAGGATCATACACCATGATCAAGTGGGATTTATCTCAGGGATGCAAAGAGGGTTCAACATTTGCAAATCAGTCAATGTGATACACTACTTTAAGAAATTGAGAGAAAAAGCTTTTGACAAAATTCAATATCAATTTATGATAAAAACTCAATAAAGTGGATGGTGGAGAGATGGCGAAAAAAGTGGAAAGTTACAGATTTTATTTTCTTGGGCTCCAAAATCACTGCAGACAGTGGCAACAGCTATGAAATTAAAAGACACCTGCTCCTTGGAAGAAAAGCTATGACAAACTTCAGTGAGTCAGGCAGTCAGTTCAGTCGCTCAGTCATGTCTGACTCTTTGTGACCCCATGGACTGCAGCACGCCAGGTTTCCCTGTCCATCACCAATTCCCGGAGCCTTCTCAAACTCATGTCCATTGAGTCAGTGATGCCATCCAACCATTTCATCCTCTATTGTCCCCTTCTCCTCCTGACTTCATTCTTTCCCAGCATCAGGGTCTTTTCAAATGAGTCATTTTTCCCGTCAGGTGGCCAAAATATTGGAGTTTCAGCTTTAGCATCAGTCCTTCCAATGAATACTCAGGATTGATCTCCTTTAGGATGGACTGGTTGGATCTCCTTGCTGTCCAAGGGACTTTCAAGAGTCTTCTCCAACACCACAGTTCAAAAGCATCAATTCTTCGGTGCTCAGCTTTCTTTATAGTCCAACTCTCACATCCATACATGACTACTGAAAAAAACAAAGTTTTGACTAGACAGACCTTTGTTGGCAAAGTAATGTCTCTGCTTTTTTATATGCTGTCTAGGTTGGGCATAACTTTTCTTTCAAGGAGCCAGTGTCTTTTAATTTCATGGCTGCAGTCACCATCTGCAGTGATTTTGGAGGCCCCCCCCCAAAAAAAAACAAAGTCTGTCACTGTTTCCATTGTTTCCCCATCTATTTGCCATGAAGTGATGGAACCAAATGCCATGATCTTAGTTTTCTGAATGTTGAGTTTTAAGCCAACTTTTTCACTCTCCTCTTTCACTTTCATCAAGAGGCTCTTTAGTTCTTCTTATTCCTGAGAAATCTGTATTCAGGTCAAGAAGCAACAGTTAGAACTGTACATGGACCAACAGACTGGTTCCAAATCAGGAAAGGAGTACGTCAAGGCTGTATTTTGTCACCCTGCTTATTTAACTTATATGCAGAGAACATTATGTGAAATGCTGGCCTGGATGAAGCACAAGCTGGAATCAAGATTGCTGGGAGAAATATCAATAACCTCAGATATGCAGATGACACCACACTTATGGCAGAAAGTGAAGAACTGAAGAGCCTCTTGATGACAAATATAGATAATGCATTAAAAAGCAGAGACATCACTTTCTGACAAATGTCTATATAGTCAAAGTTATGGTTTTTCCAGCAGTCATGTATAGTTGTGAGAGCTTGACCATGAAGAAGGCTGAGCACTGGAGAATTGAGGCTTTTGAACTGTGGTGCTGGAGAAGGCTCTTGAGATTCCCTTGGACAGTAAGGAAATCAAACCAGTCAGTCCTAAAGGAAATCAGTCCTGAATATTCATTGGAAGGGACTGATGCTGAAGCTGAAGCTGAAGCTCCAGGACTTTGACCACCTGAAGCAAAGAGCCTTCTTATTGGAAAAGACCCTGATGCTGGGAAAGATTGAAGACAAAAGGAGAAGAGGGTGGTAGAGGATGAGATGTTTAGATAGCATCAATGACTCAATGGATATGAATTTGAGCAAACTCTGGGAGATAGTGGAGGACAGAGGAGCATGTTATGCTACAGTACACGGGGTCACAAAGAGTTGGACATTACTTAGCAACTGAACAACAATAACAACAACTGGCAGAGGATCAGTGAAACAGAATAGCCAAGAAATGAACCCACATTCTGGGCAATTAATCTGTGACAAAAGAGGAAGAATATATAATGAAAAATGACAATCTCTTCTATAAATGGTGTTGGGAAAATTGGACAGGTATATGCAAAAGAATCAAATTGGAGTAATCTCGCACACCAAGCACAAAAATAAATTTAAAGTGTATTGAAGACTTAAATGTAAGATCTGAAACCACAAAACCTCTAGAAGAAAACAGACAGTAAGCTCTTTGACATCAGTCTTAGTAAATATACTTTTTGGATATGTCTCCTCAAGCAAAGGAAATAGAAGCAAAAAATAAACAAAACTACGTCAAACTAAAAAGCTTTTCAAAGTGAAGGAAACTACTGTCAACAAAATGAAAAGGTCACGTACTGAATAGGATGCGATACTTGCAAATGATATATCCAGTAAGGGTCAGAAAAGGTAGAGGAACCAGAGATCAAATTGCCAACATTCGCTGAATCATAGAAAAACCAAGGGAATTCCCCAAATCATCTACTTCTGCTTCATTGACCATGCTACAGCCTTTGACTATGTGGATCACAACAAACTGTGGAAAATTCTTAGAGACAGGAATACCAGATCACCTGTATGCAGGACAAGGAGCAGCAGTTAGAACAGGACATGAAACAGTGGACTAGTTCCAAATGTGGAAAAGGGTACATCAAGGCTGTTTATTGTCACCCTGCTTACTTAACTTATATGCAGAGTATGTCATGCAAAATGTCAGGCTGGATAACTCACAAGTTGGAATCAAGATAGGTTATGGAATCAATAACCTCAGATATTCAGATGACACCACCCTAAAGGCAGAAAGGGAAGAGGAATTAAAGAGTCTTTTGATGAAATTGAAAGAGGAGAGTGAAAAAGATGTCTTAAAACTCAACATTCAAAAAACTAAGATCATGGCATCCAGTCCCATCACTTTGTGGCAAATAGATGGAAAAAAGGGAAACAGCAACAGATTTTATTTTTCTGGGCTTCAAAATCACTGTGGGTGGTGACTGCAGCCATGAAATTAAAAGACAGTTGCTCCTTGGAAGGAAACTATGACAAACCTAGACAGCCTATTAAAAAGCAGAGACATCATTTTGCTGGCAAAGGTCCATATAGTCAAAGCTATGGTTTTTCCAGTAATCGTGTATGAATGTTAGAGTTGGACCATAAAGAAGGTTGAGTGCTGAAGAACTGATGCTTTGGAACTGTGGTGCTGGAGAAGACTCTTGAGAGTCCCTTGGACAGCAAGATCAAACCAGTCAATCCTAAAAGAAATCAACCTTGAATATTCATTGGAAGGACCAAAGCTGCAGTACTTTGGTCACCTGATGTGAAGAGCTGACTCACTGGAAAAGACCCTAATGCTGGGAAAGATTGGGAGCAGGAGGAGAAGAGGGTGACAGAGGATGAGATGGTTGGATGGCATCACTGACTCAATGGACATGAGTTTGACCAAGCTCTGGGAGATAGTGAAGGACAGTGAAGCCTGGCATGCTGCAGTTCATGGGGTTGCAAAGAGTGGGACACAACTTAGCGACGGAACAACGACAACCAAAAATATACCAACAAATCATACAACACCACATCAAAACTACAAACAGTTTCCGAAGAAGACACACAGATGGCCAACAGGCACATGAAAAGATGCTCAACATCACTATTCATGAGGGAAAACTAAATCAAAACCACAGTGATATCACTTCACACCTGTTAGAATGACTACTATCAAATAGACAATAGATAACAAGTGTTGAACAGGATGTGGAGAAATGGGAATCCTTGTGCACTGTTGGTGGGAGTGTACATTGGTGCATTCACTATGTAAAACAGTACCACTACAATATTGTAAAGTAATTAGCCTCCAATTAAAATAAATTCATTAAAAAAAAAGAAATAAAGTAAGTGGTGAGAATTAGTCAAAAATAAAACAAAACAAAACAAAAAAAAAACTGCAGTATGATCCAGAAATTCCACTCCTGGTTATTTATCCAAAGAAAAATGAAAATATTAATAGGAAAATATATATGCACCCCATGTTTATTTATAATAACAAAGATATTGGAAATATCTTTGTTTATTTATAATATGTTTATTTATAATAACAAAGATATTGGAAACAACCTCAGTGCCCATCAATAGATGAATGGAAAATAGAACAATGATTTACCTATCCATTTATATCTATATGCATGTATATAGAATATTTCAGTTCAGTTCAGTTCAGTCGCTCAGTCGTGTCCGACTCTTTGTGACCGCATGAATCACAGCACGCCAGGCCTCCCTGTCCATCACCAACTCATGGAGTTCAATCAAACTCATGTCCATCGAGTCAGTGATGCCATCCAGCCATCTCATCCTCTGTCAACCCCTTCTCCTCCTGCCCCCAATCCCTCCCAGCATCAGGGTCTTTTCCAATGAGTCAACTCTTTGCATGAGGTGGCCAAAGTATTGGAGTTTCAGCTTTAGCATCAGTCTTTCCAAAGAACACTCAGGGCTGATCTCCTTCAGAATGGACTGGTTGGATCTCCTTGCAGTCCAAGGGACTCTTCAAGAGTCTTCTACAACACCACGGTTCAAAAGCATCAATTCTTCAGTGCTGAGCTTTCTTTCTAGTCCAACTCTCACATCCATACATGACCACTGGAAAAACAATAGCCTTGACTAGATGGACCTTTGTTGGCAAAGTAATGTCTCTGCTTTTCAATATGCTATCTAGGTTGGACATAACTTTCCTTCCAAGGAGTAAGCGTCTTTTAATTTCATGGCTGCAGTCACCATCTGCAGTGATTTTGGAGCCCAAAAAAGTAAAGTCTGACACGGTTTCCACTGTTTCCCCATCTATTTCCCATGAAGTGATGGGACCAGATGCCATGATCTTCGTTTTCTGAATGTTGAGCTTTAAGCCAACTTTTTCACTCTCCTCTTTCACTTTCATCAAGAGGCTTTTTAGTTCCTCTTCACTTTCTGCCATAAGGGTGGTATCATCTGCATATCTGAGGTTATTGATATTTCTCTTGGCAATCTTGATTCCAGCTTGTGTTTCTTCCAGCCCAGCATTTCTCGTGATGTACTCTGCATAGAAGTTAAATAAGCAGGGTGACAATATACAGCCTTGACGTACTCATTTTCCTATTTGGAACCAGTCTGTTGTTCCATGTCTAGTTCTAACTGTTGCTTCCTGAACTGCATATAGGTTTCTCAAGAGGCAGGTCAAATGGTCTGGTATTCCCATCTCTTTCAGAATTTTCCACAGTTTATTGCGATCCACACAGTCAAAGGCTTTGGCATAGTCAATAAAGCAGAAATAGATGTTTTTCTGGAACTCTATTGCTTTTTCCATGATCCAGCGGATGTTGGCAATTTGATCTCTGGTTCCTCTGCCTTTTCTAAAACCAGCTTGAACATCTGGAAGTTCACGGTTCACGTACTGCTGAAGCCTGGCTTGGAGAATTTTGAGCATTACTTTACTAGCGTGTGAGATGAGTGCAATTGTGCGGCAGTTTGAGCATTCTTTGGCATTGCCTTTCTTTGGGATTGGAATGAAAACTGACCTTTTCCAGTCCTGTGGCCACTGCTGAGTTTTCCAAATTTGCTGGCATATTGAGTGCAGCACTTTCACAGCATCATCTTTCAGGATTTGAAATAGCTCAACTATTTCAAATAGTTGTGGGAATTCCATCACCTCCCCTAGCTTTGTTTGTAGTGATGCTTTCTAAGGCCCATTTGACTTCACATTCCAGGATGTCTGGCTCTAGGTGAGTAATCATACCATTGTGATTATCTGGGTCATGAAGATCTTTTTTGTACAGTTCTTCTGTGTATTCTTGCCACCTCTTCTTAATATCTTCTGCTTCTGTTAGGTCCATACCATTTCTGTCCTTTATCGAGCCCATCTTTGCATGAAATGTTCCCTTGGTATCTCTAATTTTCTTGAAGAGATCTCTAGTCTTTCCCATTCTGTTGTTTTCCTCTATTTCTTTGCATTGATCGCTGAGGATAGCTTTCTTATCTCTTCTTGCTATTCTTTGGAACTCTGCATTCAGATGCTTATATCTTTCCTTTTCTCCTTTGCTTTTCGCTTTTCTTATTTTCACAACTATTTGTAAGGCCTCCTCAGACAGCCATTTTGCTTTTTTGCATTTCTTTTCCATGGGGATGGTCTTGATCCCTGTCTCCTGTACAATGTCAGGAACCTCAATCCATAGTTCATCAGGCACTCTATCTATCAGATCTAGTCTCCTAAATCTATTTCTCACTTCCACTGTATAATCATAAGGGATTTGATTTAGGTCATACCTCAATGGTCTAGTGGTTTTCTGTACTTTCTTCAATTTAAGTCTGAATTTGGCAATAAGGAGTTCATGATCTGAGCCACAGTCCGCTCCCGGTCTTGTTTTTGTTGACTGTATAGAGCTTCTCCATCTTTGGCTGCAAAGAATATAATCAATCTGATTTCGATGTTGACCATCTGGTGATGTCCATGTGTAGAGTCTTCTCTTGTGTTGTTGGAAGAGGGTGTTTGCTATCACCAGTGCGTTCTCTTGGCAAAACTCTATTAGCCTTTGCCCTGCTTCATTCCATATTCCAAGGCCAAATTTGCCTGTTACTCCAGGTGTTTCTTGACTTCCTACTTTTGCATTCCAGTCCCCTATAATGAAAAGGAGATCTTTTTGGGGTGTTAGTTCTAAAAGGTCTTGTAGGTCTTCATAGAACCGTTCAACGTCAGCTTCTTCAGCGTTACTGGTTGGGGCATAGACTTGGATTACTGTGATATTGAATGGTTTGCCTTGGAAATGAACAGATCATTCTGTCATTTTTGAGATTGCATCCAAGTACTGCATTTCGGACTCTCTTGTTGACCATTATGGCTACTCCATTTCTTCTAAGGGATTCCTGCCCGCAATAGTAGATGTAATGGTCATCTGAATTAAATTCACCCATTTCAGTCCACTTTAGTTCGCTGATTCCTAGAATGTCAACATTCACTCTTGCCATCTCCTGTTTGACCACTTCCAATTTGCCTTGATTCATGGACCTAACATTCCAGGTTCCTATGCAATATTGCTCTTTACAGCATCGGACGTTGCTTCTATCACCAGTCACATCCAGAACTGGGTATTGTTTTTGCTTTGGCTCCATCCCTTCATTCTTTCTGGAGTTATTTCTCCACTGATCTCCAGTAGCATATTGGGCACTTACCGACCTGGGGAGTTCCTCTTTCAGTATCCGATCATTTTGCCTTTTCATACTGTTCATGGGGTTCTCAAGGCAAGAATACTGAAGTGGTATGCCATTCCCTTTTCCAGTGGACCACATTGTGTCAGACCTCTCCACCATGACCTGCCTGTCTTGGGTGGCCCCACAGGTCATGGCTTAGTTTCATTGAGTTAGATAAGGCTGTGGTCCTAGTGTGATAGATTGACTAGTTTTCTGTGAGTATGGTTTCAGTGTGTCTGCCCTCTGATGCCCTCTTGCAACACCTACCATCTTACTTGGGTTTCTCTTAACTTGGATGTGGGGTATCTCTTCATGGCTGCTCCAGCAAAGCGCAGCTGCTGCTCCTTACCTTGGACGAGGGGTATCTCCTCACCACCACCCCTCCTGACCTTGAACGTGGAATAGCTCCTCTAGGCCCTCCTGCGCCCGCGCAGCCACCGCTCCTTGGATGTGGGGTAGCTCCTCCTGGCCGCCGCCCCTGGTCTCAGGTGGGTAATAATAGAATATTACTCAGCCATAAAAAGAATAAAATCTTGCCATTTATGACAACATGGATGGACCTGGAGGTTTTACTAAATGAAATGAATCAGACAGAAAGAGACAAATACAGTATGATTTCACTTATATGTGGAATCTGAAAAGCAAAACGAAGAAACACAACAAAACAAAAACAGAGTTGTAGATACAGGGAATGAACAGGTGGTTGCCTGCAGGGAAAGGGGAGAAGCGGAAGGAAAGAAATAGGTAAGGCAGATTAAGAAATAGAAACTTTCAGTTGCAAAATAAGTGAGTCAGGGTATGAAATATGCAGCGTGGGGAATACAGTCAATAACTCCATAATGGTGACATACTGTAACTCTGCTTGTTATTAGTAGGCTGTGCTACATGGCTTGTGGGATCTTAGTTCCCAAACTAGGAATCGGACCCAAGCCCTTGGCAGTGAAACTGTGGAGTCCTAATCATTGAACCATCAGGAAATTCCTGTATCTAAGCTTATTTTGGTGGTCATATAGGCATTCCCTGGTCATGGGGCCTTCTCAGTGGTGGAGGTGGTGGTTTGGGGCATCAGTTATGAAGCCAACTGCCTGTGTAGAAAATCCTCCTTCAGCCTCTTCCTGGCTGTTTTACTTCTCTGTGCCTCAGCTTCTTCACTGTCCTGATCAGCTAAGGGTACCATTACAATGTATCAAAAGCTAGGTGTCTCAAACAACAAAAACTTATTTTCTCATAGTTTTAGAGGTTAGACGTCTAAAGGCATCAACAGGGTTGGATTCTTGGGAGACCTCCGTCCTAGGTTGCAGACGGCCCTGTGTCTTCACACAGTTCCCCTAGTATGTCTGCCTCTGTCCAGGTTTCCTCTTCTTAAAAGAACATCTGGGCTTCGCTGGTGGTCTAGTGGTTAAGAGTCTGCCTGCCAATGCAGGGAACATGGGTTCGATCCCTGGTCAGGGGAGATCCCACATGCTGCGGAGCAACTAAGCCCATGCACCACCACCAACTATGTCCGTGCACCACAACTAGAGCTGGTGCTCCGAAAAAAGAGAAGCCAATGCAACGAGACATCCACACACTGCAATGAAGTGTAGCCCTCTCTTGCTGCAACTAAAGAAAGCCCGTGTGCAGCGACAAACACCCAGCATAGCCAAAAACAAATACATAAAACTTAAAAAACAAACGAGGTGGGGAGGAGCAGATGCAGCCCACAGGAAGTTGACCCAACCCTGCCACCGATTGGCTTTGGGGCCCTGGCCATTTTCCCTACCTGTTAAATAAGGATGGTATGCCAGGAGTGAAGGAAGCGAGCTTCCAGGGTCGAATTCGCCCAGGGGGAAGGGTATGCAGACCCGCAGTGCCATTGCCTCTGCTGGTTAATGCTGGATTTCATTTACCTAAGACAATTTCAAGACACAAGTTTATTTTCTATTTTACCACTTACGAATAAATGCCATTGGGTACTTCCTTGGTGGTCCAGTGGCTAAGACTCTTTGCTCCTAATACAGAGGTCCTGGGTTCAATTCCTGGTCAGGGGACTAGATCCCACATGCCTAAACTTAAAGATCCCACATGTCACAGTTAATACCTGGTTCAACCAAACAAATATTTTTAAAAATAAGAATAAAAAATAAAAAAGAATAAATATTGTCAATTATAATCGAAAGTTCCTATCAATTGTTAAGTTTCCCCCTGATTTCAGAAATGTTGGAATGTGAAAAAATGTCTTAGAATGATGAAAGAGGATGTCTTGTTTCTCTCCTTTTGGAAAAATCTACTGGAGGGGAACAGGCAAGGCCACTTGGCCTTCAGCCTCAGATTTTGGCCATTATTCAATGTCAGATTTATGCAGAGAAGTAGGGTGGTGAGACACCTTCCCAACTGATGCTTATCACTTGCAGAACTAGCTGAAATCATGGCTGGGGAACAGATGTAAAAAGCAGCATAGGCCTCACTTGAGCTTTTGGTGCACCTCAAAGAGTGAGCTCATGGCTTTGGGGCCCGACAGACCTGGGTTCTGGTTCCAAGGCTGCTAACTCTTCAACTAAGATGTTGAAAGAAGAAAGACACCCCCCCCCACCCCGCCCCCCGCTCCAACCACCAAAAACAAAAACAAAAACAAAACCAACCATATAAAACCCCAACAAAACAAAAAACAAAATAAAAGCCAAAAGAAGAAAGGCTCCCATGTGCAAAGAGGGCTTTGCAAGATGTGGTGTGGACAGTTGCAGTATATGGGAAAGAAGAGGGCAAGGAGGCAAGGGTCCTGGGTCCTCCCTGGCCATATAACTGCAACAAGTCCCTCCACCACTCTGGACCCATCTCCTTATGGGTAAAGAAGCAGAGTTCAGTCATTTATTCAACAAATGTGAACTGAGGAGCTCCCCTTGGAGGCAGTGTACTGAAGGCTAGGGATCTAGAGGTAGAGATGTGGTCCCTGCTTTGGGAGTGATCCCCCCATCCAGTGTTCCAGTGTGGAGAGCAAAGAATTCAGGGCCAAGATAAGGGAGCTAGGCGCTATCCATGCATTTCCACATTTCCTCATTTCATTCTTATAATCACTCTACGAGGTAGGGAGCAGGTATTTTTATCCCCACTTCCTAAAAGAAGTCATTGAGACTGAGAGAGATGGTGTTGCTTGCCAAGGTCACACAGCAGAGCCAGTATTTGGACTGGTCTTCTTGACCCAAAGCCAATTCTCTTTCCTCTTCACCTTTGGTGGTCAGATATAAATTTCCTCCTGTCACAACATTCTCAGATTCTATGCCCAAAATAGCCAATGAATGTCACGTTTTGACAGTCCGTTCTCTTAGCAGGCAAGTAAGGAAGCCTCTCAGGAATGCCGGTGGTGGTGGTGGTGGGGGGGGGCTCAGCTTGTCTAATCTGCCTCTCCCTTTAAGGATGTGGGGGTGCCATATTTCAGTGGAATGAACCTCATCCTCACAAAAACTTTAGGGCTTCACTCTTCACTCAAGGGAATATTCGACTTCCCTGGTGCTTAGATGGTAAAGAATCCACCTGCAATGCGGGAGATCTGGGTTCAATCCCTGGGCTGGGGAGATCCCCTGGAGGAGAGCACGGCAACCCACTCCAGTGTTCTTGCCTGGAGAATCCCCATAGACAGAGGAGCCTGGTGGGCTACAGTCCATGGGGTCGCAAAGAGTTGGACACGACTGAGCGACCAAGCACAAGGGAATATTAGTAGTATGACATGATATCTGAGTGATCCCCCTTTGCTTGGTTGTTTCAGCCCCAGAAGCACTTAATAATGTTCAGCATTTCACACTGGAAGATACAAAAATTCCAGGGCTGCTCTATCAGTGAGCATGTTCACAGGATGAAAAGGTGGCAGAAGACAAGCAAGGCCAGTCCAGTGCCAGGAGCCCCCTGACCACCCCATCAAGGGATCAAGGGATTTTAAGCTTTTTGCTTACACAGCTCCAGAGCTAGGAGGATCATTCTTCCATCCAACTCTGGCTGGAAGAGACTTCTAGCTGGTAGAGCTGAACTCTATCTTTTTGTCTTCACCCAAAGATGCTTTCTGACCCAGGACTGGATGTGATTTGCCTGAGGTCACCTGGAACATTAGTGGAAAAGTCCACATCAGAGTCCTGGCACTTGGAAGCCTAGTTCTGTTTTTGGCTTCACAACTGAGGGGAATTAATCCTGAAGGAGGGTTCAGACTGGGTTTTCGTCTTGACTTGGCCACTTAACTTGAATCAAATGACGCAGAATTTAATTTCATAATTGGCCACCCTGGTGGATCAGTTGGTAAAGAATCTGCCTGCAATGCAGGAGACCAGAGTTCGATCCCTGGGTCAGGAAGATCCCCTGGAGGAGGAAATGGCAACCCACCCCAGTATTCTTGCTTAGAGAAGCCCATGGACAGAGAAGCCTGGCGGGCTACAGTCCATGGGGTCACAAAGAGTCGGACACAACTGAGCGACTAAACCTCCCTACCTACTATGTGCTGGCACTCTTCTTACACATGGTGTGTTCACAGGCAAGTCATTTCATCCTCATCTATTAAAAAAAATATCCCTCCTTTGCTTCTTCTCTCAGAGCCTTGTTGTGAGGATTAAATGAACAAAAGAGAGCAAACTGCTTTGTAAATGGTAAAGCGGCATGAACACTGAGGCTGTCCCATCTCTGTGGCCTTCTCCACCTGGAGCAGGCACCTTAGCACTGCCCACCCAATTGTAATTTGTTTACCGCTCTCCTCAACAAAGGTCCATCTAGTCAAGGCTATGGTTTTTCCAGTGGTCATGTATGGATGTGAGAGTTGGACTGTGAAGAAAGCTGAGCGCCGAAGAATTGATGCTTTTGAAGTGTGGTGTTGGAGAAGACTCTTGAGAGTCCCTTGGACTACAAGGAGATCCAACCAGTCCATTCTGAAGGAGATCAGCCCTGGGATTTCTTTGGAAGGAATGATGCTAAAGCTGAAACTCCAGTACTTTGGCCACCTCATGCGAAGAGTTGACTCATTGGAAAAGACTCTGATGCTGGGAAGGATTGGGGGCAAGAGGAGAAGGGGACGACAGAAGATGAGATGGCTGGATGGCATCACTGAATGGATGTGAGTCTGAGTGAACTCCGGGAGTTGGTGATGGACAGGGAGGCTGGGCGTGCTGCGATTCATGGGGTCGCAAATAGTCGGACATGACTGAGCGACTGAACTGAACTGAACTGAACTCCCCCACTGCACACCCTGAGGCAGGAATGTGCAGGGTTCATCTTTACTTTCTCAGAGGCCCAACCCTGGGGTCCGCATACATTAGGCATTTAAAAGAGTATGTGAAGAAACAGTCCGTGTGATTTGAGAATCTGATTTTCAGACCCACACATATGCCAACCAGAGGGCACTGAAAGGCCAGAGGAGGAAGGGCTCGGTGAGAGGGTGGCATGGGGTGAGACAGGCGTCCACCGTGGATGGACAGGGTTTGGGTCACTGGAGAGGAGAGCTGGGATGCTTCAAGCAGTAGGAGTGCCTTGGGCAAAGGTCAGGAGTTAGAAATCCGTGCGGATTGCACAGGGGACACTGAGGGCATAAGTAAGATAGCAGTGAAAGATACGGACAAAAGAGACTCTTGTGCCCCAGTGTTCATCACAGCACTGTTTACAATAGCTGGGACATGGAAGCAACCTAGATGTCCATTGGCAGACGAATGGATAAGAAAGCTGTGGTACATATACACAATGGAATATTACTCAGCTATTAAAAAGAATGCATTTGAATCAGTTCTAATGCAGTGGATGAAACTGACGCCTACTATACAGAGTGAAGTAAGTTAGAAAGAAAAACACCAGTACAGTATATTAACGCATATATATGGAATTTAGAAGATGGTAATGATGATCCTACATGTGAGACAGCAAAAGAGACACAGATGTAAAGAACAGACTTTTGGACTCTGTGGGAGAAGGCGAGGGTGGGATGATTTGGGAGAATAGCATTGAAACATGTATATTACCATATGTGAAATAGATCGCCAGTCCAGGTTCAATGCATGAGGCAGGGTGCTTAGGGCTGGTGCACTGGGATGACCCTGAGGGATGGGATGGGGAGGGAGGTGGGATGGGATGGGGAGGGAGTTGGGAGCGGGGTTCAGGATGGGGAACACATATGCATCCATGGCTGAGTCATGTGAATGTATGGCAAAAACCACTACAATATTGTAATTAGCCTCCAATTAAAATAAATAATTAAAAAAAAACCCCAAAGCAGAAAATGAAAAAAAAAAAGAAAGATATGGACAGATGATGATGATGATGATAGTAATGCTTACAGTAATGGTAGTAAGTATACTCCTGGCCCTATTCAAAAAGCTGAAGATGTAGTCCTCATCAAACCCTTGGAACAATACTATGAGTTGTAGATATTATCACCATCACTTTACAGACAAGGAAACAGAAGTTAAGTAACTTGCTGAAAGTCATATAGGCATTAAGTAGCAAAGCCAGGATTTGATTCTAGGCAGTCTAATTCCAGAATCTGTGCTCTTAAGCAGGTTGAAATCTGTCTGTAAAGAGCCAGGGACCTTTGGACTTTTTCTTGTGTTATAGGAAAAAGTTTGAGCAAGACTTTTGAGCAAGATGGAGTTTGAGTAAATTTGTCTTACTGTAATAAGACATGGTAAAAATGTCTTATTTCACAGGTGGAGGATATCTTATCTCACAGGTGGAGATGTCTTATTTCACAGGTCCCTCAAACATAATTGTGCACTTTCTGTGTGCTGGGAATCGGTGATACAAAGAGCCAGATAGAGCCCCTTCCCCCAGAAGCACAGGGTTCAGTGGGAGGCATGGACGTGTGCTGCAGAAGGCTCCCTCAGGCTCTCCAGAGCCCACTGTGTGCCTCTCTCCCCCCATGATCAATGACTTCACGTTGGTGCCTTGAAATTGATTATGGTGGGAGTATTTACACCATGAAAACTGACCGATGCCACAGATCATTGCTTTTCCCTGAGAGCTGGTTGTTAAATATTTACCAGTATACCACTGCCTGTGAACAGCTGCAGTATGCTGATAAAAGTCCACACCAGATAGAGGGTGGTACAAAGCAGGCTGGAACTGACTCTACTTGGCGAGCCAAGGAGGCAAGGTTTATGCAGAGTGTTGAAGGATGAGCTGATATGGAGGCAGCAGAGGAACGGCAGCCCTGGTGAGGTGTGGAATGGCCTCGCACTGTCATTCTTTTGCTTTGTGAAGGCAGACTGTGGAGGGCAAGAAGTTTGGCAACCTATGAGATGCCAAATGAAAGGGTGTTTATTAAGCAAATTCAGTACTGGGTTTATTAATTTTATTTATTTTTGGTTGTGCTGGGTCTTATTTATGTGTTTCTGCACTGGCTGTTCGGAGAAGGCAATGGCACCCCACTCCAGTACTCTTGCCTGGAAAATCCCACGGATGGAGGAGCCTGGTAGGCTGCAGTCCATGGGGTCTCAAGAGACACGACTGAGCGACTTCACTTTCACTTTTCACTTTCATGCATTGGAGAAGGAAATGGCAACCCACTCCAGTGTTCTTGCTTGGAGAATCCCAGGGACGGGGAGCCTGGTGGGCTGCCGTCTCTGGGATCGCACAGAGTCAGACACGACTGAAGTGACTTCGAAGCAGCAGCAGCAGCACTGGCTGTTCTCTAGTTGAGGAGAGTGGGGGCCACACTATAGTTGTGGCATGCAGGCTTTCCAGTGCAGTGGCTTCCCTTGTTGCGGGGCGTGGGCTCCAGGGCACACAGACTTCAGTAGTTGTAACACATAGGCTCAATAGTTGTGGCCTCCAGGCTCTAGGGCATAAGCACAATAGTTGTGGCACATGGCTTAGTTGCTCCTCGGCATGTGAGATCTTCCCAAGTCAGAGATCAAATCTGTGTCTCCTGCATCGGCAGGCAGATTCTTTACCACTGAGCCACTAGGGAAGCCGAATAATGGGCTTATCAAGTGAACTAAGATCCAACCAGTCCATTCTAAAGGAGATCAGCCCTGGGATTTCTTTGGAAGGAATGATGCTAAAGCTGAAACTCCAGTACTTTGGCCACCTCATGCGAAGAGTTGACTCATTGGAAAAGACTCTGATGCTGGGAGGGATTGGGGGCAGGAGGAGACGGGGACGACAGAGGATGAGATGGCTGGATGTCATCACTGACTCGATGGATGTGAGTCTAAGTGAACTCCGGGAGTTGGTGACGGACAGGGAGGCCTGGCGTGCTGTGATTCATGGGGTTGCAAAGAGTCGGACACTACTGAGCGACTGAACTGAACTGAACTGAATTGGGGTTGGGGAGGAAGAAACCATGTTGCAATGCAGCAGGATCTCTAGAGGATTTGTGAGTTCACTGGGCCTTTACCCATCACCTCAGTAAAAGAGAACCTAGGCTTTTGGGAGGGACTTAAGGGCTCGAACACTCTAGAGCTGTCAATTAACTGGAATGTTGACAAAGCCTTTGAAGTACTACCAAATATATATATTGGGGTGGGAGGGTCAGGGAAGTTGGTGGGAAAGAGGACCAGGAGCGGGAGCAGTGAGATCAGACACACCTGACTGGGCGTGTACTTCCTGCCCAGAAGTCTGAGCCAGGCAGCGGCACCATTGAGCTTGTTGTGTTGCAGGGCGGGGTGCCCCGGATGCTCTGGGTTGCTCAGTGATCCTCTGGCTTCCGCAGGGCAACTCTTCTTCTTAGGGCCCCGCTTGGTTCCTTTGCCCCAGACTGAGGTAAGCGTGCCACCAGACTGTCATCTCAGCCTGGGGGGCTGTGTAGGGCACTGAGATGTGGGCAAGGGGGCTGGCCACCTCAGCACGGGGAGCTCTGGCCCAAGGGTGGCATCATGAGCTTGTCCTTCCATAAAGGCAAAGGGCTTCAGGTGGTCCTGAGGGTGTGAGGTCTCAGGGAGCGGTCCCTGAGGTGCCAGCTCTGCTGGTCTTCCCACAGGTAGGGGCCCTGTTTGGTGGCCTCACCAAATGACACACCAAAATGCCCTAGGGTTCCCTTGAGCACCCTTCCTGACCATCCCTCTGCATGCCCAGGGAGTGAACAGAGAGCTGACAACGTGGTGCGTCCAGAAGTGCTCTTTAGTTGGGACAAAGCTCTCACCTGTGCAAAAGGCTAAATAAACTGAGTCCAGTTGAGATCACTGATCACTATCAGGTCTTGCTCAGGGCAGTAAGGGGCTCAGACAAGCACATGCCTGCCTCCCAGTCCACCCTGACTGGTCCTCTGGGATGGGGCCGCCTGCAGGCTTATTATCTGTTGCACAAGCAGGTGGCTGCACACGCCAGAGTGAGACGTGCTCAGTGAGTGCCTTGCATGCGCTGCCCGTGGCTCCCCTTCTGCTATGGCCCCGAGTGGACACTCCCCCACCCTGCTTGGCTCCCTGGCCCTGGCTCATGGTGTTTCCTGTCACAGTGCAGCCTACCCTTAGAGGCCCAGCTCGACCACCCATTAAGCCCTTTCTGAGAGCTAAGTTTGCTTTCCCCAAGTTCCCAAGCCCAGGGTGTGCCCCTTTAATCTTTTCTATGCTGAACTTATCTGTGACTGTTCCCATCCTCAGGGCCCATATACCAGGTACCCCAGAAGGCTTGTTAAATTGTTATATGCTTGTGGTGTCTCCGGCTTAACAATCCATCATTACTTCTAAGAGAGCAAACGTTTATTGAGCTATGTGCCAGGCCTAGCTAGGAATTTTCACATACACAACCAGGTCACATAACACTGGGGAAACAAATCAGGGAGGCCCAGGGACTTGTCCAAGTTTACACAGCACGCACTGGAGCCAGAATTGAGCCAGTGATCAATTGAGCCAGAATCAGGTCAGCCTGATTCCAAAGCCAAGGTTTTTCCCCTTATATGTAGACATAAAATAATAACAACCATTTATCATTTATACTGTATTCTCATATACATTAGTTCATTTGATCCTCACAACAGCCCTGTGAGGTAGATAGGGTTATGGGTTACTGTTATGCCCATTTCACAGATGAAGAAACAGAGGTGGCTCAGTGAGGTGAGTGACTTGCATAAAGTCACACAGCAAATTAGTGGCTTCACAGGTCCTGTGCTTTCTCTAAAGTCAAGCTGCTTGAATTAAGAAGCACCAAAAAGATGGAGAAATACTTTTTATGAAAAGGAACATGGGACAGTAGTGATTTATGAGATTTCTTCCTTAAACTGTTCTGCTGTGGTCACAGCTTCTGCTGGCTGGTCTAAACTGTGTTCTCCTGAGTGGCTTTCCCAAATACCAATAGTCTGGTGGCCTGGGGCAGTTATGCGACTCAGAGGTCCCACTGTACGGGGGGGAAAGACCTTTATTACTTAAGGAATGTGGCCTTTCCCACAGCTGAGCACACAAGCTCCTTCCTCAGCCCATCCCCTGGGGTACCTGTGGCACCAGGCGTCTCTGGCTTTGTCTGAGGGCCCCTGCCTAGTGGGGAAGACTGTGGGACTTCCACGGTCACCCTCATTCCAGGGATGAATCATAACATGCAGTTTTGAGACTTGCACTGCTTATCACCCCTGGAAAGGGGTGGCTCAGGGTGTCTTGCCCTGGGTCTCACCCCAAGGAAGTCAACAGACTGGTTATGCACAGAAACAGTACCACATCCCTCAGAGCAGTGTTATAGGTGCTGGACACTTCCTCCAAGGGCAGTGTTATGGTTCAGACTACTCCTGGGCTCCTTGCTACACAATGCCGAGACCCTGGTCTCCTTCCTCTGGGGAAGCAATCTTCAAACTTACCAGAAGATGGTCAAAAGCTATGCAGGGTCATGTCTGGTGAGGAGGGAGGGTCATAAAGTGAAGCTGTAAAAAACAGGGATGACCTACAGGGACAGGGATGACTTACAGGGAATGTCAGGGGGATAACCTTGGTTTTGAAGACAAATCCCAAGGGGAATCCTAATTCCAAGTAGTAACATTTTCAGAATAGGTATGTGGCCTCTCAAAGTGACTATTCTGAAAAAGAAAATACACATTTGGGTGAGAAGAAAGGTCTACCAGGAACAGAAAATGCTTGTGGGAAGACAGATTTCAGCTCAAGATAAGGAAGGACTTTCTAACAGCCAGCCATGACAGGGGCTGGTTGTGGGGATGACGGATGTTCTGTTGCTGAGAGTATGTTAGCAGAGATAGTTATCTCCTGAAGGTACTGGGGGGAAGCCCTCAGCCCCAAATGTGCTGGGGTGTGCTTGGGGTGGGAGAGCACTAAATGACTGTTGAATTATTTTCCAACCCTGAGAGTACATAATATATTTGTTTAAAAGAATCTGTTTCAATGACACTTCAAATTCTTGGAGAAAGAAGTCCGGGATCAGGCCACATTGGAAGTGCCTTTCATTGTAGTGGCTCCAGATACTTTCAAATCTTCACAGGGATTAGCAGCTCATTTCTGAAGCCAGGAATCCCCAGATGCCTAGATTTGGCCCTGTCAAGAGGGACAGCCCCACCTTCTGAACGTGCCTGGAGACTCATTCCTCTATGCCGGGACAGCTCAAATCCTGCCCCCACTACCTACTTCATTTCCAAGCCAGCCAAGCAAGCCCCAGGTCCTGGCCACATCCCGGGGATGGAGGGGCAGGCAGGATGGGAATCTCTGGGGAATTTCTGTTCCAAGAAACCAGAAGGAGCCTCTTATTCTCACTTCACCCCCCTCTACCAAAGGAAGGGCTGCAGGCAGTGCCTCATGGTACAGAGAGAGCTGGAGTCCAAGGGAAAAATGCTGTTCTCTATCTAGCCAGGAAGTCCTCCTGTAGGACATGATGGCAGACTTCACTTACAGCAAACTGCCCATCTCCAGCTCAAAGCGGCAAGGAAAAAGGTGGCTGTGTCAAGAGGACACACAGATTCTACGGGTAGACTGCATTGTGGGGGGGAAATCAAGTCCTGCTACGCGATTAATGCAGATTAGCATGGTACCCTGCCTCACACCACCGGTGAGACACTCTCCTACATCCTGGCTTTGGGAAGACCCCCTCCAGTGTTGCTGGGGTCCTTTTATCTATACCGTATTAATCGAATAATCTTATTGTTCATAAAATCCACAGCGTGTGGGTGAGAAGAGTCGATACAGAAGCCATCACTCAGCGCGATCTTGAGCACCTCCTCCACAAAGACCTGGAAGCTGTTGATCTGCTTGTTGGCTGGCACCACCCAGAGCCTCTTGAGGTTCTGCTTGGTGTACTCCTCCTCTGGCAGGCCCTCCACATTGGCCACCCAGTCCAGAGTCAGGTGGTTGGGGTCTTGCAGGTGGCTGGTGATGGAGGAGAGGTTGCCATTGGAGCAGTAGAAGAGCTTGGAGCCGAGGAGCTTGAGGAAGAGGCAAGAGGTGCTGAAGATGTTGGCATTGAAGACCTCCATGCTGGAAGAGGAGAGGCTGTAGATCTGGGGTGCCTCACGCACGGTGAAATGGACTGTCTGCACACGCTGGTTCAGCGTGATGTTGAGCATGGCGTTCTTCTCGGCCTTGGACAGCTCCACCTCCTTCTCTTGCAGGGCCTCAATCAGGGGCTGTACCTGGTAGAAGTCGGCCTCCCTGCGCAGCAGGCCCATCTCCTGGAAGTCCTCGGGCAAGTCCAGGTGGGAGGTTCGGAGGAAGTTGAGGATGTAGCGGAACACTTTGCCGTCACGGTCAATGAAGCAGTTGCCCTGGCTGTCCCTCTTGGTGGGCATCTTCCCGCTGAACATGGCACCCAGCATGGAGTCAGGGAAGCTGGTCAGGGTTGCCAGTGAGGTTGTATACAGCTTCCCTCCGACATTGAGCGTGATGGGGTCAGACATGGCAGGAAGGCTGGGGTGCAGGAAAATAGTCCTACAGAGAGAAAAGAAAGAAATGACCATTACCCAACCATATCTGATGTCTTAGTCTTTTGGGGCTGGTATAACAAAATACTGTAGACTGGGTGGCTTAAGTAACAAACATTTATTTCTCATAGTTCTGGAGGCTGGGAAGTTGAAGGTCAAGGTAGGGGCAGATTTGGTGTCTGGTGTATTCTAATATGGAGAAGGGGCAAGAGAGATCTCTGGAGTCTCTTTTATAAGGACAGTAATCTTGTTCATGAGGGTGGAGCCCTCATGACATAATCTCCCAAAGGCTCTACCACCTTATGCCAGCCCATTGGAAGTTGGGATTTCAGTGTATGAATTCTGGGGGACACAAACACCCAATCCATAACATCTGGGTAGTCACAGTTCTCAATTTCTTATTGTATGTCCTTGGAGTTGAAATGAATGGATAACTCGATAAACAATTGGATGGGTAATAATTGTCACACTGTCTAAAGCATGTTGACTTCCCTGGTGGCTCAGATGGTAAAGCGTCTGTCTACAATGCAGGAGACCCAGGTTCGATCCCTGGGTTGGGAAGATCCCCTGGAGAAGGAAATGGTAATCCACTCCAGGACTATTGCCTGGAAAATCCCATGGACAGAGAAGCCTGGTAGGCTACAGCCCATGGGGTCGCAAAGATTCAGACGTGACTGAGCGACTTCACTTTCTTTCTTTCTAAAGCATGTTAGGTTCACTAAGGGAGTTAAAAAAGAAAGAAAGAAATGAAAAGAAAAAACAAAGCCTGGGTCCCACCCTCCAGAGACTGTTTTAATTGGTGTGGTATGTAACCCCACCATTGATGTATTTTAAAGCTGATTCTAAATGTTCAGTTAGGACAGAGAACCACTGGTCTAAGGAAAGGCAGAAAATGCACCTGGACTGAACACTATGCTGGCTGCCCTTACGTACATTTGCTTACACACTATCCTTTGACATACACAATATCACCAGTCATCCCCACTGTGAGGGAGACTGCCAGGATTCACTCCCCAGGCTTACAGTGGTACAGGGTCCTGCAGGATTCAAGCCCAGCCGCCTTTATACGAGACAGAAAAATGTATTCATCCTTACTAGCCAACTACTGGGCCATTCTCGGTACTTAACAGACGTTCTGAGGTATAGAACTCCAAGCCCCGTTCTCCTTCTGCTGTATCAATGTTGCCTTATTTATTTTTCTATCTAAAAGAATGCACAGCAAATGGCTGTGATTAGTACCATTTCCATCTACCTTTCAGGCCCACAGTGGGTCACTCGGTCCTCTGGACTCCCAGTGACGCTCCTTCTGGATTCTCACCCTCCCATGATGACCTGCCTGGCCATGAAGATGCCCTTGGCTCCTGATGGCCTGCCCTTTCCTACCATGATGGAACCCCAGGCTCCTCTGAACCTTGCTTTGTAGTGCGGATGTGGGCCTCTGCCACCAAGCACCCTTCCTGAGGGCTCTTTACCCACTCCTTAACAAGTCTCCCCCGCTATCCCCCCACTGACCTCAGAGCCTCTAGTGTCCATGGCTGGCGAGTCTCCTTCAACCGGAAGGCTTGGATTCTAACTTTTCTTTAAGGGTCTAGAAATCAGGGGATGTACTGTTTTTGCTCCTAACATGATACCTTCCCAGGAGTCAAATTGTGCAGTGAATCCAGGAATCTTTCCCTAATGTTGGGTGTGGGGGCACAGGTAGGAATCAATCCCGGTGCTGCCCCTGAGAAGAGGCCAGGCTGGCAGAGGAGACCGCAACAACAGGCAGTGACGAGGAAAACGACCAGCTACAGCACAGTGAGGACAGCTAATACTTCACAGTAATGTTAAATGGTGTATAATCTATAAAAACACTGAGTTGCTATGCTGTAAACCCAAAACTAATATTGTAAATCAACTCTACCTTAATAATAAAGAAATAATAAAAAGAAGGAAGGAAGGATGGAAAAAAGGAAGAACAAGCAGGAGTAGGCCTGGGATGAATTCTGGCACACTTACTGTCCAGATGGGAAAACTGAGGTCCAAGCAGGGGACTTCCCTCAAAGTCACCCAGCAAGGGTAGCAAGCGGGCCAGGGCAGTTGTCACCAAACATCTGCCTTCTGAGGAGGCTGACTGCACTGTGAACCTGTGAGTCATTTAGTCGTGTCTGACTCTTTGCGACCCCATGGACTATTTGCCCCACCAGGCTCCTCTGTCCATGGGGATTCTCTAGGCAAGAATACTGGAGCGGGTGGCCATTCCCTTCTCTAGGGGATCTTCCGGACTCAGGTATCGAACCTGGGTCTCCCATAGCGCAGGCAGATTCTTTACCATCTAAGCCACCAGGGAAGCACCGACTGCACCGAGACCCCTTTACTCCAGAGGGTAGTGGCCATGCTGGGTGTGGAGGACTCTCGGCTGCCTCACCCAATTCTTTGGCGGGGTTGGGGTGGGGGGTGAATTCTGTCCCTGTCCAACAGGGCACTTTGATATTGCAGAAAGGCATTAACCATCTGGAGTGTCTGAAGAGAAACAAGCCCATGATGAAGTTACAAAATCATCAACAGAAGCCTGGAGCAGATGGGCTGCGAGACGTTGGTGGTGGGTGGGTTGGGGTGGGGGGAAGGGAGGTGTCCAACAGAGAAGTGTGGGGGAGGGCTCCTAGGAAGGGGCGGTAACCACACTGCTGAGACTTGCAGCTGAGGTGTATGCTTGGCCTGGGGCCCGAGTCTGACCAATTTTCCCTCTAGGGGGTGCAGGCAGGAGCTGGACCCAGCAGTGGGCCACCTGCTTTCTCATTCCAGCATCTCCTTTTCTTTCTAGATAATAATCTGCACCTTCAACTTTCCAGTCTCTCTTTCTCTTTAAGGCCCAGGCTCTGTGAAGTGGCTGAGCTCCAAGGAAAGGAAAGAGCAGGCTTTGGTGCGACAGAGAGGCTGGGATGTCTTTCCTGACAATTCTCTGGGCTGCAAACCCCATATCTCCTAAGTACATCAGTTCTGAAGAGCTCAAAGCAGGTGGGGAGGACAATCAGGTGCCACAGGGCAAACCAGGGCTCTTGGATGGGCACCCAAAGTCCTATTTTTCTGCATGCAAAGCGACAGAGCAGCCGCCTTCCCGCCCCCGCGCCCTGCTGTGCGGCTCCTGGTCATTCATCCAGGGCAGTGCCAGGAGTTGCAGTCTGGGCCGAGGCTGTTTAGAAGGAGGTCTCCTGACCCCTGGAATACAGACTCAGACATAAAACAGACTTATGGACGTACTGGGGGAAGGAGAGGGTGGGATGACTAGAGAGAGTAGCACTGAAATACATGTTACCATGTGTAAAATAGATAGCTGAAGGGAAGTTTCTATATAGTGCAGCAGGGAGCTCAGCCTGGCGCTCTACAACAACCTCGAGGGGCGGATGGAGTGGGAGGTGGGAGGGAGATTCAAGAGGGAGGGGATATGTGTATACCATGGCTGATTCGTGTTTCTGTATGGCAGAGACCAACACAACATTGTAAAGCAATTATCCTCCAATTGAAAAAAAAAAAAAGGTAAGTCTCCTGACCCCAGACTAGGGGGCTCCCTGTGCTCTTCTCTACAGACTCAGGAATCACAGAAGTCAGCCCTTCCAGCCCCTATTTCCTAGTCACAGTGCCAGGTGCCCACTGTGGCAAGTCCACAGGCTCGGTCTGAGAGCCACGATGACACAAGGGGGTAGGAACTGGCATCCCAAGGCTGAGCAGCTTCCCTGAGGGTGGCAGGGGCTTTCACCACTGAGCTCCAGCCCCACTGTGTACCCAGCTGCCTCTTAGACACGCCCACCTGGATTTTCTGTGGATACCAGAAGCCTCACAAAGAGTTCCTCTTCCCCAGATCCTGCTGTGACTTCTTCTCATCCACCCATCTGCGTGAGCCCACAAGGCAGCACTGACTCAGCATCCCTAACATTTTTCTCGACTGTCTCCTTGAACTTGTCCCTGTAGGAACTCCTGGAGCTCAGGGCTCACCCCCACTCCCCCAGCATCCTCACGTGGCTCCCTGCCTCCTTTCTGTCCACCTGCCATTTCAGTGTGCAGGCTGATTTTCCTGAAGCAGTGCTGCCTGCTCTGACTACTGTGTGCAATCCAATCTCACCTTCGATCCCGCCTCTCCCCACACTCTATGCTCCTGCCGTCCTGACACCACGGGATCTGCCCTCCCCTGCCCTGCCTTTGCTCTCCTTATACCACCCTTCTTCACTTTTTCCACTTTCTCTGCGTTCAACCTATGAGTCACTGCCTCTATCTATCCCCAAACCTCCACTTTGCCAGCTCTCTTCTTGGGGCTTCTGGTCCCTTGCACAGCCCACCATTCCATCATGTAATCAATCATGTAATGATCTGCTTTGGATTTGGCCTTCCTCCCTAGTGCTCTCAAGGTGAAGATCACTGGACATCGATATGCATAAAAAGAACCTCAACTCTTATCTCGCAACACAGATGAAAAATTAACTCAAAAGAGGTCACAGACAAATGGACTGTGACTCAGCAATACAAGCCAACTAGCTACTGACACACAACACAGAAGAATCCCTAAAGCATCCTATTAAGTGGAGGAAGCTGGCCTCAAAAGGTCACATGGTGTATGATTTTACTTATACAACATTCTGGAAAAGACACAACTATAGATACAGAAGTCAGACCAGTAATTGGAGAGGCTGGGGATAGGACTGGCTACACAGAGACTGGAGGAATATTCTGGACTGACAGAAATATTCAATATCTTGATGTAGTGGTAGTCAGATGACTATATAAAGATTATAGAAATTCCTGTAACTGTACACCTAAAAAGGGTGACTTTTACTGCACATAAACTATGCCTTCATAAACTGGAAAAAAACCAAGATTGTGATTATGTCATGATAATATAATACACTGGGTTATGACCAGTTTTATATATATTGTTGTGAAACTTTTGTTTCATTTGTGCGTGTGTGTGTGTCTGTGTGTGTGAGAGAGAGAGAGAGAGAAAGGAACTGGAAGGTGATATAAAGTGTACCTTCATAACGTGGGTTATGATGAAACTTGTTTGTGAAAACCGCTGCCTGGTTTGTGATCTCTGACAGCGGTGACCCAGCTCCTGTCCCTCTGTGTTCACTGCGAGCACATGGGGGATGCTGCGGGTACTGCGGAGGAGGGGCTGAGGGAGGAAGGGATGAACATGTCCTGAGCATTCTGCTACATCCTAGGCCTGTACACCCACCAGCCCTTTTAACTCTTATAGCAGTTCTACAAAGCAGCCGTCGTTCCGTTAGGCAGATAGGAAACAAGAGACTCAGGAGACTGAGGACTTGCCCAGGACACACGGCCAGGGAGTGGAAAGCTCACTCTCTTTCCCCTGCACAGGCTGCTGAGAGCTGGAACAGCAACAAAAGGCTGTTTCATAGGCTCCACAAGTTTGAGAATCCCTGAAGCAGCCTTTTAAAATAGTGCTAGGCAGCTTGCTTGGCAAGACAGCAGCTACCACCTGCTGAGCACACACTTCCTGCTTTTATAATGCTTTGGCTAACACGCAGTAGCATTTTATTTATTTTTAACAAAAATATATAGAGAAGTATAGAGAATGATACTACTGTGCTGATTCTTTACCTGCATTACCTCACTTGATGTCTATATAAGCACCCTGGCAGACAGATGCTATTATTTCTGTTTTACAGATGAGGAAACCGAGGCTCAGGAAGGTTAAGAGATTGCTCAAGGTTACAGAGCTAGTCACTGGAGGAGCTGTGATCTGAATCCAGGTCGGTGCGAGTCCAACACCTCTCACTGTTTCCCCTTCCCACCCTGAGGCCCTAACATGAGTGGAAGGTGCACATTCCCTTATTCTCTGCCCAGATCCGACTGGGGTAGGTCTTTCGGCAGCTAGTCTGGGGCTGGCCTGGGACTCTGCCCACTCACATCTGAGGATACAGGGATTGGATTCTGGATGGCCTGGAGCCCCTCCATAGCTGACACACCACAAGTCTAAATCCTACTATTTCAATGGCAACCCATGATCCCTAATGACAAAGCAGCAAAATACAAAAAGCCAGGTTTTTTTTTAAAAAAGCCAGATTAGAAAAGATGAATGAGAATTACAAACCGAACCATGAAACAGGAGATAAAAGAAACTCCACCACTGTCTGAACAAATAATTTGTCCTAAGCAGGAGAATTTCCAAGTCTGCCTCTCGACTCAAAAAGAACCAAGAAAAAAGATCAGCCCATTTCCCTCTCTGAGAAAACCAGGAAATTATGCCAGGCAGATCCTCGGACCATCTGCCTGGGCAGGGAAAGTCAGGGGGCCTGGGAACTTGGGAGATGGCTGGAACTCTCTCCTCCCTGAGATTAGTCTGTGGCCCAAATGAAGGGTGGTGGATCTTAAAGCCCAGCCTGGTACCATGTGGAGGGCAATCCCAGTCTAGAGCCTGAAAATCACCCCATTGCAACCTTTAATTGTAACAAAGGAAATAGAATTCTTTGAGAGTGAGTGTCCTGTAAGCAAGGGCAGTTAAGACATTGCTCTGGAGTCCTCCTTTAAAACTATGTCCTTTAAAACCATTCCTACAGGTCTCAAGAGACACAGCTACTGCCTGGTGAGTACTTATTGCTGCTGCTGCTAAGTCGCTCCAGTCGTGTCCAACTCTGTGCGACCCCATAGACGGCAGCCCACCAGGCTCCCATGTCCCTGGGATTCTCCAGGCAAGAACACTGGAGTGGGTTGCCATGTCCTTCTCCAGTGCATGAAAGTGAAGAGTGAAAGTGAAGTCGCTCAGTCGTGTCCGACTCTTAGCTACCCCATGGACTGCAGCCCACCAGGCTCCTCCGTCCATGGGATTTTCCAGGCAAGAGTACTGCAGTGGGTCGCCATTGCCTTCTCTGGAATACTTATTAGGTACTTGCTATTAGACACATTTGCTCAGTTAATCCTTGTAACTTCCTTTGAGGAAAGCATTTTCTCCACTTCATAAATGAGAATCTGAGGCTCTAAGAGGCAGGTGACTTGCCCAAAGAAATGTGTGGCAGAGCCAGGATTCAAGCCCAGGCCCGTCTGACTGCCATGCTCTGAATGACCTTGGGAATTCAGCAGTCAAACCCCTTGCAGAGGTTTGGCACTTGTGCTCTCCTACCTCTTACCAGGTGCTCTTATACCTGCCACCTCATTTTGATTCTGACATGCATGACCAGTGAGCGTGCAGAGAATCAACATTTCCTGAGCACTGAGGACATGTCCCGAGCTATATGAGGCATTTTCTGTAGATTATGTCACTGCAACACCACACTGAGGCTGTGAGGCAGGTACAATTATTATCTCTATTTTCTGGATTATAAAACTGAAGCACAGAACAGTGAAGACAGCTGCTTAAGATCACACAGCTAGCGGTAGCAGAGCTAGAATTCCAAGTGAGGCCTCCCTTCAAAGCCTGTGCTGCCCAGGGACTTCCCTCGTGGTCCAGTGGTTAAGAGTCCACCTTGCAGTGCAGGGGATGTGGGTTTGATCCCTAGTTGGGGAACTAAGATCCCATGTGCCGCGGGGCAACTAGAAAGCCCATGCACTGCAATGACAGATCCCACGGGTCAGGCCCGCAGCCAGGTAAGTATTTCTTAAAAAAATTACACCTATCTTAAAAAACCCTTGTGCTCCCTTCGAAACAAAGAAGCATATGCTTCTTTATTAAGAAGCATAAACAGGACTTGAATAAACAGAGACCTGTGATGATTCTGAGAGGCAGTTTCTTAAAGCTGTTCTTCCCTGGTGGCTCAGACAGGAGATCTGCCCACAAGGCGGGAGACCCAGGTTCAATCCCTTGGCTGGGAAGATCCGCTGGAGAAGGGAGTAGCAATCCACTCCAGTATTCTTGCCTGGAGAACTCCATGGGCAGAGAAGCCTGGCAGAATACAGTCCATGGGATCGCAAAGAGTTGGACATGACTGAGTGACTAACACTTTCACTTCACTTAAAAATTAATTATAGTTGTTATGCTATTCTAATCCCACTTCCAAAAGTATTTTTTCAAAAGATTAAAAAAAGAAAAGGATTAAAATCTTATTTTGGAAAAATTGGTGATAACCTAAAAGAGTATTTGAAAAAGTATATCTTAGTATAATGTATGAAATCAGACTGTGAGGCAATGACATTTCAGACTGTGGTGTTAAGACAATGAAAAGGGGAAGGAATTTTGTAGTACCCATGTTGAAAAGACTGATTATCAATTAAAAAAAAAATATTTATCCTTACAACAACTCAGGGATGTAGGCAAGATAGATCACATTATCTTTATTTCACAGACACAGTGAGAATGAATCCCTGGCCCAGGGCTTTGTGTCCATTCTTGACCTCTGAGTCATGGCCTCTGGGAGGTTCCAGGTTTGGACACTGCTCAGAGGACTAGTCCTTTGGAGGCAGCCTAAGGTCTTCTCTAACCCGGGTCCTGAACAAGAGACTAAACCCAGATGCAGAGGTCCTAGTTAATAGCCCACACACTAACAGAGCCTTAGAACAAGCAAGGGCTCTTTCTGTGCAATTCCCTACATTATTGCCCACTAAGCCTCCCTAATGAAGGTATTTTACATGCAATCTACTCCTTTTACACACCGAGGACCAGTTGTTTTAACAATCAATCTACAAGGCTTTGATAATTATTTATCTTTTTATCCATCCATCCATCTATACATCTATCATGTCTCAGCTCTGCTCAGAGCCTAGAAATGATACTCCAAGTAGCAAGGAGCACACCTGACCCCAGATCGTGGTTTTTAAACCTTAACTCCTACAAAAAGAAACCATGGTTTCCTGGGGAAACTGGTGATTCCAGGACTTTGACGGGAAAAGTTCAAGGTGAGCCTGGAACATCTCTTTCCAGACAGCAAAGAAGACATCAAAGATTAACATGATCAAGTCAAAAGAACGCAGATCTCAAAACCTGTCATCACAAGGAAAAATTTTTTTCATAACTATGTGATCATTCCACAATATATACAAATATCAGATCATAATTTGCTGTTTTTTTTTTGTTTAGTTGTTAAGTCATGTCTGACTCTTTTGAGACCCCATAGACAGTAGCCTGCCTGTCCATGGGATTTTCCAGGCAAGAATACTGGATTGGGTTGCCATTTCCTACTCAGGGAGGTCTTCCCAACCCAGGGATTGAACCCATGTCTCTTTGTTATCTTCTGCATTGGCAGGGGGATTCTTTACCACTGCGCAGCTGGGAAGCCCACTTTAGTTACAAGAGGGAAAACTTAATCTTTTATGGAAAGATCAGGCTGTTAGGACCTTACCCAATAATCAAACTTAGCATTCATGGATAGGATAGTAGGATTCTGATAACATATGCCTCCTAATGTGATGCAATTATAAGTACACAACATTGCCAGAAAAGAAATAAAACAAGTTGAACCTAGTTATTGCTAAAATAAATTTAAACAGGTAGAGGGGCTCTATCTAGATTAAATGAATTGCTTAGAGATATAATTAAATGCAATGAATGAATGTTGACTGCATCTGATTAAAAAAATATGAGATAATTTTTGACAGTTGGAGAAATTTGAATCTCAACTGTTTAGTAGATAATATTGAGTTCTTGCTCTTTTTCTTAGGTATGATAATGGTCTTATGGTTATGGTACAGAATGTTATAATTAGGAGATAACATGCTGAAGAATTTAGGGGTCAAGTGTCAAGACATCTGTAACTTTTCAATAGTTTAGCAAAAAGCGTACATGTGTAAAAACAAAATTGTCAATGTGAATCGGTGCATCGGTGAAAGGCTATTCCTTCAATGTTTCTGTATGCTTAAAAATTCTAAGAATATTTTTATTTTGAAGGAAGAGGGAAGAAAAGAGTACCTCTTTCCTGTGACTACAGATGTAAAGTTCCAGTCAGAGTGCCTGGCCCTAGTAAATAGCCAGATTCCATAAATATTAGATGTTGTTACTACTACTAAGACGCATTAGCATCTCATGATCTTCTCCTGACGTCTCAGTGCTCTGGAGGATGAAGAAGCCAACCAGGGCTAAGCTAAAATAGCCCACAGTTGGTGGAGGGCAACTGAATGTACATCCAAGTAGTCTTCCTACTCAGATGAAACTGCCCACAGGAACCACAAAATTAGGCCTGCCTGTCTCCATGCTGAGATCCAGGCTGGGAGAAGTCGGCTGTTTAGGCCTTGTTTTCCCTGCTTCCTTCTGAACTCAGTCTCTGCTACTACAGTAGAAAAGAAACTCCTGTGATGGTTTACCAAGAATGTTAACCAAGAGGGGTCACTTCTGGGCCTCACAGATGTTTATGGGGAGAGGAAAGTGCTTCGGCTTTGGTGTCACCTGGGCCTGCATTTGAATCAGGCTCTGCCACTTCATTAGCTGTGTGGCCCTAGACCAGTTCCTGGGCACACGATGGTGATCATAACAACAACAGCAGTAATAACAATGGCTGCCGTTTATTGAGCAGTTACTACTATGCTAGGTACTTTGTGTGTGCTTAGTTGCTCAGTCGTGTCTGACTCTTTGCAACCCCATGAACTGCAGCCCACCAGACTCCTCTGTCCATGGGGATTCTCCAGGCAAGAATACTGGGGTGGGTTGCCATGCCCTCCTCCAGGGGATCTCCCCAATCCAGGGATCAAACCCAGGTCTCCCGCATTGCAGGTGGATTCTTTACCGACTGAGCGACCAGGGAAGCCCTTTATGCATGTTAATTTCATAGATGAAGATGCTTATTATTATCCCTACTTTACAGACCAACCACATTACGCCCTCTCCTATCTCTGCAGTTTGGCATCTGCTATCCCTCTGCCTGCACTGCGAAGAAAATGCCATTCATCTGCCAGGCCCATTGGCTGCAATTCATTCCTTTCTTCTTTGCATCTCCAGAGCATTTTATTCTTACTCCTTACCAAGGCTCACTTTCCTTAAGTAGACAGTTGCTTGGCCACCCTGTCAGGTCAGGGATCTGTACCCCAGATCTGTACCCCAAGAAGTCGGCAGGCAGGGGAAGGGGGAAAACTTTCTCCCTGTTAAGTCATAACCATTTTCCTAGTCCCAGACTGTCATCTACCAATAGGGAGGTTTACCAATCTCTTCTGAATTTTCAAAACTTTCTATTTTGAAACAGTCTCTTGAATTTTCAGTTTGGAATCTGAGGCACACGGCAAAGCCCAGGTAATTACCTGGAAGTAAATATAAGAACTCCCAAAGTGTAGGGGATGCATAGAACACAGCTAGGTAAACTTCAAGGATGACAGCACTCAAAGTGAGTAATATGTCTCCCAAAAAACGAGAGCAGTCTTCCCCACCTTACTTACACAGCCCACCAGATAAAGAGTCTGGCTCACAGCCCTGGAGACTATCTGGGGATACCGCCCTCCACCTCCCCTTTCTGGCCTCCCCACACCCAAAAGCTGTATCTTTAGCTCTGCTTTGCCCAGTTTGTATCTCTAAAAGGCCCAAATGCTGTTTGCTCCATTATGTGCTCACCAGACAGAGAAGGTGCTTCCCAACTCAGGTGACACACTTGAATCTTTGAAGGAGTCAACCAACAGGGCAGAGTCAACCAACAGGGCTGGAGAAGGGAAGTCACCTGACCTGGCTTGCACAGCAAAGCATTCTCTCATCTGGTGTAGATTTCCAACAATCATCACCATCCTCTACCCTCTTCCAGAACATTCCTTCATCCTTTTGGCTCACCCTTAGGCTTCACCTTCTGGTTTTCCTCAGGCCCAATCACTCTTCCACGGTCTTCCTGCTCCTCACAAGAAAGATAATTTATGAACAAACGTCTTTCAAACCTACCTCCTCATTTCATCCTAACAATAAGCCTCGGAGGTTAGCAGTGAGGAAGCTGGTCCTGTCACACAACCTGTGAAGGACCGGGACACTTGTCATCTATTCCCGGCCATTCACTACAGATTAAACCTCTACCTCCCTGCACTGCAGGGAAAAAAGCAGTGCCTTGAGAGTAAGGAGTCCTTGGGTGGTTTGGGGCAAGTCATTTTACTTCTCTGAGCCTCAGGTTCCTCAACTGTAAACAGATATGGTGACGTCTTCACAGGGTGTGAGTTGAATGAACTCAAATGTGTGACGCCGGGTTCAAGGAATGGGCTCTTTATTTTCTAGTCACAAGGAAAAGATGCTCCGTGCATCCGTAGACATTTGCCCATCTGGGCACTCTCTTACTCAAGTCCTATCAGCGCTGCTGATCCAGGGCCCAGAGGGATCCTTTTCATCTTTCCGTCTCCACCCTTCCCTCCCCAACGCTTTTCGGCTCATCCCACCCAATCCAACTCAGGCTTGCTTCCTTGGCTTCCTTTGCACCCATTCCCCAGCCCCTTCTCCGATCTCACGCGCGTTCCACTTCTTATCTAGAGACCCCGCCCCTCCTTGACCCACCCACCGGACTCCTCCCACAGTCTCGGCCCTTATTATCCGGGCTTTTCAGACTATCTCCATCCATCCAGGCTCCTTCCACCAGCTCCGCCCCTTCTTCCCCATAAACATCCCCTCCCCCGCAGCCACAGGCGTTGCTATTCCCATTGCACGGATGAGAATGGCGAGGCTAGGGTAGGCTAGATGACTTCTCACGGTAGGACAGGTGTCCAGATGGGTCCGTGACCCCTCGCCGGCAGTCCCTGCACCCCACACCCCCGTCCGTGCCGCACCCACCTCCTGCCCTCGCTCAGCAACCTCCCCTCCGCGGGCGGCCAGCGCAGCTTTGCGAGGGGGGCGGAGGGCCGGAGCCCAGCCCAGGGGCGTGGCGGCCCGGGACCCGCCCGCTGCTCTCTGGGACTTGTAGTCCTCCAATAGGCTCTTTGTAGCTCTGCGTATCGGGCGTCGAACTCCATCTCCCGGGAGGCATTGCAGTTAGCCGGCCCGCTCCCGCCCCGCCCCCACCAGTACTCAGGCCGGCTGGCCTTAAAGGGGACGCAGCTTGAGTGGCGGTTCGCGGGGTGGCCCCCGCTCGGCTCCGCCCCTTTTCCCGCACCTCGCCCCTCCCCCCCACTTCGCCCCGCAGCCCTGTGGCTACGCCGCTGAGTCGAGCTCCCCAGTTACAGAGTTGTGCAGGGCCGGGTGGAGAGGTTGGGCTTTGCAGTGGAAGCAGCATCCCTGCTGTCTGGGACTTGGCGGAGGGCGTCCCCACTCCCGGGGAAGCCAAGGACCCGCCCTGACCTCGCCTGGCCCAGCCTGGCTCCTTCCCGGCCAGAGCTCCCCTCCTTAGGAGCTGACTCCTGAGGCCGGGGCCACCAGGCTTCCGAAGGTAAGGGGGCTAGGGCGTGTATGAGGGTTGGGGGAGGGAGTGTCTGAACCATCCTTCTGATGGTTCGAGAGTCCGGACACGCACGTGGGGCTTCGAGAATCCGGGGCTGGGAGGCGGGAGATCTGGGTGCATAGTGGGCCTGGCTGTGTGACCTTGGGCGAGTAGCTGCCCCTCTCTGGGCCTCCATCTCCTCCTTCATCAATTGTGTACATAGAGACCCCGCCCCTGCCCCCGCCCCCCTCAGGGTTGAGGGCACCGGCGCCCAATATATCATGAAGCTCACAGGCCTTTCGTGGGATCCGCAGCCCCAGTCTGGGCTGGGAGCAGGTGCAGTGGTATAACTGGAGGGGGTGGGGTGGGGCCGAGGTGGGTTACAAACTGGGGGCGCCCAAGAGGCCACCTGCGCTTGGAATGGGCTCTGCTATTCTCTGCATTCTCGGCCAGGGCGTACTCCAGCTACAAGAAGCCTTGCGTACGGGAGACCCCGGATATGTCAGCCTGGTGCCGGCCCTTCCAGAAAGCCTGGGGTGGGGTGGAGATGGGGGCGCGGCCACCAGAAGTGTGTGAGGGGTGGCCCCCATTGCTTATGTGTTTCTGAGAAGGGAATATATCCCACCTCGTTCCCTTCTCTTCCTCAGTTCCCCTTCAGTAAAATCGTAGGTGGTTTTTACTGATAACCTCTCCCCACCTCATTTCCCCCCGCCCCTTTCTTTCGGGGTGACAGTTTGGTGGCCCAAATGAAGGTCTCCCGGTAGTATGGCAAGGGGATCCTTCCCGGGGCTGCCTTGCATAGAAGTTCAGTTAAAAAAATCCAGAGAGGAATGCTGCTGTCCAGAGGCCTGAGGGACCAGGGATGGAGAGCTTCTGGGTGTCAGGAAGGACAGCCTGGTGCTCCCGTTTCCCCTCCCACAGGCAGCTCCAGCACCCAGGGGAGCCAAAGGAGGGAGACTGGGTCTGAGGGTCAAAGAGGAAAGGAAATGCGCTTCTCAGTGCTGGGCTGCTGGGGCGGGGATGGGGGTGGGTAAGAGGGGGTGGGTTGCTGTGCTCCGGCATCTGAAGAGATTGAGTGAGACCTTGAAGCACCCTTCCGTGTCGCAGGAGATTCTGTGAGCTTTCTACCTGAGAGTTAACCAGGAACAGTCTTCTTTGTTTGTTTTCTTTTTCTTCAGCTCTGGTTGTTGGAGTCATTTCTAGAATGGCCCATCCAGTGACCTCTGTAGGGGCTCTCTTGGCTGAGGTTTTCAGATTCTCAGGGTTGTGGATATGCACGACTGGACCTGACCAGGGGGCGGTGAATGGACCGAGGGTCAGGCCTGTCCCTGGAAGGAGCTTTTCTAGCGACATCCTTGGTTTTATCTCATCTTGTTGTCATGTCTCTCGGTCACTTGGCACTCCTTCACCTCTGTGCCCGGTCCTGTGCTGGACACTGGGCACAGATAGGGGAATTGGACCTACTTCCTCCCAAAAGAGATCCCCACCTGGTGGGGGAGATGGATATAAAAGCAATCTGGTTCTACTGCTGAAGGATGAGAGAAGTGAAGACGGCCTTGGGAGGCCAAAGCCCAGAGACTTGAGTTGCAGGGGGATTTGGAAAGGCTTCCCAGAGGAGGGGTCATGTGACCCGGGTATTGAAAAATGAGTCAGAAGTTGCCGGGAGAGAAAAGAGAGAAGCCCTTTCCCAGCAGAGAAAATATCCCCAAAGTGTTAAGCAGGAAAAAGCCCACTGCCCAAATTCCTGTAGACTCACCACCACCAAATGGAGTTTGTCAAGTTCATCTCTAACCCTGCCCCATATTAGCTTAGTGTCACAGAAAAGACTTGAAAGACAGGCTCAGGAGTTTGGACTTTACCTTGAAGGGGTTGGGGAAGCCTTGAGGGTTCTAAGCAGGGGCATGGCAGGATGGAGTTTATTATCTAATGAGGTTGCTTTGCCGACATTTGCAGGGTGAGTGGGAGAGACCGGGGAGGGATGGGGAAGTCTGAGCTGGGGCCCAGGGAGAGAGTGAGGCAGGGCATTGTGCACACAGGCACACACACAGGGTC
Organism: Bubalus bubalis; assembly: GCF_019923935.1. Taxonomy (NCBI): domain Eukaryota; kingdom Metazoa; phylum Chordata; class Mammalia; order Artiodactyla; family Bovidae; genus Bubalus; species Bubalus bubalis. Next base: position 98,371,709 of record NC_059161.1, on the reverse strand, counting down.
TTTGGGGTTGATGAGTGATGGACAGTGGGTACATTCAGTCTCTATCATGCAGGAACAGAGACTGTCAATACACCGTGGAAAGGCAGAGGGTCACTTGAGAGGGACAGTTAAAGGGACCTGGGCTTTCCAGGGGAGGGGTCATGATTTTCTTCTCATGTGCTTTCCCACTTCCTGGAGCAGGCTGGATGTTGCTGGGACTCCCAGGCTGCCCATGTCAGCAGTGAGAGATACAAGCCAAGGGTGTGGGGAGGAGCCGCAGCACTGGCTGGGAAAGGCTAAGGAGTGAGCAGGTGGTCATCCCCATTTGGGGCTTCATAGACTCCGAGAGGTGGAAAAACACCAGCCCTGATGGTTGTGGCCACAATGGGGGTAGTAGCTGGACTAGACCTGAAACCTGGACTCTGTACTCCTACAGGTCACATGCCTCTAGTGGAGGTTGGATTGGGGAAGGGAAAACTGGGATTGGTTAAGAGTCTACTGCACTAGTCCAGGCAAGAGGTAAAAAGGAGCTGATACTGGGCGGGGCTGGAGCTCAGAGAAAGAATGGAAATGATGAGTTGGCAGTGAGGGTTAATGGATGAAATTCCTTCCAGAATCAGCTGGATCAGGAGTATGTGTCTCCTTTGTCTCCAGACGGTATCAGTTTTGCTTCTCAGTGCAGATGTCCCAAGAATAGACTCTTATTTTTTCTTATCTATTATCCAGCCCTTGGGGCTTCCCTAGTGGTTCAGATGGTAAAAGAGTCTGCCTGCAATGCAGGAGACCCGGGTTTGATCCCTGGGTTGGGAAGATCCCTTGGAGAAGGAAATGGCAACCCACTCTTGCCTGGAGAATTCCATGGATGGAGAAGCCTGGCAGGCTACAGTCCATGAGGTCACAAAGAGTTGGACACGACTGAGCGGCTAACACTGTACCTAGCCCTTGATGTGCCTCGTGACTTGAAGGATCTCATTTCCCTGACCAGGGGCTGAACTAAGGCCATGGCAGTGAAAGCGCCGAATCCTAACCACTAGCCCACCAGGGAACTCCCTGCCCTCTCAACCTCATCAGCGGTAGGCTCAGAATGGTCCCCATTTCCAGATGAGAAGGCTGAGGAGTCTCAGGAGGGACTCACCCAAGGTCACCTGGTGATTCTGAGGCAGAGAACCCGAGTCTTCTACTCTGACGCAGGCTCCCCAGAAGGGGGAGGGCACAGCTGCTGTTTGCTGCTGCATTTGGCATGGGGCAGGTGCCTCTTGGGTCAGAGCCAGCGTTGACAGGGTGTGTCCTCCTCCAGAGCCTAGAAGGAAGGTAGTTCCCCACCCTCCCTGTGGCCCCCCCACACACCGAGGAGCACTGGCAGTCTGCTTCCTCCTCCCCAAGGGAGGCCGAGTGCAGGTTCTAATCCCACCCTGCCAAGGCGCGTCTTTGTCCCTTGTTGGTTCTCAGCTTCCCCACCCGTGCCGTGGGCAGAGCAGGCATTATCCTACCTCCCTTCTGTAGCCTGGGATGGGTCAGGTGAGGTCCATGCCTCTAAAAACCCCGTTGCATGAATGCATCCAAGATATTCCTGAGTGGGTTCGTTGGTGACCATGGTGACAGCTGACCTCAGACTGCCTGTGTGGGAGTGGGGGCGGGTAGGCAGGGCTTGCCAGAGTGATCAGGCCACAGACTGCACAGAGGCTGCACGGCTGGCCTTGGAGATCACACCCTCGTAGAATGGCTCTGCTGACCGAGCTCCCGGCTGCCAGGCATGTATCATGTATTATGAGGCAGGTATCAAGTAGAACAATAGGAAATTGCCAGCCTCTGATCCCTCGCTTTTTATCCCCATTTTACAGAAAAGAGGCTCATGCTATTATGTGGTCAAGGTCACACAATGAGTTGCAGGACTAAATGGGATTTATTCCAGGTCACACTTGAATGCAGGACTCCTCGTTCCTAATTTGATTTTCTTTCTACTTCCAGAGCCTTCCTTAGTGCCAGAACTCTATTTTTGCCTGCCCCAGGTCTTTTTCCTCCACACATGATGTCAATATCTCATTGATTAGGATTTCTCCTTGGTTGCCTGAACACCAGGGTTTCTTGGCATTTTGGGTTGAAAGTATTAAGTCCACTAGTCTGGAGGGTAGGGGTTTGAGGGATGGTCTGCAAGGGACTGCCCAGGAAGGAGAGGACCAGGGCTGAAGGCAGATTCATTTTTTAAAGACACTTTTAAAGGCCTTTTGAGAGCACGCCTTACTTACATTGACACTCCACCAATGCATCTGTCTCCACCACTGGACTGGAATCTCCTAAGGGCGAGGACTTTGCTTCTAAAGCAAAAAGCATTGACACTTTTTGAGCACTTTCTTATGCCTAGCACCATGCTAAGGCCTTTATATTTGTCTTCACAACAGCCCTACAGGGTGGAAATAGAGGCTCAGAGAGCCTCTATCATTCTGGATGGTAAGCAGAATGGATCCCGGATGACTCTCAAAGAATAGAGTCTAACACCATTCCAGGCTTGGGGGATATGAACTTGTACTAAATGCTCAGGTGATTCTGAAGCAGTGAGGCCAGCATTCAGGAACTGCTATCTGTGCCCTAGCTACACCCTCTAACCACAGTAAACTCCTCAGGGGCACCTACTCTGCAGTGACTGGTCCCTACCTGGAGGAGCTCACAGTCTGGTGAGAGAGAGAGAGAGAGAGAGAAATGAGTCCATTACATTGTAACACTTGTAGTAATGGAGGTTTGGTCTCAGTGGAGAGCTAGGACAGAGAAGGGAGTGTCTCCATAGGGCCTGGCACATAGTTGGGGGTCCCACAGTATCTGTGGTTTTGAATAAAAGTTTCTGGCCCATCATCTATGAAATTTCTGGCATGTCTTCACACCTACTCCAGGTCTTAAGAGAGTAGTTTTTACTGATCCAATAAGTTTAATTAAACAATTACCATATGACCCTTATTCTGGGTCCTGCCCAGTATGGGATTAAACAAAAGAAGCAAAGAAATGATCCTGCCTTTTAGGACCTGAACCTGTGGGAACCAGCATGAGAGTCAGGAATCAAAGTGGGTCAGTTTAGGATGAAGTCTTCCAGAAAACAGCTCAAATGGAGAAGGGCAGAGGTTTGGCTCAGAGGAATAAGGAATAACTCTCAACACACACTGCATCTGCTCATTCAGCAGATCCCTACTACGTGCCAGGCACTGTGCTAGGTACTGGGGATACTGTGGGGAACAAAACCTGACTTGGTTCCTGCCCTCAGGAACCTGTATATTAATATAGTGCAGGAGGATGACCCCAACCAAGAAATCATGATTAGTGCTCTATAGGAGGATAGGATGCTGTGAAACTGTTAACAGGGGTGTTTGACCCATACAAGGACGTCAGGCAGGCCCTCTGTGAGGAACAAGTTGGAGCTGAGGTTTGTAGTGTTAGCCAACCAGGGAGGGGACAAGCAAGTGCAAGCGCCCAGTGGCAGGGAGGATACAGTGAGCCCAGAGTGAGGGGCTGATGTGGGCTGAGGCTCGGGAGGTGACAGGGCCCCCCTGTGCAGGGCTGAGCACAGAGATGAGGTGCTCTGCCTTGGTGGAGGAGATTCGAATCCATACAACCCAGCACTGTGTGATCCCAGCTACAGTGGACGAAGTGGCCAATGGAGGTGGCCAATGGAGAAATCTAGTTGAGGGGTGAATTCAAGCCTGGAGGTCCAGGGAGTTCTATTTAAGGTCTGGGTGTTTTAAGTGGGGTTTAGAGGAAAAACAGGACTTTGCCTGGTTGTATGAATATGTGTTCATGGTGGAGGTCTTGGGAGATAGGCTGTTTCAGGCGAAAGGCACGGTGAACACAAAGAGGAAAAGGGTAGGTCATTTGAGAAAGAGCAGGAAGCTGACTGGGGGCAGAATAAAGTGTGCAGGGATCTCTGGAAGCCCTGTCAGCCCTCCCTTCCTGGAGGAGTGATTTGTATGTGCGCACAGCTCATCTTCCCGCAGGACATGACTTGGCCAGGGCTCTGGACAGCAGCTTCTAGATCCAGCTCTTACCTGCCTTGCCAAGAATGGACTAGGTGGTCAGGGAGGCCCCGGGGTGGAGGTGGGAGTGGATGAGGGAGAGGCAAAGGGGCGGAGCAAACGGGAAGACTCAGATGTTGCCTTTGTGAGATGCATCAGCAATAATTACAATCCACTGGAGCTTATTATGTGCCAGGCATTGTGCTTTTACCTCATTAGGATACCTCCCAGGGACGAATGCATCCTTGCCCCATTTCACGGATGGGGAGCTGGGGTCCAGAAAGGTTGAGCTGCTCGCCCCCAAGTCTCAGCACGTAGGAGACCACGTTGGGGGCGGGGGCGGTGGATCTCGGTCCTGTCGGGCAGATTGTGACCCTGCTCCCTGTCCCCCACAGCCTGGTCACCATGGACAAGATCCTGGAGGCCGTGGTGACATCATCATACCCGGCGAGCGTGAAGCAAGGGCTCGTGCGGCGCGTGCTGGAGGCGGCGCGGCAGCCGCTGGAGCGCGAGCAGTGCCTGGCGCTGCTGGCGCTGGGTACGCGCCTCTACGTGAGCGGCGCCGACGAGCTGCCCCGCCGCGTGGGCTGCCAGCTGCTGCACGTGGCCGGCCGCCACCACCCGGAGGTCTTCGCCGAGTTTTTCAGTGCGCGCCGCGTGCTGCGCCTCCTCCAGGGAGGCGCCGGGCCGCCGAGCGCCCGCGCGCTGGCCTGCGTGCAGCTCTGTCTGCAACTGCTGCCCGAGGGGCCCGGGGCCGACGAGGTGTTCGCGCTGCTGCGGCGCGAGGTGCTGCGCACGGTGTGCGAGCGCCCGGGCCCCGCGGTCTGCGCGCAGGTGGCGCGGCTGCTGGCACGGCACCCGCGCTGCGTCCCCGACGGCCCTCACCGCCTGCTCTTCTGCCAGCAGCTTGTGCGCTGCCTCGGCCGCTTTCGCTGCCCGGCCGAGGGCGAGGAGGGCGCAGTGGAGTTCCTGGAGCAGGCCCAGCAGGTGAGCGGGCTCCTGGCGCAGCTGTGGCGTGCGCAGCCCGCCGCCATCCTGCCCTGCCTCAAGGAGCTGTTCGCCGTTATCTCCTGCACAGGTGCGTGTGCCCTGGGGCCGCAGTGGGGCCCGTGCGTGCAGTCTTCTGCTTGGCGCGCCCGCTTGGTGGTGTGGTGTATGCATGCTAGTGCACAGGGGTGTGTGGGGGGATGTGCCTTTACTTAGCAGGCCCCTCCTGAGCTCCTGCGGGTGGAGGTGGGGGCTCAGATCCTGTGGTCCGCTCCTCTAGAGGGCCAGGAGGAGTTGGGGGAGGGGGATGAGTGAGTCAACAGGAAGCGGGGATGGTCATCATGCTCTGTGGGTCAGGTGAGTTTCCAAGTGATGATTTTTGAGGCTGGCCTTGAGAGCTGGGCAGCGCCAGGCAGCAGTAGGGTGCTCAGGGCAGGCAGAGGGGTAGATCCAGAGACATGATGGAGCCTGTACCTGTCAACTGTGAATTGTAAATCTTGGCCCTCTGTTGACAGCTGTGGAAATTGGACTGTAGTTTAAATGGCTAAAATAAAATTTGTGCCTTCCCTGATTATAGGGTTGTTCACGGGAAAGGAAGGGAATGCACCTAGCTTGGAGGAACCAAGGCTGGGTGTGTAAGGACCTAGGTCTTTCATACAATTGGACAACAAATTTTGATGACTAATTTTTTTTTTTAATGTCTTTTCGGTTCACCTGGAATGTCTTCCCTCCCCTCAAGTTACATTGCCCTCCTTCCTGTTCTTTCCAGCTCCACTGTTACTATCTAAGGGCCTTGCCTATACAGGCGTAGTTAGGGGTTAGTACTTTTCTCGTTGCTCAGCTCAGGGCCAGAGCAGTGCCAGTGAAGGTCTGTTGAGTGAATGAGCCAAGATGAGATAGAGGCTGGGATGCTGTAGGAGGCGAGGAGGTGGCCCCAGTGTGCTCTTTGCAGAGGGCCCCTAGTTCCTTGGCAGCATGAAGGACATGGGGTGCTAGGGGAGGGGTGGGGCCCATTTGTCCTCTAAGCTCAGCCCCGGCCCCTGTTCCAGAGGAGGAGCCACCGTCTAGCGCCCTCGCCAGTGTGGTCCAACACCTCCCGTTGGAGCTCATGGATGGTGTCGTCCGGAACCTCAGCAATGATGACAGTGTGACGGACTCCCAGATGCTGACTGCCATCAGCAGGTGGGCTGAGAGACAAGTGGTGGTCAGGTCTCTCTCTGTGTCCCAGAAGCCCCTTCCACTGGGTGGGATTGCTGGGTTAGATTTAGTGTCAGAGGGCCCAGGCCCTCATGCTTGTTCAGTCCATCCATCCTTTGAGCCCTTCCTGTGCCTGGCCCAGGGCTGGATGTGGGAGACACACAGAGAGCTTTGCTCTAGTGATGCTCTCGGGCTGTCTACCAACTCTGTGACCCTAGACCAGTCAGCGGACTCTCTGAGCTTCAGTTGTCCCATCTGTAATAGCAGAGGTAGTATAAGAAATTGTCAGGCTCCCATGGGGTCAATGATAGGAGATAAAAGTAGTTTATGAAGTGCTTTCTGAGTTTGGCAAGTATGGTAAACAGAGTTTGGGTACTTTTCAGCTCACAGAGCTCTTGCACATCCCCCACCTCATGTGAACATCATCACACCTGTGATCTAGCCACACCTGCCTGGCCAGTGATCTCAGAATATGACACCTACCCTCCTGCCTGCAGGCCTTTGGCTCTGCAGACTCCATCCGCCTGGCATCCCCCCTCCCCCTACCATTCTTTCCATTCCTGTGTGCAGATCCACTGTCTCCTCCATTGGGCCTTCCCGGATTCCTTGTCTTTAGTGGGTGAGAGAGTGGGCTCTAGAAGTAAACTGCCTGAGTTCAAGTCTTGGCTCTCCCACTTCTTGCCTGTGTGATTCTGGGCAAGTTACTCAACCCCTTTCTGCCTCAGCATCCTCATGTGTAATTTGTAGTATAATTGGACCCATCTTACAGGGTTGTTGTGAGGGTTGAATTAGGTAAAATGAGATGTTACATGGTGCCTAGAATAGTCCCGTGGTAGCTGTTACTACCATATTTACTACTTTGTGGCAGGAGCTACCGAGTATAAAAATAATGATATTAGTGCTTTTTTTCCCAAGTACCTACTGTGTGGCAGCTTCATGGTCCGTGCATGCAGGTGTTGTCTTGTGGGGGGGTCACAGGGGTTAATACATGTAAGGCAGAGCAGTGCCTGTTGCGGAATGAATAAATGTTATCGGTTAGCCATTGTTATCTCTTAATCCATACAACAACCCTGTGAGGTAGGTGTCGTCTCTATTTGACAGAGGAAGAAACTGAGGCTAAAGAGAGTAAGTGACTTGCTCCAGGTCACAAACGAAGGTTTGCTGGAGCCAGAGCTTCTGGCCTCGGGGCAGTACTTCTCCTGCCGTTGGGCCCCACAGTCCAGGCAGAGGCAGCTGAAAGCCCTGCTCTGCCACCGCAGCGCAGTGTGTGTGGGGGGAGGTTTGGGGTGTTGAGAGGGCCTGGCTTCCCTCCTGCCGGGCTGGGAGCCCCAGTCTCTGCCGGGTGCCTGTGCTTGGCTCGTTTATAGTCCCCAGGGTGTCCTGTTCATCCCCCAGATCCCAGGGCTGCCCTGTGTAGGTGTGAGTCAGTGTGGGGGGAATCTCAGGTCAGTATGGCTGGTCCCTGGGCTGCCCGCTCCCAGGCGTTTGGGACTCCCCGGTCCTTGTGTCGCTGTCACTCCCCTCACCAGGATGATCGACTGGGTGTCCTGGCCCCTGGGGAAGAATATTGACAAGTGGATCATTGCACTGCTGAAGGGTCTGGCCGCTGTTAAGAAGTTCAGCATCTTGATCGAGGTTTCACTCGCCAAAATTGAGAAGGTTGGTGGGCCCCTGTCCCAGCCCTGGCCTCTGGCCTTTCCCGCTAGTCTCTTGCCAGGGGCAGTGCAGGTCTGGGAGGCAGAGCACTGAGGCTCCCACCCAAGCTCACTGTGACCTGGGACAATTCACTGCTTTCCTCTGGGCCTCAGGTTTCCCCCATTCATTCCTCTGACTCTTCATTCAAGTGTGTGCATCTGTCACTTTTGGTCCATCCATCCATCAGATATCTGACCGTCTTGCTGTCCATTTCACCGGCTGTCCATCCACCCGAGTCTGTGAGCACCTCTGTGTTCTGGCTCCCTCATGGGTCTGCTGCTTTGACTCCAGTGTCTCTGGCCCCCTTTCAGGCCTGTGGCTACACTTGGCCTTGGGTGGCCCAGGTCTGTGGGACTCCTGACCAGGTTTTTTTTTTTCCAGGTTTTCTCCAAGCTTCTGTATCCCATTGTCCGGGGCGCCGCCTTGTCCGTCCTCAAGTACATGCTCCTGACCTTCCAGCACTCCCATGAGGCCTTCCACCTGGTAAGGGCCCCTGCATGTTGCCCTGAGGATGGGTGGGTGGCCCTGCATCCCCCACTGGTCTGGCTAGAGGCCAGACGTGTTGTCTCTGTTGGGGCTTAAGGGGTTGGAGCTTGAAGGCTAAGACCTCCAAGTCCTGGATGTTAGCACTGGAAGAGACTTGAGATCCAATTTTACAGATAGAAAACTGAGGTCAGAGAATGCATGTGACGTTCCCCCTGGGCCCTGAGTAGAGTGACCGGCCTAGAATGAACGGCAGTGGTGCCAGCTGTGTGGCAGGCACAGTGCTAAAGACATTACACATGTTCATTTATTTTACTCCCAGAGTAGCCCCAGGACAGAGGTTTTGGTCATTTTTTCCATTTTTCAACTGAAGAAACTACAGATTAGGGAGATTAGATTGCATGTTGCAGGCACAGTACTGGTGAGTGGTACAGGGAAGATTCCAGCTGAGTTGGTCTCACTGAGTTGGTCTGATCCAATGTAGGTCAGGAGTCCATCAGGAGTCCAGTCTAAACCCTGCTGTCCATCAGCACCCAGGAGGCCTGGCCTCCGCTCCGGGCCCTCTCTACTGCCTTCTGGGCCCTCCCTTGGGAAGAGCAGCTTGCAGCCCTGCAGAAGGGGCCCAGGATTCTTGTGGCCCTTGATCAGTGCTGAAATATGCTTCCTGACTTGTGCAGTGGGAAGAGCACCAAACCAGGGATTGGGGTTGCATGGGGTTGAGTCTCAGCTCTGCCATTGATCAGATGTGGTGACCTTGGGCCAGACACTTAGCGTGTGGGTTGGGGGTAAACCCTTAGGCTGGTGGAACAGGGTTAGATGAGGTCACATTTGTCATAGCCTGTTACATGCAAGGACTAGAGAGAGAGAGAGAGAGAGAGAGAGAGAAAGAGAGTTTTTTTTTCCCCCCATCCTTCTCCTGGGCTCCCCTGCTTCCAGTTTCTGTGGCCTGACTCTTCCATCCCTGGTACATTATGGTGTGGCTTCCCTATAGGTTTGAAAGTTAACACTCTATAGCACAGAGGGAAGGAAAAATGAGCTTTGGGTTCATACAGACCTGGCTCAGACAGCAACTTCTGCCATAACCCATGGTGAAGTCCTTGGCAAATTACATAAGCTGTCCCATTTAATGTCTTCATCTATAAGATGGGGAGAGTAATCGCCACATGTCACCATGGGAGGAAGTGCTTTCCACATTAAACATTTGCTGCCACTCATCTCTGTCAGGGCTGCCACCAGCTGACCACACTGTGGCCCCAACATTGCTCCTGGGTGACAGAGTAACCCGGGTCACTCTGGCCTTCAGGCTCTTTAGGCAGATCAGTTGGCTGATACTCGATAGCTGGGGCTCAGGCCTGCCCTCAGCTGTGAGCAGGGAACTATTTGTCCCATTAAACAGATGAAGAGAGTGAGGCAGAGTATCCAAGGTCGTGTGCGTTGTAAAGAGTCAGCTGCCTGCAGAGTTTAGAGCCCCAGGCAGGTGAGGGGCACAGTAGTCAGGTGGGCACAGCTCCCTGCTTTGAAGAAGCTCCGGGTGCTTCTAGCATTGATTTCCACCCCACAACTCAGGCGGGGAATCTGGTGCTGACTGACCCTCCTCTGCTCTCTAGCTCCTCCCTCACATCCCCCCGATGGTGGCGTCTCTGGTCAAGGAGGACTCCAACTCGGGCACCAGCTGCCTGGAGCAGTTGGCGGAGCTGGTGCACTGCATGGTGTTCCGGTTTCCTGGCTTCCCGGATCTGTATGAGCCCGTCATGGAGGCCATCAAGGTGAGTGACAGTCCCCACTGTTCCCGCACCCCACTCTGACAAAGGCGCCAGTTGGGGCTTTGCTCAAGGCCACGCTGCAGGTTGGTGGCAGCTGTCCCCCCTTTAGCCCTTGACTGCCTCCCGTCGTCTCCCCCGGCGCATCCTGTGCTTCAGGCATCCTGAGCCACCTGCCATTCCCCTAGATGGCTCTTCCTGTCTTGACTGTTCTGAGCCTTTGTACGTGCCAATCACTCTAACTTAAACTCCTCTCTTGTTCTGCCTGGATAGCTCCTGCTTCTCCTTCTAAGCCTTATTGAAGGCTCTGATGACTCTGAATGAGCCCCCACCCCAGCCCTGCCCCTTGGCTGGATCATGGCCTCTTTGAGCTTCCACAGCCCTAGTCCATCCCTCTGCCACACATCATCACTGTCTGTGTGTCAGTCTGCTCTTAGACTGAGCACTCCAGGAGCAGACTTATGCCACACTCTGTGCCAGGCCCAGGCTGGGAACTGCGGACGCAGGCATGAGGCAGATCAAATCTCCCTGTGAGAAGCTCACAGCCTAGTGGGGTGACTGACGTGTTTACCTATAACTCTGATCTAAGCAGCTTATGAAATACCTGTGAGGATCAGCCCAAGAGCAGTGAGGAGGCAGAAGAGGGACAGATCTCCTCCAGTCAGAGGTGGAGGCTGCAAGGAAGAAAGGGCTTCTGAACCCAGCTTCATCTGAACAGCTAGGACAATAGCTTGTCTGTGTTTGTAGCTAGAGTCACACTTGCCAGTGTCTTCTAATACATTCTGTCTTCTGTTGCTTACTATAAACCTATGAGGCAAGTACTGATGTTGTTTCAGTTTCATAGATGAGGAAAATGAGACTCTGAGAGGTGTGGTATTTTATTCACAGTCATGGAGATAGTGAGAGATGCAGCCAGGGCCCAGGGTTGCCGAGCCCTTTCCCACTGCATGATACAGAGGACAGGTTCAAATGTGGGTGACGGATGTCCAGGTAGGTGGTGATCCTTTTAGGACCTCTGATCTGACTTCCATTTCTGTAACACAGCAGATAAGTAACCTGAGAAATGTCCCATTGGAAAACACCCAGAAATTCTTGTTAAAATATAACAAACATCTTTTTAAGTATATAGCTGAGCTTGCAAGAGAGTAAGTAAGGATCCACAGGGGCCGAAAAGGAAGAGAAAAATCAAATTCCAGAGTGGTGAATGAGAGGTGATACTCTTTAGCCATGAGGTGGGGAGGGAGGTTGGGTGAGATGGCCAACCTCAGCCCCCCGGGGGCATGAGCTGGTGGGGACAGGAGTTGAGGTTAGGGCCTGCCCCCATGAGGGAGTTAGTATCAAGGGGCCCCTGTAATTCGGGACCCAAGAAAGGCTTTACTATTAGCAAAATGATGTTCTAGAAAAAATACACATGGTCCCAAATAGACATCAAGGAAAGTTCTCGGGCTTGGATTGGGAAAAAAGAAATTTGTCATCACTGGACTGCTCTCATCTGATTTTAGGGGTTCAGGTTCATATCTTTTTCTGCAGTTATGGGACCTCTTAAGCTCAGATACTAACACTGAAAGTGGTCATTAACTTGTAATACCCAAGGGTTGCCTGATAAAAGCAGAAAAGAAACCACTTTCAAGCCACAAAGACAAAATTCTATTAAAGATGAGTTTATAATCCCCAAATACAAAACACACAAGGGAACAATCCACCATGAATGAGAGTAGGAAAACACAACATTTACCTGTCATTTACTTGGATTTTCTCAGTTCTTCCAGTTGAGCATGAGAGAGGTTTGTTTTTTGTTTGTTTGTTTGTTTTGTTTTTTTAACAGTCAGAACTAACCAACAGCAGAAGCAGCTGCCTGATTAGATCATGAGCTCCTTGGCACTGGAGGTGGTTGAGCAGAGGAGACAGGACTCAAACTTGTTGGAAATGACTGTTCCTGTGAGCTTCTGATGGGCACGGACTGTGTCGTTTTGATCTGTGTGTCTAATAAATGAGTGAATGAACAGGACTGTGGTGTGACGTATGGTATCATGGAGGTGTGAACAAAGAGGGAGCATGGCCCTGAACTGGGCACCAGGGGAAGCTCACGCTGAGGGAGACCCAGGTTTTGCACACTGGAGGCTGTGGCCTGATCCAGAGGGGCGAGGTGAGTCTGCAAATACATATGCGATTGGCTGTAGGGAGTTAAGCTCTATAAGACAGGTGTAGATAGTGTGAGGGCCCCCACTTGAGAAGATTATGGAAAGTCTTCTGGAGAGGGGATATAGGAGTTAGACCTTGAGGGACAGGAACTGGGAGGAGGAGGCCAGGGGATAAGGTGTGGGAGCAAGAACGTGCATGTCCAGTTTGGTGGTCACATGTGGTGGAAGGGAGGTGAGACGAGAAGATGGGCAGAAAATGAGGCCGAGTGACTGCATGGTCCAGCAGATCTGGGCTTCTCAACGTCTCCTCTGAAGTACTTGACCCCAGAACAGGGGACTTACCCAAGCAGCCTGACACAAGCTCAGTTTCTGTAAAATCTGATGTCATCTCAAAGATTCAAGTATATGCTTCATAATTATAAACATCTGTTTTAATAGAAACATATTTTTCTTCCTTGGATTTTTAGCTAATATAGATCTAGGAAGATGTGTGATACTTGTTGTATGGCTTTGGCTGCCTTTTGGTGCAAGCCAGTTTGAGAGTCAAGTCTGCCAAGAATTAATGGGTTTTATTGTTTATAAAATTCTTCCACATTTTATTCATCCTTTGAATTGTTGTTTTTTAGTTGCTAAGTCATGTCAGACTCTCTGCAACCCCACTGACTGAGGCCTGCCAATCTCCTCTGTCTGTGGGATTTTGCAGGCAAGGATACTGGCATGGGTTGCCATTTCCTCCTCCAGGCAGTCTTCCCGACCGCTGTATACAGGCACCTTTATAAATTCTGGAAAGTTCTCTCACGTAGGCAGTTGTGTTAAGTTATGGCAGTTTCTCTGGGGGCTGTGGTCCTTGCTGAGGGAGCTACATTTTATGTAGATTTCTAGTAACAGGAGGAGCTTGAAAGTTATTTGAAAGTTTTTGTTTTATTCTCTTTATTCTCCTATGAGTACAAAGTTACCTTCTTTGGGAAAAATGACATTTGATTTTTTTTCTAGTGTGGATATTTTTGCATTTTGTGGTGTTGGGGGAGCAGGGAGTGTCGGTTCTGTCTTTTTGTCCCTATTTGTTCATGTTGTGTGTGGGGTGGGGTTGGATTGGCGATCGTAGGAAGAAAAAAGAAGGGACTACAAAGCTACTGAGCCCTTAGCTTCTTTTCTTTGTGTTTCTCTGGTGGCTCAGCTGGTAAAGAATCTGCCTGCCAGTGCAGCAGATGCAAGAGACGTGGGTTCGATCCCTGGGTCAGGAAGATCCCCTGGAGGAGGAAATGGCAGTCCACTCCAGTATTCTTGCCTGGAAAATTCCATGAACAGAGGAGCCTGGCTGGCTACAGTCCATGTGGTCGTAAAGAGTTGGACATGGCTAAGCACACATACCTAGCTTCTTACCTCAGGCATGTCCTATATTTTTACTACCTGTGGGAGGTGACTGACTAATCTGACAAATTATCTGATAAACAGTCATGGGAAATGAGTGAGCAAATGTATTAAACCCCTGCTTGAGCCCTGCCTTTTGCAGTGATGGGGGCTTTCAGTGCTGAGCTGGTTTGAAGCTCAGGAACCTTAGACAAATCTAGGAACTGTGTTAAGATCTGGAAATAAGAACGGGGCTAGAGGAACTGTCGTGAATATCACTTAAATCTAGTGAATAATATTGCATTATTATGCTAGGGTGTTTTTCTTTAGACTGTGTCATCCTTAGAGCCAGTGCTTTGGTTATACTCTCTTCAGTGCAGCTCTCCAGTGTGAAGAAGGGTAATGAATGGTAAAGTGTGCTAACCCCTGCGCCTGTGACCAAGGACTCGTACCTCAGTCCCCCAGGATCCTCCCACCGTCCTGACTGTGGGATCAAGTTCCCAGGGCTCTGTGTGTGTGTGCGTGGTGTTGACTAATTTGAAAAAGCTGACTGTGCAAATTTTAACGTGAAGAAGGTGTAAATAGGAGCAGGCCCCATGAAAGTATGGCGTGCTGAACTGACATACGGTAGGAGTGTCCTCATTTGACAGATGAGCAAACTGAGGTCCAGGGAGGTTAACTGACTGAGTCAGGCTGGCTTACTGACCACAGCCAGAGAGCTGTGAGGACAGGAGTCAGGACCAGGGTTGAGATCTCAGCACGGCTGGATTGGGCCAGGGGGCCAGTGTTGTCATTGCTTAAAGCGTGTCACATCCTGGACTCATCTTAACATATAATAGAGTCTTCATTTACTGCCTCTTAAGAAAATCCTTTACCTGGGTCTTGGTTTTTTCATCTACATAGTGAAGATTTTACCCCTTTCCAAAGGCAGTTGTGGCATGAAAGATCATCTCGAAGGCCCACATGTCAAGATGAAAACCTAGAGTATGTTTGAAAGCAGGGGACAGTTCACACACATCTCCATGACATTTTTCGGGTGGTGTGCTTGACCCATGTGTAGTAGGCTGTACTCCAGGGTTTCCTGGAGGAGGTGGTATTCTTAGAGCTAACCCTGGTGTTCAGTGCCCCTCTGGCTTGTTCCTCACTCAGGACCTCCATGTTCCCAACGAGGACCGAATCAAGCAGCTGCTGGGGCAGGACGCCTGGACCTCGCAGAAGAGTGAGTTGGCCGGCTTTTATCCCCGGCTCATGGCCAAGTCAGACACGGGCAAGATTGGTTTAATCAACCTGGGCAACACGTGCTACGTGAACAGCATCCTTCAGGCCTTGTTCATGGCTTCCGAGTAGGTGCTGCTTTTATATTTCTTGTCTGCCTCTGCCTCTGTCTGCTGGGCTTCCCGGGGTGTGGGGGTGGGGATGGGCATTGGAGATCGGGGCTCCTGCTGTGTGTCATGGGCACAGTTCCCTGAGGTCTCTGGGTATGTGAAGGGCAGGGGAGAGCTCCCAGAGGGCTGCAGGCCATTGTCTAGGCAATAGGTCAAGACTTGATGGGAACTTGAGATGGGGATTTGGGGGCCAGGCTGCAGCGGGAAGTGGGTCTGCTGCATTGGTCGACATCACTGACTTTCCTCCTAGAGTCTGAGAGGGTGGACAGTGTCTTCCACAGTAGAACTTCCACCTTCCTTGGCATTAGTGAAACAAAATTGTTGTTGTCAGTGGGTACCTATTCAACTGATAACTTGCTTAAAGATCAATCAAGGTTTCAGCCACAGAAGCAGACATACTTTCCTCCCTATTTTCCTTTTTTTTAAAAAAATTTATGGCTGCGCTGGCTCTTAGTTGCTTCTTGCCAGCTTCCCCTAGTTGGGGTGAGCGGGAGCCACTCTGGTTGTGGTGCGCAGGCTTCTTGCTGCGCTGGTTTCTCTTGCTGCGGAGCACGGGCTCCAGGTGCTCGGGTTCAGTAGTTGTGGCACATGGGCTTGGTTGTCCCGAGGCGTGTGGGTCTTAGTACCCAGACCAGGGATCAAATCCATGTCCCCTGCATTGGCAGGCAGATTCCCAGCCACTAGACCACCAGGGGAGGCACCTCAGTTTTCCTTTTTTGTGTGTGTGTGTAAAAATGCACATAACATAAAGTTTACCATATTAACCATTTTTAAGTATACAGTTCGGTGGTGTCAGATTGTATTCACAATTGCTGTGCAGCCGTCACTACCATCCATCCCTTTAACTCTTTTCCTGTTGTAAATCTGAAGCTCTATGCCTATTAAGTAATAACTCCCCATATTCCCATTCTCCCTTCCCCACAGCCTCTGGTAATCACCATTATACTTTCTGTGATTGTTGTCTCTGCCTTAAGTACCTCATATACAGTACTTGTCTTTTTGGCTTATTTCACTTCGAGATTCATCCGTATTGTAGCGTATCACAGAATTTCTTTCCTTTTTAAGGGCTGGGCAATATTCCATTGTGTGTATAAACCACATTTTGGTAATGTTCATTGGTAAAATGATAGACATATGATTTGCTTCTGTGTTTTACCTGTTATGAACATGGGAGCACAAGTATCTCTTAGAGACCCTGCCTATGATTCTTTCAGATACATACCCTGAAGTGGAATTACCGGGTCATTTGGTAATTCTGTTTTTTAGACTTTTTGAGGAACCTCTGTCTTGTTCTCCACAGTGACAGCGCCAGTTTACATTCCTACAAACAGTACATAAAGGTGTAGATTTCTCTGTATCTTTCCAACATTTCTGGTTTTCTGTTGTTGATGTTTGCTTTTTTAATAAGTCATCCTAATAGGTGTAAGGGTTTCCCTGGTGGCTCAGTGGTAAAGAACCCACCTACCAATGCAGGAGATGCGAGTTTGATCCCTGGAGAAGGAAATGGCAACCCACTCCAATATTCTTGCCTGGGAAATCCCATGGACAGAGGAGCCTGACAGGCTATAGTCCATTGGGTCGCAAAAGAGTCAGATGGGACTTAGCTATTAAACAACAACAATAACAAATGGGTGTGAGGTGGTATGTCATTATGGTTTTTAATTTGCTGTTTCTGTAATGATTAGTGAATCTTTTTATGTGCTTATTGGCCATTTGTGTCTATTATTCAGCAAAAAGTCAATTTAAATCCATTGCCTATTTTTGAATCCGGTTGTTTTTGTTGAGGCTTAGGAGTTTTTTTGTATGTTCTGAATATTAATCCCTTATCACAAACATGATTTGCAAATATTTTTTCCCAGAGCCTTCTAGGGTTGTCTTTTTACTCTGTGGATAATCTTTTTTTTTTTTTTTTTTTTAAATTTATTGGAATATAGTTGATTTACAGTGTTCTGTTAGTTTCTGCTGTATAGCAAAGTGAATCAGTTATACATAGACATATATCCACTCTTTTTTTAGATTCTATATAGGCCACTGCAGAATATTGAGTAGAGTTCCCAGTTCTATACAGTAGGTCCTTATTAGTTATCTATTTTGTATATAGTAGTGTGCCTATGTCAATCCCCATATCCCACTTTATCTCTCCTCCCCTCCTTTTCCCCCTGGTAACTGATAACCATAACTAGTGTGTGTGGTTTTTTTTTTTTTTTTAACATCTGTGACTATTTCTACTTTGTAAATAAGTTCATTTGTACCATTTTTAAAGATTCTCTGTGGAGTGGATAGTCTTTTTTTTTTTTTCAGTTGTTGAAAGAGGTTGCTTTTTAAAAACTTTACTTTTATTGAGATATAATCGACATATCACATGTCATTAATTTCAAGTGTATTGTGTAATGATTCAGTATACCATTAGTTGACCCTTGAACAACATAGGTTTGAATTGCATGGGGCCACTTATATGTGGATTTTTTTTCTCATAAATATATTGGGAAAATTTTTGGAGATTTGTGACAATTTGAGAAAAAATTGAAGGCAAACCTTGTAGCCTTAGAAGGTATGTTATGAATATATGAAATATCTGATGACATATAAATAACATAAAAAGTGTATGTTAACTGCTTATGTTATTGTTAAGGCTTCTAGTTGACAGGAGGCTATCAGCAGTTATGTTTTTGGGGAGTCAAAAGTTATGCATGGATTTTTGACAGCATGGGGGTTGATGCCCCTAATCTCTGCATTGTTCAAGGGTCAACCATATGTCTATATTATGAAATGATCACCATAATAAATCTACTTAACATCCATAACCACACATAGTTACACATTTTTTTGTTCTGATAAGAAATTTAAAGATTTATTCTCTTAGCAACTTTCATATACGATACAGTATTACTAAATATAGGAACTATGCTGTACATTACATTACATTCTCAGGACTTGTATTTATTTTGCAACTGAAACTTTGTTATCCTTTGACCACCTTCATCTATTTCACCCATACCCAATCCCCATCTCTGGCAACCATCGATCTGTATTCTAAAATTGTTTTTTTTGATTCCACATATAATTGAGATGGTACAGTTTGTCTTTTTCTGTCTGACTTATTTTACTTAGCGTAATGTCCTCAAGGTTTGTCTAATTGTCGTAAATGGTAAGATTCCCTTATTTCTTGTGCCTGCATAGTATTCCATTGCATATATGCATACCACATTTTCTTTATCTGTTCATGCGTCATTGGGCACTGAAGGTTGTTTCCATTCTTGGCTCTCGTGAATAGTGCTGCTTTGAACACGGGGGTGCATGTATATCTTTGGATTGTAATTTTGTCAGGTGTGTGCCCGGGTGTGAGATTGCCAGATCATATGGTAATTCTGTTTTTAGTTTTCTGAGAAGCCTTCGTGCTGTTTTCCTTAGTGGCTGTACCAACTTACATTCCCACCAACAGTGTAGAAAGGTTTCCACGGCCTCCTCCAGCATTTGTTATTTGTAGATTTTTTAATGACTTTTCTGACCGGTGTGAGGTGAATTGTAGTTTTGACTTGCATTTCTCTGATAGTTTAGTTATGTTGAGCATCTTCTCATGTGCCTACTGGCCATCTGTATGTCTTCCTTGGAGAAATGTCTATTCAGGTCTTCTGCCAATTTTTCAATTGGGTTTTTTTTGTTGTTGTTGAATCGTATGACCTATTTGTATATTTTGGAGATTAAGCCTTCTTTCTTGTCTTTTAATATAAGCATTTTTAGTTATAAATTTCCTCCTTAGGAGCACCACTTTTGCTGTGTCACATAAGCTTTGGTATGTTGTATTTTTGTTTTTGTTCATATCTAAGTGTTGGGATCGGGGGCAGGAGGAGAAGGGGATGACAGAGGAAGAGATGGGTGAATGGCATCACCGACTCGATGCACATGAGTTTGGATGAACTCTGGGAGTTGGGGATGGACAGGGAGGCCTGGCATGCTGCGATTCATGGGGTCGCAAAGAGTCGGACACGACTGAGCGACTGAACTGAACTGAACTGAAGTATTTTCTAACTTCCCCTTGTGATTTCTTCTTTGATCCATTGGTTGTTTACAAGTGTGTTTTTTAGTTTCAACAATTTTGTGAATTTTCCAGTTTTCTCTCTTACTGAATTCTAAGTTTATCTTGTAGTAGTCAGAGAAGATACTTTGTATGAGATCTATCTTTTAAATCTATTGAGACTTAATTTGTAGCCTAACTTACAGTCTCTTCTGGACAAAGGTCCCCGTGCACTTGAAAAAAATGTGTATGCTGTTGTTGTTGGGTGGAATGTTTCTTTAATATGTATCAAGTTTCCCAGTTTCTCTGTTTATCTTCTGTCTGGTTGTTCTGTTTGTTATTGTGAGTGGGGTCGTGAGGTCCCCAACTTTTAATGTAGAATTGTCTATTTCTCTTTTCAATTTTGTTAACTTTTGCATTATATATTTTGATTGCTTGTAATTAGGTGTGTAAATGTTTGTAGTTGTTATGTCTTCTCGCTGTATTGAGCCTTTTATTAATATATAACATCCCTTTTTGTCTCTTACTACCTTTCTTGACTTAAAGTCTGTTTTGTTTTACATTAGTACAGCCACTTCTGTTCTCTTTTGGCTATTATTTGTGTGGCATTTCTTTTCCCATCCTTTCACTTTCAACTTCCTTGTGTCTTCGTATCTCAAATGAGTCTCTCATAGACAGTATTAAAATTGGATGTATTTTTATCCATTCTGCCACTGCCAGTCTCTTCTGGTGACAGAGTTTAATACATTTGCTTTTATTAAAATCTTTTATAGAGTTTTTAAAATTTATTTTTTGATTGGAGGATAACTGCTTTACAATGTTGTGTTTCTGCTGTACAACAGTGTGAGCCTCTCTCTTGAGCCTCCGTCCCACATCCCTGCCTTCTAGGCCATCACAGAGCACAGAGCTGAGCTCCATGTGCTGCACAGCAGCTTTCCACTATCTGTGTTACACATGGTGGAGTATCTGTCTCAATGCTACTCTGTTAATGCATCCCATCCTCTCCTTCCCCCACTGTGTCCACACGCTCATTCTCTACCTCTGTGTCTCTTTTCCTGCCCTGCAAATAGGTTCATCAGTACCATTTTTCTAGAAGGGAACTGACTTCTGCCACTGGGCTATTTATTTCCCATAAGCCCTCTAGCTTTTTTATCCTGCATTTCTTGCATTCCTGTTTTCTTTTGTGTTGAGTTGATTTTTTTTTTTGGTTCAGTCCCCAGGTTGGGAAGATCCCCTGGAGAAGGGAATGGCGACCCACTCCAGTATTCTTATCTGGAGAATCCCATGGACAGAGGCGCCTGGGGGGCTACAGTCCATGGGGTCTTAAAGAGTTGGACACAACTGAGTGACTAACACTGCTACTACTTTAATAACATACAAAAACTCTGCTCCTTCACAGCGCTATCCCACCTCACCTTGGTTGTTGATATCACAGAATTACATCTTTATAATCGTGTGCCCTAAAACATAAGCAAGTAATTCTTTTAGATGCATTAGTCCCCTGAATTATGTGGAAGAATTTTGAATTTCAAATCAAAGTTATAGTAATACTAGCTATTGCATCAATAATTGTCTTTTTTCTTTACATGTAATCATTTACGTATTTACCTTTGTTGAGATCTGTATTTTTCTATGTGACTTTTAAAAATTTATTTATTTTTAGTTGATTGATGATTGCTTTACAATATTGGTTTGATTTCTGTCATACATCAACATGAATTAACCACAGGTGTACATATGTCCCCTCCCTCTTGAATCTCCCTCCCACCTCCCGCCCATTCCTACCCCTCTAGGTTATTATAGAGCCCCAGTTTGAGTGCCCTGAGTCATACAGCAAGTTCCCATTGGCTGCCTGGTTACATATGTTAGTGTATATGCTTCCATGCTACTCTCTCCTTTCATCTCACCCTCTCCCTCCTTTCCCTCATCCTTGTCATGGCATCCGGTTTCATCACTTCATGGGAAATAGATGGGGAAAACAGTGGAAACAGTGTCAGACTTTATTTTTTTGGCCTCCAAAATCACTGCAGATGGTAACTGCAACCATGAAATTAAAAGATGCTTACTCCTTGGAAGGAAAGTTATGACCAACCTAGATAGCATATTCAAAAGCAGAGATATTACTTTGCCAACAAAGGTCCGTCTAGTCAAGACTATGGCTTTTCCTGTGGTCATGTATGGATGTGAGAGTTGGACTGTGAAGGAAGCTGAGCACCGAAGAATTGATGCTTTTGAAGTGTGGTGTTGGAGAAGACTCTTGAGAGTCCCTTGGACTGCAAGGAGATCCAACCAGTCCATTCTGAAGGCGATCAGCCCTGGGATTTCTTTGGAAGGAATGATGTTAAAGCTGAAACTCCAGTACTTTGGCCACCTCATGCGAAGAGTTGACTCATTGGAAAAGACTCTGGTGCTGGGAGGGATTGGGGGCAGGAGGAGAAGGGGACGACAGGATGAGATGGCTGGATGGCATCACTGACTCGATGGACGTGAGTCTGAGTGAAGTCCGGGAGTTGGTGATGGACAGGGAGGCCTGGTGAGCTGCGATTCATGGGGTCACAGAGTTGGACACGACTGAGCGACTGAACTGAACTGTCCATAAATCTGTTCTCTATATCTGTGTTTTCACTGCTGTTCTGCGAATAAGTTCATCAGTACCATCTTTCTAGATTCTATATATATTTGTTAATGTATGATATTTATTTTTTCTCTTTCTGACTTACTTCATTCTGTATAATAGGCTCTAGGTCCATCCACCTCTTTAGAATTAACTCAGATGTGTTTCGTTTTATGGCTGAATAGTATTCCATTGTATATATGTACCCCAGCTTCTTTATCCATTCATCTGTCGATGAACATCTAGATTGCTTCCATGTCCTAGCTATTGTAAATAGTGCTGCAATGAACATTGGGGAATATGTGTTTTTCAGTTTTGGTTTCTTCAGGGTATATGCCTAGAAGTGGTATTGCTGTGTCCTATGGTGGTTTTATTCCTAGTTTTTTAAGGACAGTTTTTACTGTCTTCCATAGTAGCTGTATCAATTTACATTCCCACCAGCAGAGCAAGAGGGCTCCTTTTTCTTCACATGCTCTCCAGCACTTATTGTTTGTGGATTTCTTGATAATGGCCATTCTGACCGGTGTATCTCATTGTAGTTTTGATTTGCATTTCTTTAATAATGAGTGATGTTGAGCATCTCTTCATCTGTGTATTAGACATCCATATGTCTTTGGAGAAATGTCTATTTAAGTCTTTTGCCCACTTTTTGATTGGGTTGTTTGTTTTTGTGGTATTGAATTGTATGAGCTCCTTGTGTATTTTGGAAATTAATCCTTTGTCAGTTGCTTCATTTGCTATTATTTTCTCCCATTCTGAGGGTTGTCTTTTCACTTTATTTATAGTTACATTTGCTGTTCAAAAACTTTTAAGTTTAATTAGGTCCCACTTATTTATTTTTGTTTTTATTTCCATTATTCTAGGAGGCGGGTCTTAAAGGATCTTGCTACGATTTATGTTATACAGTGTTCTGCCTATGTTTTCTTCTAAGAATTTTATAGATTCTGGTCTTACATTTAGGTCTTTAATCCATATCAAGTTTATCTTTGTTTGGTGTTAGAAGTGTTCTAATTTCATTCTTTTACACATAGTTCTCCAATTCTTCCAGCACCACTTATCGAAGAGCTCTTTTTCCCATTGTATATTCTTTCCTCCTTTGTTAAAGATAAGGTGTCCATAGGTGCATAGATTTATCGCTGGGCTTTCTGTTTTGTTCCACTGGTGTATACTTCTGTTTTTGTACCAGTACCATACTGTCTTGATGACTGTAGCTTTGCAGTATAGTCTAAAATCAGGTAAGTTGATTCCTCCAGCTCCATTCTTTTTCCTCAAGATTTCTTTGGCTCTTTGGGGTCTTTTGTGTCTCCATATGAATTGTGAAATTTTTTGTTCTAGCTCTGTGAAAAATGCCTTGGGTGGTTTGATAGGGATTGCATTGAATCTGTAGATTGCTTTTGGTAGTACAGTCATTTTCACAATATTGATTCTTCCCACCCAGAAACATGGAATATATCCCTCCATCTGTTTATGTCGTCTTTGATTTCTTTCATCAGTGGCTTAAAGTTTTCTGCATACAGCTCTTTTGTCTCCTTAGGTAGGTTTATTTCTAGGTATTTCATTCTTTTTGTTGCAGTGGTAAATTGCACTGATTCCTTAATTTCTCTTTCTGATTTTTCATTGTTAGTATACGGGAATGCAAGTGATTTCTGTGTATTGATTTTGTATCCTGTGACTTTACTAAATTCACTGATTAGTTCTAGTAGTTTTCTGATAGTATCTTTATGGTTTTCTATGTACAGTATCATGTCATCTGCAAACAGTGAGAGTTTTACTTCTTCCTTTACAATCTGGATTCCTTTTATTTCTTTCTCTTCTCTGATTATTGTAGCTAGGACTTCCAAAACTATGTTGAATAATAGTGGTGAGAGGGCACCCTTGTCTTGTTTCTGATCTTAGAGGGAATGCTTTCAGTTTTTCACCTTTGAGAATGTTTGCTGTGGGTTTGTTGTATATGGCCTTTATTATGTTAAGGTAGGTTCCTTCTATGCCCATTTTTTGAAGAGTTTTTTTAAATCATAAATGGGTGCTGAATTTTATTGAAAGCTTTTTCTTCATCTATTGGGATAACCATATGGTTTTATCTTTCAGTTTGTTAATATGGTGTATCAGATTGATTGATTTGTGTGTATTGAAGAATCCTTGCATCCCAACTTGATCATGGTGTATGAGCTTTTTAATGTGTTGTTGAATTGTTTGCTAGAATTATTATTGCAGTTTTTGCATCTATGTTCATTAGTGATATTGGCCTGTAATTTTCTTTTTTTGTAATATCTTTGTCTGGTTTTGGTATCAGGGTGATTGTGGCCTCATAGAATGAGTTTGGAAGTGTTCCTTCCTCTGCAATTTTTTGGAAGAGTTTCAGAAGGATAATAGACATTAACTCTTCTCTAAATGTTTCATAGAATTCACCTGTGAAGCCATCCAGCACTAGGGTTTTGTTTTTTTGGAAGATTTTTGATCACAGTTTTAATTTCAGTGTTTGTAATTGGCTTGTTCATAATTCTGTTTCTTCCTGGTTCAGTCTTGGAAGGTTGAACTTTTCAAAGAATCTGTCCATTTCCTTTAGGTTGTCCATTTTATTAGCATACACCTGCTCATATTAGTCTCTTATGATCTTTTGTATTTCTGCATTGTTGTAACCTCTCCTTTTTCATTCCTAATTTTGTTGATTTGATTTATCTCCCTTTTTTTTAACTTGATGAGTCTGGCTAATGGTTTGTCAATTTTGTTTATCTTCTCAAAGAACCAGCTTTTAGTTTTATTAACCTTTTCTATTGTTTCCTTATTTTTCCGTTATTTCTGCTCTGATCTTCATGATTTATTTCCTTCTAACTTTGCAGGGTTTTTGTTCTTCCTTTTCCAGCTGCTTTAGGTGTAGAGTTAGGTTGTCCATTCAGTGTTTTTCTTGTTTGTTGAAGTAGAATTGTATTGCTATAAGTTTCTCTCTTAGAAGAACTGCTTTTGCTGCATTCAATAGGTTTTGTGCTGTGTTTTCATTGTCATTTGTTTCTAGGAATCTTTTGATTTCCCTTCTTATTTCTTCAGTAACCTCTTTGTTACTTATAAATTTATTATTTACTCTCTATGTGTTTGTGTTTTTTTGCAGTTTTTTCCCCTATAATTGATATCTAGTCTCATACCCTTGTGGTCAGAGAAGATGCTTGATACAATTTTAACTTTCTTAATTTTACTGAGGCTTGATGTGTGACCCAAGATTTTCTGTGTTACTTTGAGGTTCTGACTTGTGTATTTTCTTTTCACCTTGTAAGACTCCTTTGAGCCTTTCTGTATGACAGGTCTGCTGCTGCTGCTGCTAAGTTGCTTCAGTCATGTCCGACTCTGTGTGACCCCAGAGGTGGAAGCCCACCAGATTCCCCGTCCCTGGGATTCTCCAGGCAAGAACACTGGAGTGGGTTGCCATTTCCTTCTCCAATGCATGAAAGTGAAAAGTGAAAGGGAAGTCACTCAGTCGTGCCTGACTCTTCACGACCATGAATTCCTTCAGCTTTTGTTTATCTGGAAATGTCTTGATTCTTCCTCACTTTTGAAGAACAGTTTTGCCAGATTTAGGATTTTTGGTTGACAGTTTTTTTCTTTTTTTTTTTTTCCTTTGAGCCTTTTGAATATATCTGTCCACCTTCTTATGGCCTCCAAAGTTTCTGATCAGAAAATCTACTGATAATCTTATTAAGGATCCCTGGTATGTGATGATTTGCTTCTCAGTTGCTGCCTTCAAGATTTTGCTGTTTGTCTTTTGAAAGTTTGATTATAATCAGTCTCACTGTGGGTCTCTTTGAATTCTTCTAATGGATTCTGTTGAACTTGGATGTTTACATTTTTGTCTTCATCAAATTTGAGGAGTTTTCAATCATTATTTGTTTCAGATGTTCTTTCTGCCCTTTTTCCACTCTCTCCTCCTCCTTCTGGGCCTCCCACAGTATATTGGTCCTTCTGATGGTGTCCCATGGACCTCTTAGGTTCTGTTCACTCTTCTTCAGTCTTTTTTCTTTTTGTTCCTCAGCCTTGATAAAATTCCATTGTCCTGTGTTGAAGGTCACTAAGTTGTTGTTCTGCCTGCTTAAACCTGAAAATTTACCTCTATTAAGTTTTAAAGTTCATTTATTGTATTTTTCTGCTCCAGAATTTCTTTTTTTGTTTCTCTTTTAGTTTTTCTCTTTATTGATATTTCTGTTTTGCCCACAAATCATTTTCTTGACTTTCTCCATTCTTCTTTTAGTTCTTTTATCACCTTGAAGACCATTGCTTTAAAGCCTTTGTCTCATACATCTGCTGTTAAGTCTTTTTCAGGGACAGATTTTGTTGAATTATTATTATTATTTTTCCTCTGAATGGGCTGTACTTTTCTGTTTCTTTGTATGCCTTGTGATTGTGGAGCTTTGGACATTTGTTAAATAATATGGGAACTCTGGAAATCAGATTCTCCTTCTTCCCCTGGGTTTTGTTTTCTTTTGTTTGTTTCATTTTTGGTTGCACTGGGTCTTCATTGCAGCATGTGGGCTCAGTAGTTGTGCTGTGTAGGCTTAGTTGCCCCGTAGCATGTGGGATCTTACTTCCCCAACCGGGGTTGAACTCGAGTTCCCTGCACTAGAAGACACATTCTTAACCATGGGACCACCAGGGAAGTCCCTGCTTTTGTTTTTTATTCTTATAGTCTGTCTCTATGCTGCAAGTCAGCCTGAAGTATAAACTTAATGTCTTCTTATGTCTTTTCTGAGGCTTTCAGATGGGCATGTGCAGTCACTTTCTAGTTTTCCCCACATGTGCAGTTGTCTTTTAATGCCCTAGTCACTAACGTTTAGCTCTTCAAAAGGGAAAAACGAAAAATGAAGTGGTGAAGTAGGAAAGTGGGAGTGGGGAGAGTGTTGGCCTTCTAAATCTCCTGGAAGTCATAATTTAGTTTGAGGTGGAAGGATTTGTAACAGTGGCGGAACCTGTAACAGCGATGGCTGCCCATGTCTCTGTCTGCATCTGTGTGATCAGGAGCAGCAGCTGGAGCAGGAGTCCTCAATACTGGGGGATGGAGTCCTTTTTACCCACTGCAGCTCCTGCAAGATGTGTGAAAAACACTCCAGGAGCATGTGCACAGCCGTACTGCTTCTGTGTAGAGAACTGAAACTGACTCCAGCTCACTCTGGAAGCTTTTGCCTGGAAGTTGCAAGCCTTTAACACACTTCAGAGTTCCCAAAATAGTTACATTAGACAGATTCTGCCAGTACAGTTATTGTTGAGGTGGGGAGACAGTTTCCTAATACATCCTACTCTGCCATCTTCCCAGAATCCTCTTTCTTCTTTAGAGTAGGTTTGGTGCCTCAGATGGTAAAGAATCTGCCCCCAATGCAGGAGACCCAGGTTTGATCCTTGGGTCAGGAAGATCCCCTGGAAAATGGTATGGCTACCTACTCCAGTATTCTTGCCTGGAGAATTCTGTGGACAGAGGAGCCTGGCAGGCTACAGTCCATGGGGTCACAAAGAGTCGGACATGACTTAGGTTTACAGAAAATTGACTCTTAGGTGTACAGAAAATTGAGAGGAAGATTGATTTTCCATGCCCTCTGTTCTCACAGTTGCATTGCCTCCTCTGTTATCAACATCACTAACCAGACTGGTACTTTTTCTTTTCCCGCTGAGGAGAAACCTACACAAAAACACACTGTAATCACCCAGAGTCCATAATTAACATTATGTTCACTCTGTATTGTGCATTCAGTAGGTTTGGAAAAATATATAATGACATCTATCATTACGGTATCATATAGTGTGTTTTTAAAATTTATATTGGAGTATAGTTGATTTACAGTGTTGTGTTAGTTTCAGGTGTACATCAGAGTGATTTAGTTACAAATATATATCCATTCCAGAGAAGGCAATGGCACCCCACTCCAGTACTCTTGCCTGGAAAATCCCATGGATGGAGGAGTCTGGTGGGCTGCGGTCCATGGGATCTCTAAGAGTTGGACACGACCGAGCGACTTCACTTTCACTTTTCACTTTCATGCATTGGAGAAGGAGATGGCAACCCACTCCAGTGTTCTTGCCTGGAGAATCCCAGGGATGGGGGAGCCTGGTGGACTGCCGTCTATAGGGTTGCACAGAGTCGGACATTACTGAAGCGACTTAGCGCAGCAGCAGCATATATCTATTCTTGTTAAGATTTTTTTTTTCATATAGGTTATTATAGAATATTGTTGAGTTCCTTGTGCTATACAAGAGGACCTTGGTGGTTATCTGTTTTATGTACAGTGGTGGTATATACTAGTCTCCAATTCCTAATTTATTCCCCCACCTTTCCCCTTTGGTAAACATAAATTTGTTTTTTGTGTCTGTGAGTCTGTTTCTGTTGTGTAAATAAATTCGTTTGTGTCATCTTTTTTTAGATTTGATGTAGAAGTGCTGTCATAGGATATTTGTCTCTCTATCTGATGTACTTTACTAAGTATAATAACCTCTAGGTCCATCCATATTGCTGAAAATGGCATTATTCCATCATTTTTTATGGCTGAATAATATTCCATTGTGTATATTTACCATTCTGTATCCATTCATCTGTTTATGGATGTTTGGATTGCTTCCATGGCTTGGTTTTTTTTATTAATTAATTTATTTTAATCAGAGGGTAATTACTTTACAGTATTGTAGTGGTTTTTGCCATCCATTGACATGAATCAGCCATGGGTATACATGTGTCCCCCATCCTGAACCCACGTCCCACCTCCCTCCCCACCCCATCCCTCAGGGTCATCCCACTGCACCAGCTTTCAGTGCCCTGATTCATGCATTGAACGTGGACTGGTCATCTATTTCACATATGGTAATATATATATTTCAGTGCTATTCTCTCAGATCATCCCACCCTCGCCTTCTCCCACAGAGTCAAAAAGTCTGTTCTTTATATCTGTGTCTCTTTTGCTGTCTCGCATAGAGGGTCATTGTTACCATCTTTCTAAATTCCATATGTATGCGTTAATATTACTGTATTGGTGTTTTTGTATCTGACTTACTTCATTCTGTATAGTAGGCTCCACTTTCATCCACCTAAAAAATTAGGGTTAGGGTTAGGGTGGATTATAGTAGGCTCCAGTTTCATCACCTTCACTCAAATGTGTTCTTTTTAATCTCAATTCAGTTCAGTCGCTCAGTCGTGTCCGACTTTGTGACCCCATGGTCTGCAGCATGCCAGGCTTCCCTGTCCATCACCAACTCCTGGAGTTTACTCAAACTCATGTCCATTTAAGTCGGTGATGCCATCCAACCATCTCATCCTCTGTCGTCCCCTTCTCCTCCTGCCTTCAATCTTTGCCAGCATCAGGGTCTTTTCCAATGAGTCAGTTCTTCGAATCAGGTGGCCAAAGTATTGGCATTTTAGCTTTAGCATCAGTCCTTCCAATGAATATTCAGGACTGATTTCCCTTAGGATGGACTGGTTGCATCTCCTTGCAGTCCAAGGGACTCTCAAGAGTCTTCTCCAATACCACAGTTCAAAAGCATCAATTCTTCTATGCTCAGCTTTCTTTATACTCCAACTCTCACATCCATACATGACTACTGGAAAAACCATAGCTTTGACTAGATAGACCACTCCTCCTGTGCAGTGACTTCGTATTCCTAGGTATTTTATTCTTTTTGATGCAATGATAAATGGAATTGCTTCTTGATTTCTCTTTCTGATCTTTCATTGTTAGTGTATAGAAATGCAACCAATTTCTGTGCATTAATTTTGTAACCTGTACCAAGTTCATTGTTGAATTCTAATAGTTTTCTGGTACATCTAAGATATTAAGAAGAGGTGGCAAGAATACACAGGAGAACTGTACAAAAAAGAGCTTCACGACCCAGATAATTATGATGGTGTTATCACTCACCTAGAGCCAGACATCCTGGAATGTGAAGTCAAGTGGGCCTTAGAAAGCATCACTATGAACAAAGCTAGTGGAGGTGATGGAATTCCAGTTGAGCTATTTCAAATCCTGAAAGATGATGCTGTGAAAGTGCTGCACTCAATATGCCAGCAAATTGGGAAAACTCAGCACTGGCTACAGGACTGGAAAAGGTGTTTTCATTCCAATCCCAAAGAAAGGCAATGCCAAAGAATGCTCAAACTACCACACAGTTGCACTCATCTCACATGCTAGTAAAGTAATGCTCAAAATTCTCCAAGCCAGGCTTCAGCAATATGTGAACCGTGAACTTCCAGATGTTCAAGCTGGTTTTAGAAAAGGCAGAGGAACCAGAGATCAAATTGCCAACATCCGTTGGATCATTGAAAAAGCAAGAGTGTTCCAGAAAAACATCTCTTTCTGCTTTATTGACTATGCCAAAGCCTTTGACTGTGTGGATCACAATAAACTGTGGAAAACCAGACCACCTGACCTGCCTCTTGAGAAACCTATATGCAGGTCAGGAAGCAACAGTTAGAAC
Organism: Bubalus bubalis; assembly: GCF_019923935.1. NCBI lineage: Eukaryota > Metazoa > Chordata > Mammalia > Artiodactyla > Bovidae > Bubalus > Bubalus bubalis. The sequence continues at coordinate 98,341,672 of NC_059161.1, read as the reverse complement.
TGAACATGGAACAACAGACTGGTTCCAAATAGGAAAAGGAGTACTTCAAGGCTGTATATTGTCACTCTGCTTATTTAACTTACATGCAGAGTACATCATGAGAAATGCTGGGCTGGAAGAAGCACAAGCTGGAATCAAGATTGCCAAGAGAAATATCAATAACCTCAGATATGCAGATGACACCACCCTTATGGCAGAAAGTGAAGAGGAACTCAAAAGCCTCTTGATGAAAGCGAAAGAGGAGAGTGAAAAAGTTGGCTTAAAGCTCAACATTCAGAAAACGAAGATCATGGCATCTGGTCCCATCACTCCATGGCAAATAGATGGGGAAACAATGGCAACAGTGTCAGACTTTATTTTTGGGGGCTCCAAAATCACTGCAGATGGTGATTGCAGCCATGAAATTAAAAGACGCTTACTCCTTGGAAGGAAAGTTATGACCAACCTAGATAGCATATTCAAAAGCAGAGACATTACTTTGCCAACAAAGGTCCATCTAGTCAAGGCTATAGTTTTTCCAGTGGTCATGTATAGATGTGAGAGTTGGACTGTGAAGAAAGCTGAGTGCCGAAGAATTGATGCTTTTGAAGTGTGGTGTTGGAGAAGACTCTTGAGAGTCCCTTGGACTGCAAGGAGATCCAACCAGTCCATTCTAAAGGAGATCAGTCCTGGGTGTTCATTGGAAGGACTGATGCTGAAGCTGAAACTCCAGTACTTTGGCCACCTCATGTGAAGAGTTGACTCATTGGAAAAGACCCTGATGCTGGGAGGGATTGGGGGCAGGAAGAGAAGGGGACAACAGAGGATCAGATGGCTGGATAGCATCACCACCTCAATGGGCATGAGTTTGAGTGAACTCCGGGAGTTGTTGATGGACAGGGAGGCCTGGCGTTTTGGGATTCATGGGGTCACAAAGAGACAGACATGACTGAGTGACTGAACTGAACTGAACTGATGTATGGTGTTTAACTTCTTTTCCAATTGGATTCAGCGCTTTACCATGGAGTATGATGCTAGCTGTGGGTTTGTCATATATTGACTTTATTATGTTGGAGTATGTACCCTCAGTGGTCACTTTCTGGAGAGTTTTTTTAAATCATAAATTGGTGCTGAATTTTGGCAAAAGCCGTTTCTTCATCTATTGAGAAGATCATATGGTTTTTATTCTTCAGTTTATTGATATCATGTATCACATTGATTGGTTTCTGGATGTTAAAAAAAAATCCTTGCATCCCTGGGATGAATCCCAGTTGATTAAGGTGTATGATCTTTTTAACGTATTGTTGGATATGGATTGCTAGTATACTGCTAAGAATTTTTGCCTCTATATTCATCAGTGATCTTGGCCTGTAATTTTCTTTTTTTGTGATATCTTTTTCTGGTTTTGTTATCAGGGTGATGGTGGCCTTGTAAAATGAGTTGCAAAGTTTTCCTTCCTCTGCAACTTTTTGGAACAGTTTCAGAAGGATAGGTATTAACTCTTCTCTAAATGTTTGATAAAATTCGCCTGTGAAGCCATCAGGTCCTAGACTTTCCTTTGTTGGGAGGTTTTTAATCATGGTTTCAATTTTAGTGCTTGTGATTGGTCTGCTTATGCTTTCTATTTCTCCATGGTTCAGTCTAGGGAGACTGTGCCTTTCTGAGAATTTGTCTGTTTCTTCCAGGTTGTCCATTTTATTGGCATACAGTTGTTCATAGTAGTCTCTTAATGTTTCTTGATATTTCTGTGGAGTCAGTTATAACTTTCCTTTTTTCATTTCTAATTTGACTGATTTGAGTCCTCTCCTTTTTTTTCTTGATGAGTCTGGCTAAAGGTTTATCAATTTTGTTTATCTTTTCAGAGAAGCAGCTTTTAGTTTCATTGATCTTTGCAATTGTTTTCTTTGTGTCTGTTTTATTTATTTCTGCTTTGATCTTTATGATTTCTTTCCTTCTACCAACTTTAGGTTTTATTTGTTCTTCTTTCTCTAGTTGTTTTAGGTGTGAGGTTAGGTTGTTCATTTGAGACCTTTGTTGATTCTTTAGGTAAGACTATCGTTATCAACCTCCCTCTTAGAACTGCTTTTGCTGCATCCTATAAGGTTTGGACCATTGTGCTTTTGTTTTCACTTATCTCTAGGTATATTTTAAATTTCTCCCTTGATTTCTTCAGTGATCCAATGGTTGTTTAGTAGCATGTTGCTTAATTGCCACATGTTTGTGTTTCTTAGAGTTTTTTTCCCTGTAGTTTATTTCTAATCTCATAGCATTGTAATCAGAAAACATGCATTGATTTTCTTAAATTTACCACGGCTAGTCTTGTGGCCCAGTATGTAGTCAGTCTTGGAGAATGTTCTATGTGCACTTGAGGAAAATGGGTGGTCTGCTGCTTTTGCATGGAATGCTCTAAAAATATTGATTAAGTCCAACTTGTCTAAAGTGTCATTGAAGGCCTGCATTTCCTTATTGATTTTTTGTGTGGATGATCTGTCCTTTGATGAAAGTGGGGTATCAAAGTCCCCCATGATTATTGTGTTACTGTCAATCTCTGCCTTTATGTTTGTTAGGTTTTACATGTTAGCTTTACATGTTGAGGCACTTCTGTGTTGGGTGCATATATATTTATAATTATTAAATCTTTTTGAATTGAACCCTTGATCATTATGTAGTATCTCTGTCTCTTATAACACTCGTTTAAAGTCTATTTTGTCTGATATGAATATTGCTACTCCAGCTTTCTTATGATTTCCATTTGCATGAAATACCTTTTCCCATCCCCTTACTTTCAGGGTATAAGTGATGGTAGGTATGAAGTGGGTTTCTTGTTGTTCAATCACTCAGTCATGTCCAACTCTTTGCGACTGCGTGGACTATAGCACGCCAGGTTTCCCTGTTCTTAACCATTTCCCAGAGTCCTCTCAAACTCATGTCCATTGACTCAGTGATGCCATCCAACTATCTCATTTTCTGTCGCCCCCTTTTCCTCCTGCCCTCAATCTTTTCCAACATCAGGGTCTTTTCCAGTGAGTTGGCTCTTGGCATCAGATGGCCAAAGTATTGGAGCTTCAGCTTCAGCATCAGTCCTTCCAGTGAATATTCAGGTTTGATTTCTTTTAGGATTGACTGGTTTGATCTCCTTGCTGTCCAAGGGACTCTCCAACACCACAGTTCGAAGGCATCAGTTCTTCAGCACTCAGCCTTTTTTATTGTCCAGCTCTCACAACCATATGTGACTACTGGAAAAAACATAGCTTTGACTAGACAGACTTTTGTTGGCTAAGTAACGTCTCTGCTTTTTAATATGCTATCTAGGTTTGCCATAGCTTTTGTTTCAAGGAGCAAGTGTCTTTTAATTTCATGGCAGCAGTTGCCATCTGCAGTGATTTTGGAGCCCACAAAAATAAAGTCTGTCACTGTTTCCATTGTTTCTCCATCTATTTGCCATGAAGTGATGGGACTGGATGCCATGACCATCGTTTTTTGAATGTTGAGTTTTAAGCCAACTTTTTCACCTTCATCAAGAGGCTCTTTAGTTTCTCTTCACTTTGTGCCATAAGGGTGGTGTCAGCTGCATATATGAGGTTATTTATTGATATTACTTCCTGTAAAATTGATTCCAGCTTGTGCTTCATTCAGCCCGGCATTTGGATGATGTACTCTGCATATAAATTAAATAAGCAAGGTGACAATATACAGCCTTGACATACTCCTTTCCCCATTTTGAACTAGTCCTTTGTTCCATTTCCAGTCCTAACTGTTGCTTCTTGACCTGCATGCACACAGGTTTCTCAGGCAGGTAAGGTGGCCTATTATTTCCATCTCTCTAAGAATTTTCCACACTTTGTTGTGATCTACACAGTCAAAGGCTTTAGCATAGTCAGTGAAGCAGAAGTAGATGTTTTTCTGGAACTCTCTTGCTTTTTCTGTGATCCAGCAGAGGTTGATGTTGGCAGTTTGATCTCTAGTTCCTGTGCCTTTTTAAAATCCAGATTGTACATCTAGAAGTTCTTGGTTCACATACCTTTGAAGCTTAGCTTGAAGGATTGTGAGTATTACTTTACTAGCACATGAAATTAGTGCAAATGTGAAGTAGTTTGAACATTCTTTGGCATTGCCCTTTTTTGAGATTGGAATGAAAACTGACCTTTTCCAGTCCTGTGGCTGCTGCTGGGGGCAGTTTAGTCGATAAGTCGTGTCCAACTCTTGCAACCCCATGGACTGTAGCCTGCCAGGCTCCTCTGTCCATGGGATTCTCCAGGCAAGAATACTGGAGTGGGTTGCCATTTCCTTCTCTTACTATTCTCGGGGATCTTCCTGACCCAGGCATCGAACCCGGGTCTCCTGCACTGCAGGCAGAGTCTTTACCAACTGAGCTATGAGGGAAGCCCAACCAAATTTGCTGGTATATCGAGTGCAGCACTTTCACAGCATCATCTTTTAGGATTTGAAATAGCTCAACTGGAATTCCATCACTTCCACTAGCTTTGTTCATAGTGATGCTTCCTAAGGTCCACTTGACTTCACACTCCAGGATGTCTGGCTCTAGGTGAGTGATCACATCATTGTGGTTATCCCAGTCATCATGATCTTTTTTGTACAGTTCTTCTGTGTATTTTTGCCACCTCTTCTTAATCTCTTCTGCTTCTGTTAGGTTCATACCGTTTCTGTCCTTTACTGTGCCCATCTTTGCAGGAGATGTTGCCTTGGTATCTCTAACTTTCTTGAAGAAATCTCTAGTCTTTCCTGTTCTATTATTTTCCTCTCTTTCTTTGCATTGTTCTGTAAAAAGGCTTTCTTATCTCTCCTTACTATTCTCTGGAACTCTGCATTCAGATGTGTGTATCTTTCATTTTCTTATTTGCCTTTAGCTTCCCTTCTTTTCTCAGCTATTTGTAAGGCCTCCTCAGACAACCATTTTGCCTTTCTTTTTCTTGGGGATGGTTTCTTGTGTAGAAAGCATATATTGGTCTTGTTTTTGTATCCACCCAGCCAGTCTATGTCTTTTGGTTGGTACATTTAATCCATTTACCTTTAAGGTAATTACTGGTATATATGATCCTATTACCATTTTGTTCATTGTTTTAGGTAAATTTTTTATAGATCTTTACCTTCTGTTGTGTTTCTTGCCTAGAGAAGTTCCTTTATAATTTTTTGCAAAATTGGTTTAGTGGTGCTGAATTCTCTTAATTTTTGCTTGTCTGGAAAGCTTTTGGTTTCTCCTTAAAATCTGAATGAGAGTCTTGCTGGGTATTCTTGGTTTTCGGTTCTTCCCTTTCATCATTTTGAATATTTTGTGGCATTCCCTTCTGGCTTGCAGAGTTTCCGTTGAGAAATCGGCTGATAACATTATGGGTTTTCTCTTATGTTTTATTTGTCTTTTTTCCCTTGTTGTTTTTAATAGTTTGTCTTTAATTTTTGTCAGTTTGATTACTTGTCTTGGTGTGTTCCTTATGGGGTTTATCCTGCCTGGAACTCTCTGTTCTAACTGGACATGATTGACTGTTTCCTTTTCCATGTTTGGGAAGTTTTCAGCTATTATCTCTTCAAATGTTTTCTTGGTTCCTTTGTCTCTCTCTTCTCCTTCTATGACCCCTATAATGTGAATATTGGTGCATTTAATGTTCTCCCAGAGGTCTTTTAGTTCAATTCAGTCACTCAGTTGGGTCCAATTCTTTGTGACCCCATGGACTGCCGCATGCCAGGCTTCTCTGTCCATCACCAACTCCTAAATGATGTTAAGGTGATGTTAAAGGTCTGTTAGGCTGTCTTCATTTCTCTTCATTATTTTTTCTGTATTCTGCTTTGCAGCATTGATTTCCACTATTCTCCCAGGTCACTTATCCATTCTTCTGCCTTAGTTATCCTGCTATTGATTCCTTCTAGTGTATTGCTCATCTCTGTTTGTTTGTTCTTTACTTTTTCTAGGTCCTTGGTAAACATTTCTTAAATCTTCTCAATCTTTGCCTTCATTCTTTTCCTGAGATCCTGAATCATCTTCACTATTATTATTCTGAATTCTTTTTCTGGGAGGTTGCCTATCTCTACTTCATTTAGTTGTTTTTCTAGGGATTTATCTTGTTTCTTCATCTGGGAAATAATCCTATTTCTTTTCATTTGAGGTTGCTTTCTGTGATTGTGGTTTTAGGTCTGGAGGCTGATGGGATTGCAGTTCTTATTTCTTTTGTCTGCCCTCTGGTGAATGAGGATAAGAGGCTTGTGCAAGCTTCCTGATAGGATGGACTGGCTGTGGGGAAAACTGGGATTTGCTCTGGTGGGCAGGGCAGTGCTCAGTAAAATTTGAATCCAGTTGTCTGCTGATGGGTGGGGTTGTGCTCCCTTCCTATTAGTTCTTTGGCCTGAGGCGACCCAGTCCTGAAGTCTATATGCTTCTATGTTGGTGCTGCTAAGTCGTGTCAGTCGTGTCCGACTCTGTGCAACCCCATAGATGGCAGCCCACCAAGCCTCCCCATCCCTGGGATTCTCCAGGCAAGAACACTGGAGTGGGTTGCCATTTCCTTCTCCAATGCATGAAAGTGAAAAGTGAAAGTGAAGTCACTCAGTTGTGTCAGACTCTTCGTGACCCCATGGAGTGCAGCCCACCAGGCTCCTCCGTCCATGGGATTTTCCAGGCAAGAGTACTGGAGTGGGGAGCCATTGCCTTAGTAGGGCTCAAGAAAATAAGGTCTGTCACTGTTTCCATTGTTTCCCTACCTGTTTGCCATGAAGTGATGGGACTGGATGCCATGATCTTAGTTTTTTGAATGTTGAGTTTTAAGCCAACTTTTTCACTCTCCTCTTTTACCTTCATCAAAAGGCTCTTTAGTTCCTTTTCACTTTTTACCATAAGGATGGTGTCATCTGCATATCTGAGATTATTGATGTTTCTCCTGGCAACCTTGATTCCAGCTTGTGCTTCATCCAGCCTGGCATTTTGCATGATGTACTTTGCATAGAAGTTAAATAAGCAGATGACAGCTCTGGGAGATGGTGAAGGACATGGAAGCCTGGTGTGCTGCAGTCCTTGCAGTCACAAAGAGTTTGACATGACTGAGTGATTGAACAACAACAAAAGTAGGGCTATTGATGACCTCCAAGAGGACTTATATGGAGACACATCTCCTAGGACTGCTGCTGCCGGTGCCCCCATCCCCATGACAGACCACCATTGACCCACACCTCTGCAGGAGACCCTCAAACACTCAGAGGCAGGTCTCGCTCAGTGTCCTGTAGGGTCACTGCTCCTTTCCCCTGGGTCTTGTTGAGCACAAGATTTTGTTTGTGCCCTCCAGGACTCTCTGTTTTCCCCAGTCCTATGGAAGCTCTGTAATCAAATCCTGCTGGCCTTCCAGATCAGATTCCCTGTGTATTCCCAGTCCCTTGGCTGGATCTTCAGGCCTGGAAACCTAATTTGAGGCCTAGAACCTTCACAACAGTGCGAGAACTTCTTTGGTATTATTGTTCAACAGTTTGTGAGTTGCCCTCCTGGCAGCTATAGAGTTTGATTTTAGTGTAATTGTGCCCCTCCGACTGTCTTGTTGTGGCTTCTCCTTAGTTCTTGGATGTAGGGTATATTTTTTTAGTGGGTTCCAGTGCCTTCCTGTCAATGGTGGTTTAACAGCTAGCTGTAATTTTTGTGCTCTGGTAGGATAAGATGGGAGAAGGCAAGGGCAACCCACTCCAGTACTCTTGCCTGGAAAATCCTATTGACAGAGGAGCCTGGTAGGCTGCAGTCCATGGGGTCGCTGAGAGTCGGACACGACTGAGCAACTTTACTTTCACTTTTCACTTTTCATGCATTGGAGAAGGAAATGGCAACCCACTCCAGTGTTCTTGCCTAGAGAATCCCAGGGAGGGTGGAGCCTGGTGGGCTGCCGTCTATGGGGTCGCACAGGGTCGGACACGACTGAAGCACCTTAGCAGCAGCAGGAGAAGATGAGCACACATCCTTGTACTCTGCCATCTTGCACCAATCCTTTCATTGTAGTTTTGATTTGCATTTCTCTAATAATTAGTGATGTTGAACATCTTTTCATGTGCCTCTTGGCCACCTGTATGTCTTTTTTGGAGAAATGTCTGGGCCTTCTGCCCATTTTTTGATTGGGTGGTTTGCTTTGATGATATTAAGCCTTATGAGCTCTTTGTAAATTTTGTAGAACCATCCCTTGTCAGTCACATCATTTGCAAATATTTTCTCCCAATCTGTGGTTTGTCTTTTCATTTTATTTATAGTTTCTTTTGCTATGCAAAACCCTTTTAGTTTAAGTAGGTCCAATTTGTTTATACATTCTTTTTCATCTTCTTTTCCATTATGGTTTATCACAGGATATTGAATATAGTTCCCTGTGCTATACAGTAGGGCCATATTTATCCATTACGTATGTAACAGTTTCCATCTGCTAAACTCAAGCTCTCAATCCATTCCTCTTCCACCAGTGTCCCTCTTGGCAGTCACCAGTCTATTCTCTATGTCTGTGATTCTTTCTGTTTCATATATAAGTTCATTTGTGTTATATTTTAGATTCCACTTAAAAGTGGTATCTTATGATACTTGTTTTTCTCTTTCTGACTTATTTCACTTAGTATGATAATCTCTAGTTACATCGCCGTTGCTGCAAATGGCATCATTTCGTTCTTTTTATGGCTGATTAGTGTATTCCATTGTATATATGTACCACATTTTCTTATTCCATTCATTTGTTGATGGACATTTATGTTATTTCCATGTCCTGGAAATAACATATTTCCAGCTATTGTGAATGGTGTTGCTAGGCATTTAGGAGTACATATATCTTTTTGAATTATAGTTTTGTCTGTACAGATGCCCAGGATTGCAATTGCTGGTTCATATAGTAATTCTATTTTAACTTTTCTGAGGAACCTCCATAATGTTTTCCACGGTGGCTGCACCAACCCACGTTCCCACCAACAGGATAGGAGGATTCCCTTTTCTCCACACTCTCTGGCATTTGTTATATGAAGGCTTTTAAAAGAAAAGTGATTAATTATTTATTTTTGCTGTGCTGGGTCTTCGTTGCTATGCATGGGCTTTCTCCAGTTACATCGAGTGGGGGCTTTTCATTGCGGTGTCTTCTGTGGCAGAGCACTGGCTCTCGGGTACCTAGGTTTCAGTAGTTTCAGCTCTTGGGGTCAGGCTCTGTAGTTGTGGCACGTGGTTTCTAGCGTGTGTGGGCTTCAGTAGTTGTGGTGCATGGGCTTAGTTGCTCTGTGGTATGTGGGATGTTCCCAGAGCAGGATTTGAACCCGTGTCCTTTGCATCAGCAGGCAAATTCTTAACCGCTGGACCATCAGGGAAGTCCCTGTACACTTTTTTAATGATGGCCATTCTGACTGGCATGTGGTGGTACCTCATTTGGTTTGTGTTTCTCTAATAATTAGTGATACTGAGCATCTGTTTTACTGAAAGTTTTCACTTTCGTCTCAGATTCAAAGAATTTGTTAACAAAATAAGCTATTTGTTTTATACAAATAATACAAATATTTATTAGAGAATTATCTAGCTTACTTTCAGTATACGAACATTAAAAGAAAAGAGAAATAGAAACAGCAGAGGATACATCACCAAATTGGATTTTGACGAACATCCAGACTCAAACAGTGCTGGGAAGTCCTGTGTCACAGCACATATGGAGTCTCAACTGGGGAAAGGTCCCAAGTAGCGTGTCCACTCCATGGGTGAGACTTAAAAAATTGCAGTTTGTGGTTCACGCTTGAAATCCTTGGATGCAAACTGATGTCATCATCAATCTGCATAAAAGTAGAAGAGCTGTCAAGGTGACTAGAAGAAAGGCCAGCCAGGAGAAACAGGACTAGACATTGGACCATGGTGTTAGTGTTTCTCTAAGTATGAGAAGATTGAAGAATTTGGGCTCATAAAAGATAAAAAACATTACCTGAAAACATCTGACTATCTGAAGACCTGTTTTGTCCCTTTTTCCCAGAGCACAGAGTGAGCGCCTGCTTCCTGATATCCACCCTGAATTCCTTTCAGGGAATGTTGAAGGTCAGCAGTGTAGTGGCCGTGATTTAATCTTTGCAGAGGCAGTCTGCTAGTGCCAGTTTCCAGTCAGCAGGGCCCCTTCATAGCCACAGAAATGACTATGCTTTGGGGGCATTTCATGGCCACTGTGTCCCATGGCGCTGGAAAGGCTCGTTCCCAGGTCCAGAGAGGATTTCATTGATAGGCCACTCAGTGTGCTGTCCTTGGACTAGGCCCCATGAATACCAAGAAGCCTCCAGACCATACCTATCTTACTAGCCTCTTGAACCAGGAAAATATTCTCTCTTATTGCTTCTTCCCATATCTGGAGTTACATTATTAAACCCATTGATTTCACAGGGAACTAAATACATCCTTTTATCTGTAGCTCAGTCATATACTTGGTAATGTGAGAGACAACAATTTTCTGGAACAAGTGACATAGAACATAATATAGCTAGCCATTATTACTAAGGTCACAAGTAAGAATTTAAGCCAGGAACTATCATTAGGTATATCCCCAGGTCATCTGACTTAGTTAAATAACTTAGTGTTAATCTTAGTATTAACTTAGTGTTAATCTCCTGGTTGTAGATCATGGAGCATCTGATCTTTATCCAAAGATTGACTACTGATATAAGAAACAAACTTAAAGTGTCCTTTTAACAACTTAATTAAATTTTAAACACTAGAACAACAAGGAACTATATCTCAGAAATGAGTAACAAAACTGGAATTTAATGTTCATTGAAACATAAACATTTTTCATTGTTAAGGGCATTAACCCTGCAGCCAGGGAAGGCTTTGTCCCATCAAATAAAAATGAAGTTTGTCAGCGAGTAGAGAATAGCTAAGTGGATGTTTTGGGTTTCCCATAGCCCCTGACTGTTTGATTTACAGCTATTGCTTACCCATTTTAAACTCCCCAATTTAATTGCACTCATCTCACGTGCTAGCAAAGTAATGCTCAAAATTCTCTAAGCCAGGCTTCAACAGTATGTGAACCATGAACTTCCAGATGTTCAAGCTGGATTTAGAAAAGGCAGAGGAACCAGAGATCAAGTTGTCAACATCCATTGAATCATTGAAAAAGTAAGAGAGTTCCAGAAAAACATTTACTTCTGCTTTATTGACTATGCCAAAGCCTTTGACTGTGTTCAGTTCAGTCGCTCAATCGTGTCCTACTCTTTGCATGAACCCATGAACCGCAGCACTATGTGGATCACAACAAACGGTGGAAAATTCTTAAAGAGATGGGAATACCAGATCACCTGACCTGCTTCCTGAGAAATCTGTATGCAGGTCAAGAAGCAACAGTTAGAACTGGAAATGGAACAACAGACTGGTTCCAAATTGGGAAAGGAAAACGTCAAGGCTGTATATTGTCACCCTGCTTGTCTACCTCATATGCAGAGTAAATCATGAGAAATGCTGAGCTTGATGAAGCACAGGCTGGAATCAAGATTCCAAGAGAAATATCAATAACCTCAGATATGCAGATGACACCACGCTTATGGCAGAAAGTGAAGAAGAACTAAAGAGCCTCTTGATGAAATTGAAAGAGGAGAGTGAAGAAGTTGGCTTAAAACTCAACATTCAGAAAACTAAGATCGCGGCATCCAGTCCCATCACTTCATGCCAAATAGATGGGGAAATAATGGAAACAGTGTCAGACTTTAGTTTTTGGGACTCCAAAATCACTGCAGATGGTGACTGCAGCCATGAAGTTAAAAGACGCTTGCTCCTTGGAAGAAAGCTATGACCAACCTAGACAACATATGAAAAAGCAGAGACATTACTTTGTCAACAAAGGTGTGTCTAGAGAAGGCTGTGGTTTTTCCAGTAGTCATGTATGGATGTGAGAGTTGGACCATAAAGAAAGCTGAGCACCGAAGAATCAATGCTTTTGAACTATGGTGTTGGAGAAGACTCTTGAGAGTCCCTTGGACTGCAAGGAGATCCAACCAGTCCATCCTAAAGGAAATCAGTCCTGAATATTCATTGGAAGGACTGATGTTGACTGAAACTCCAATACTTGTGGCCACCTGATGTGAAGAACTGACTCATTGGATGAGATGGTTGGATAGCATCACTGACTCAATGGACATGAGTTTAAGGAAGCTCTGGGAGTTGATGATCGACAGGGAAGTCTGGTGTGCTGCAGTCCATGGGGTCACAAAGAGTCAGACACGACTGAACGAGTGAACTGAAATGAATTTAGGAGTAGACTATTTCCATGTTTTAAGGACATCAGGATAACAATAGTCTGAGAGTGCTGGGAAAGCTTGAAGGCAGGTGGAGAAGGGGATGACAGAGGATGAGATGGTTGGATGACATCAGTGACTCAGTGGACATGAGTATGAGCAAGCTCCAGGAGATAGTGAAAGCCAGGGAAGCCTGGTGTGCTGCTGTCCATGGGGTGGCACAGAGTCGGACATGACTGAGCGACACAACAGCAAAGCAGAATGAGCTTTATCTTCAGTGCTTTACCAGAGTACCATAATCTTTAGAGATCATTGTGAAATAGTACTTATTTACTTTACCAAAGGGGTAAGATATTTAAAAAAATAGGATTTTAAAAACAAATATAAATAACTTAAAGGCAAAGAAATTCACAATCTGTTACCAAAGTTGCATTCTAAGAAAACTTTGTTTTCTTAACAAATTTCAGTCTGGTACCCTGTTACTGTTAATAACAAAATGTGTTTATCTGGTTTCTCTTAGAAAGTCTTTTCTCTAAGTCTTGAAGAAGTAGCATTATTTTTGCAAAGGCATCAGAATGAAACCATAGAAGGCATGTTTAAAATCTGATTATGTTACAGTTGACAAAGCAACCTGGTCATTGCTGTGACACATAACACTTTCATATGAAAAGTAGAATTTTAATTGGCAACATTTTATCAGGACATATCAGATCTTTATGAATCCCACATAATTTTAGGATATCTGTATTAGTAAATCAGCCATATAGTATAATATATACAGATATATATATATATCACTCCTCCAGCAATACTTCTCATGTAATTTAACATGTCAAATGAAGCCAGGTAGTTTAATATCTCTCTTTGGGATGTCTCAGGGGCCCTCTAAAGCACTCCAAAGTCAGCTAGAGATCAAACGAACTTCATTATATGCAGAGTACATCATGAGAAATGCTGGGCTGGATGAAGCACAAGCTGGAATCAAGATTGCCAAGAGAAATATCAATAACCTCAGATATGCAGATGACACCACCCTTATGGCAGAAAGTGAAGAAGAACTAAAGAGCCTCTTGATGAAAGTGAAAGAGGAGAGTGAAAAAGTTGGCTTAAAGCTCAATATTCAGAAAACTAAGATCATGGCATCCAGTCCCATCATTTCATGGCAAATAGATGGAGAAACAGTGGAAACAGTGTCAGACTTTTACTTTTTGGGGCTCCAAAATCACTGCAGATGGTGACTGCAGCCATGAAATAAAAAGATGCTTACTCCTTGGAAGAAAAGTTATGACCAACCTAGACAGCATATTAAAAAGCAGAGACACTACTTTGCCAACAAAGGCCTGTCTAGTCAAGGTTCTGGTTTTTCCAGTAGTCATGTATCGATGTGAGAGTTGGACCATAAGGTAAGCTGAGCGCTGAAGAATTGATGCTTTTGAACTATGGTGTTAGAGAAGACTCTTGAGAGTTCCCTGGACTGCAAGGAGATCCAGCCAGTCCATCCTAAAGGAAATCAGTCCTGAATGTTCATTGGAAGGACTGATGTTGAAGCTGAAACTCCAATACTTTGGCCACCTGATGCAAAGAGCTGACTCATTTGAAAAACCCTGATGCTGGGAAAGATTGAAAGCAGGAGGAGAAGGGGATGACAGAGGATGAGATGGTTGGATGGCATCACTGACTCAACGGACATGGGTTTGGGTAGACTCCGGGAGTTGGTGATGGACAGGGAGGCCTGGCGTGCTGCAGTCCATGGGGTCGCAAAGAGTCGGACACGACTGAGCCACTGAACTGAACTGAACTGAACTGAGAATTTAATTTTAGAAAGTTTTGCCAAAACTATGAAAAGGGTTTATAACACTCAGTTAGATAGGATCATATAGGTCACTGTGAAATAGTTATTTACTTGGCCAAAGTAACAAAAGATTTTGAAGGTAAACATAGAACAGATCACTTTAGAGGTAAAGAAACTTAAAATTCATTATCAAAGGCAGTTCAATGTCTCAAAATTTGTACTATGCACAAAACTCTTTTCTTGGGGTCCGCCTTCCATAAATCTCTGTTTAAAAAAACAAAAATCACTTTATTCATTTAGAAACAGATACCTGTATATCAGACCTTTTTTTCTTAATAAAATGTAATTTCAATTTTCATACTTTTTTTTAAACTAAAAACACATATCGTACTATCCTTAAGCAACCCTGAACTGTCCTTTATATTAGCATTCTGTAAATTGGTGAACATAAATACCAGTGATAATTTCTAAAAACATTTGCTTTCTTATAGAGAAAATCTCAGGGTGGCACCAAACATACTCATTAATAGTGCAGAATCTCTTTAGTTTCTCTGTAAGAGGAAGTTAGTGTTCAGTAATTAATATTTTAAAATCTTATTTTATTTGGAAATGACCTAGCTATTCAGTAAACTTTCATCAATTAGTTTAGCACAACTCTAGAAATTCGAGTTACTCCAACCTGGAGAGACTATTTTAGATAGACATTCCTAAAGCATAATAAAGCATTTATAAATTAATAGAATTTATCTAAAAGCTCCTGTCTCATTTACATTTTTCTTTGTTTAAAAGTTTCTTCACTTGAGTTACTTTCCTTATGGACAAATTTAGCTTACATTAAACTAGGCACAATAAAAGTATTACACAGTGTTGATGACTCAAGACATGTCTTAATTAGGTTAGCAAATAAACATTAATGATGAGTCCCTTCAGTTGTGTCTGACTCTTTGTTACCCCATGGACTGTAGCCCACCAGGTTCCTCAGGTCATGGGATTCTTCAGGCAAGAATCAGATCAGATCAGATCAGTCGCTCAGTTGTGTCCGACTCTTTGGGACCCCATGAATCACAGTACGCCAGGCCTCCCTGTCCATCACCAACTCCAGGAGTTCACTCAGACTCACGTCCATCAAGTCAGTGATGCCATCCAGCCATCTCATCCTCTGTCGTCCCCTTTTCCTCTTGCCCCCAATCCCTCCCAGCATCAGAGTCTTTTCCAATGAGTCAACTCTTCGCATGAGGTGGCCAAAGTACTGGAGTTTCAGCTTTAGCATCATTCCTTCCAAAGAAATCCCAGGGCTGATCTCCTTCAGAATGGACTGGTTGGATCTCCTTGCAGTCCAAGGGACTCTCAAGAGTCTTCTCCAACACCACAGTTCAAAAGCATCAATTCTTCGGCGCTCAGCCTTCTTCACAGTCCAACTCTCACATCCATACATGGATTTCCATTTCCTCCGCTAGGGTATCTTCCTGACCCAGGGATCAAACCCATGTTTCTTATGTCTCCTGCATTGGCAGGCTTTACCACTAGAGCCACCTGGGAAGCCATAAAATATTTACTATTTCCCAGTTCATGTGAACCTGAAATTCATTTAGGTTGATTTCTCTTGTAATGTTTGATTTGTAAATGCTTACTTTTCTTTAAGTCAATTGAATTAGAGTTCATATGCAGATTAACCTCAGCAATATTATCCAAAACAAAGACACACTGAGACATACATAAATCCAGACAGAGATGTCATAGTTTTCTGCTTGAGATTTAAAATGCCTCTTTGACCCCTCCCCCCAACCCTTTCTTTCTTGGCTTGAAGTTCTAATTTACCCAAGGCTGAGGTCTCAGGCAAAGTGGGCTGTGTATTTCAAGGACATGCGAGGGTTAACGTCAAGCTTTTCCTTGTGTGAGTGCTTAGTCACTCAGTTGTGTCTGAGTGGCGGGCTTTAGCCTGCCAGGCTCCTCTGTCCATGGGATTCTCCAGGCAAAAATACTGGAGTGGGTTGCCATTTCCTTCTTCAGGGGATCTCCTGACCCAGGGATCGAACTCTGGTCTCCTGAATGGCAGGCACATTCTTGACTGTCTGAGCCACCAAGCTATTCCCTAGGCAGTGCTTTTTAACAGGCTACCTGTGTTTTAACTGCAAATGCAAAAAAACCAGTTTTGCAGTTTCAAAGAGAAAAAAAAATCCAGAGTCTAAAGAATATCATGGCCATCCTGTGTCCAAAAAAAAAAGTCATCTTTCTATAGTCACAGTTTTACAGCTGAAATATAGACCAAATAGTGCTAAAATTGACTGTGATAAAAGGGGCAGATGGGCTGATAAAAATCTTGGATCGTCCCCCTGGGGAGGTGGCGTCTTTGATCAGAAGAATCTGAAGGGGCAAAGAAACTTGCTAGAGTGGGGGAAGCTAGGCTCCTCACTCCCCTGATAGGGGAGGTTAGAAGGGGATTAGCTGATGGAGAGGGAGACAGCGAGTTGGGGAGGTAGAAGTCCACAACTGCACAAACAGGAGAGAGAGGGCAGTGGGGGACACTGTTAGAAATGTGGGCAGGCGCAAGGGAGAGCCTGCTTAAAAAGTGAACATTTAATGCCAATTTTTTTTAATGCCAGTATAATTTTGGCATTGTAGCATGGACAGTTGCCCTCACAAATCTCATAATTCTTTTTCCAGTTGTAACTTCTTAGACAATTTTAAGTTAGCTTCATGTACCTTACAGTAGGCAGAGAAGAGGGTCCAGCGTCTCACGCGGTGTCACATTCTTGTCTTTTTTCAGTCTGTGCGAGCCGCAAACATTCAGTAACTGCTCAGGGTTTGGACCACTTTTTAAGATTCCAATTCTCACATAATCCAGTGAGTATGTACCGTTCATTAGCTAACGAGCAATAAGGTGAATCTTGCCATCTGGGAATAAACTCTTCATCAACCTTAATCTCTTTCTTCTTGAAGAGGGGCGTTTTGTTTCACAAATCCTACTCAGCGCCAACCAGTGTCTTGTTTTCACTTTTGTCCCAGGTTCAAAGGATTTGTTAACAAAATAAGCCACTCCTTATATACAAATAAATAATATAAATATTTATTAGGGAATTATCTAGCTGGGTTTCAGTATACTAACATTAAAAGAAAAGAGAAATAGGAACAGTAGAGGATACATCACCAAACAGGTAGGTTTTTGGGAAAAGGTCCCAGCTAGTGCATCCGCTCCATGGGTGAGACTTCAAAAATTGCAGTTTTGGGTTCCTGCTTTTAATCCCTGGACGCAAACTGATACCATCAATCTGTGAGCAAATTGCAGCTCTGGCTTCATGTCAATGCTATTTTTTTGTCCTGTAAAACTTGGAATCTTGTTAAGCGCCTGGCACTTGGTTGACCAGTACCCCTCCAGGGGCTCAACAATTTCAGAATTTGTCTCCGATCTTATCTGTGGTGCCTCAAGTCTTGCATTCACAGCAGGCATTCAGGGCACTCCAAGTCAGGGCAGTGTCCAGGCAGGTGAAAAGCTAGGTCAGAGGCCTGCTCTGCTTTGTCTCTGAAGCCTAAACAAGACTATTGATTTACTTTCCCTAACAGCATTTTTTCATGCTACTGGCCATCTGTTTGTCTACTTTGGAGAAATGTCTGTTTTGGTCTTCTGCCTGTTTTTCTGTTGGGTTGTTTTTTGGTTGTTGAGTTGTATGAGCTACTTGTATACATTTTGGATATTAAGCCCTTGTTGGTCACATTGTTTGCAAATATTTTCTTCCATTTTGTAGGTTATTATTTTCATTTTGTTTATTTCCTTTGCTGTGCAAAAACTTTTAAGTTTGATTAAGTCTCATTTGATTTTATTTTTATTTCTATGGCCTTGGGAGTCTGTCCTAAGGAAACATTGGTATGTTTTGTATTAGACTATGTTCTATGATCTTTGTTTTGAAGTCTGTTTTGTCTGATAATATGAGTATTGCCACCCCTGCTTTCTTTTCATTTCTATTTGCATGAAATATATTTTCCCATCACCTCACTTTCAATCTTTGTGTGTCCTTTGCCCTAAAGTGGGTCACTTATAGGCAGCATATTGAAGGCTCTTGTTTTTTCATCCAACCTTCCATTCTGTGTCTTTTGATTGGAGTATATTTGTCCATTGACATTCAAGCATTCAAGGTAATTATTTATAGATCTGTATTTTTTGGGTTTTTTTTTTTTGCCATTTTAAACCTTGTTTTCCTGTTCATTTATTCATTTGGCTGTGCTGGGTCTTTGTTGCGGCATGTGCTATCTTTTAGTTGTGGCATGGAAACTGTTAGCTGTGGATGTGTGATTTAGTTCCCTGATCAGGGATCGAGCCCTGGGCCTCTGCATTGGGAGCATGGAGTCTAAGCCACTGGGCCACCAGGGAAGTCTCCCTGTTGATTTATATTTCTTCTTTGTCCCTTTCTTTTTCCTGTTGTGGTTTGATGATTTTCTTTTGTATTATAGTTCCCTTCCTTGTGTGTGGATGTGTGTGTGAATTTATTGTATGTTTTTGATTTGTCGTTACCCTGGTTTTCAAGCACGTTAACCCCTTCCTGTATCTACTTGCCATGGACTGGTAGTCATACAGACCCAGGTGTAGTCACACTGGATTCCAGCCCCAGTCCTCTCCCCACTTCTGGTACCTGAAGCCTGAGTTCCAGCACCCCCCGCTGCCAGCTCCAGTGGACCTGCATGTCAGGCTGGGGAGTGCCTGGTGGTACTGACCATCCGTGCAGTTCTCCCTCTGCTCTGGCTGCCACGAACAGCCCGCTGCGCTCTCCTCTGAGGCCGTGAGGCTCCCCTTCCATCCTGGCTGACCTCCTTGCCAGTGAGGAGGCTTCCCAGGTTGCAGAAGTCTTTCCTCCTTTATAGCTCCCGCCCAGTGGTAAACATCCCATCCCAATTCCTGTCTTGCTTGCTTGCTTTTTTCCCCTACCCAGTTACATGGAGATTTTTTTTTTTTTTTTTTGCCTTTTTAGCCCGTCTGAGGTCTTCTGCCAGTGTTCAGTAGACATTCTGTGAGGATCATTTCACATATAGGTGTATTTGTGGCAGAGGGTGAGCTTTATGTCCTACTACTCCAACATCTTAATCTCTCTCTGTGGTCAATACTTATAATCCCATAGTGTTGTGGTCAGAAAAGATGCTTGATATGATTCCAAGTTTTCTTAAATTTACCAAGGCTTGCCTTGTGGCCCAGCATGTGGTCAATCCTGGAGAAGTTCCACCTGCACTTGAAAAAGAATTTGTATTTTGCTTTTGGATAGAATGCTCTATGAATATCAATTAAGTCCATTTTGTCTAATATGTCATGCAAGGCCGTTATTTCTCTATTAATTTTCTGTTTGGATGATCTGTCCATTGATGAAAGTGTGTGGGGAGGGTTAGAGTCCCCTCCTATTCTTGTACTACAGTTGGTTTCTCCTTTTATGGCTGTTAGCATTTGCCTTGGGAGAAGGCAATGGCACCCCACTCCAGTACTCTTGCCTGGAAAACCCCATGGGCGGAGGAGCCTGGTAGGCTGCAGTTCATGGGGTCACAAAGAGTTGGACATGACTGAGCGACTTCACTTTCACTTTTCACTTTCATGCGCTGGAGAAGGAACTGGCAACCCACTCCTGAAGAATCCCAGGGACGGGGGAGCCTGGTGGGCTGCTGTCTATGGGGTTGCCCAGAGTCGGACACGACTGAAGCGACTTAGCAGCAGCAGCATTTGCCTTATATATTGAGGTGCTCCTGTGTTGGGCACATATATTTATAGTAGTTAGATCTTGGATTGATCCCTTGATCATTATACAGTGTCCTTCTTTGTCTCTTATAACAGTCTTTATTTTGAAGTCTGTTTTGTCTGATGAGCTACTCCAGCTTTCTTTTGATTTTTATTTGCATGGAATGCCTTTTTCCATCTCCTCATTTTCAGTCATGTGTGTCCCCAGATCTGAAGTGAGTTTCTTGTAGACAGTATATATATGGGACTCGTTTTGTATCCATTCAGCCAGTCTGTGTCTTTTGCCTGGAGCATTTAATCCATTTATATTTAAGGTAATTATCAATATGAATGTTCTTATCACCATTTTGTTGTTTTGACTTTGTTTTTGTAAGTCTTTTCCCTTCCCATCTTCTTTGCTTTCTTCTCTTGTGATTTGTTGACTATCTTTAGTGTGGAGTTTGGATTCCTTTTTCTTTTTTTATGAGTGTGTGTAGTGTAGATTTTTGGTTTGCAGTGACTATGAGGTTTTGATATAATAGTCTCTACAAGATTGTTTTTTAAGTTGCTAGTCTCTTAATTTCCCATGCATTTCCAATATGCTGCATTTCTGCTCTCCTCTTCTTAACATTTGCTGGTCTTGATATCATATTTGTGGGTAGATGATTTCTTACCTTTTTGTATGTTTGCCTTTACCAATGGGCTGTCCCATTCATACTTTTCTTGTTTCTAGTTGTAGCCTTTTCTGCCTAGAGAAATTCCTTTAACATTTGTTGTAAAGCTGGTTTGGTGGTGCTAGATTCTCCTAGTTTTTGCTTGTCTATAAAACTTTTGATTTCTCTGTCAAATCTGAACGAGAGCCTTGCTGGGTAGAGTGTTCTTGGTTGCAGTTTTCTCCCTTTTATCACCTTAGCTATACCATACCACTCCCTTCTGGCCTGCAGAGTTTCTGCTGAAAAATCAGCTGATAAAGGTATGGGGATTCCATTTTATGTTATTTGTTGCTTTCCCCTTGTTTTTAATATTTTCTATCTTTAACTTTTGTCAGTTTGATTAATATATGTTTCATTGTGTTCCTCCTTGGGTATATCCTGTATGGGACTTTTTCCTTTCCCATATTAGGGAAGTTTTCAGCTACTACCTCTTAAAATATTTTCTCAGGCCTTTTCTCTCTCTTCTCCTTCTGGGACCCTGTAATGCAAATGTTGGTGTGTTTAATGTTGTCCCAGAGGTTCATTTAGTGTATTTTCACTGCCCTAAAAATCCTCTGCTCTATCTGTTCATCCCCTTCCAACTCCTGGCAACCTTTTTACTGTTTTCCTAGTTTTGCCTTTTTCAGAACCATACAATTGGAATCATATAGTATGTAGTCTTTTCAGATTGAGTTTTTTAACTTAGTAATATGCATTTAAAGTTCCTCCATTTCTTTTCATGGCTTGAGAGTGCATTTCTTTTTAGCACTGGAAAATGTCCAGTGTCAGGATGTACCACAGTTCCATTTATCCATTAACCTGTTGAAGGATATAGGATATTTTGCTGCTTCAAAGTTGGCAGTTATGATAAAGCTTGCATCAACATACTTGTGCAAGTTTTTGTGTGGACATAAGGTTTCACCTCCTTAGGGTGGATACCAAAGAGTATGATCGCTGCATCGGATGGTGAGAGTATATCTGGTTGTGTAAGAAACTGTAAAACTTTCTTCCGAAGTAGCTATACTATTTTACATTTCCCCCAGCAATAAATGAGAATTCCTGTTGTTCCCTGTCCTTGCTAGCATTTGGTGTTGTCAGTGTTCAGGATTTTGGCCTTTCTTTTTTTAAAAAAATTAGTACTTAGTGGAATATAGTTGCTTGCTAATGTTGACTTAGTTCCTACTGCACAGCAGAGTGAATCAACTATATGTATATATATATATGTATATGTATATGTATATGTATATGTATATATACCCTCTCTTTTTTGGATTTCCTTCTCATGTAGGTCACCACAGAGCACTGAGTAGAGTTCCCTGAGCTATACAATAGGATCTAATTAGTTGTCTGTTTTATACATAGTGTCTATAGTGTATGGATTTTGGCCTTTCTAGTAGGTTATTGTTGTTGTTCAGTGGCTCAGCCGTGTCTGACTCTTGGTGACCCCATTTACTGCAGCATACCAACTTTCCCTGTCCTTCACCATCTCCCGGAGTTTCCTCAAACTCATGTCCATTGAGTCAGTGATGCCATCCAACCATCTCATCCTCTGTCATCCCCTTCTCCTCCTGCCTTCAGTCTTTCCCAGCATCAGGGTCTTTTCTAATGAGTCAGCTCTTTGCATCAGGTGGCCAAAGTATTGGAGCTTCAGCATTAGTCCTTCCAATGAATATTCAGGGTTGATTTCCTTTAGGATTGGTGTGATTTCCTTGCTGTCCAAGGGACTCTCAAGAGTTCTCCAACACCACAGTTTGAAAGCATCAATTCTTTGGTGCTGAGCCTTCTTTGTGGTCCAACTCTCACATCTGTACATGACTAGTTGGAAAACCATAATTTGACTCTACAGACCTTTGTCGGCAAAGTGATGTCTCTGCTTTTTAATATGCTGTCTAGGTTTGTCATAGCTTTTCTTCCAAGGAGCAAGTGTCTTTTAATTTCAAGGATGCAATCACTGTCTATGGTGATTTTGGAGCCCAAGAAAATAAAGTCTGTCAGAGTTTCCATTGTTTCCCCAATGTATTTGCCATGAAGTAATGGGACTGGATGCCATGATCTTAAGGTTTTTTTGAATGCTGAGTTTTAAGCCAGCTTTTTCACTCTCTTCATTCACCTTCATCAAGAAGCTCTTTACTCTTTGCTTTCTGCCATAGGGGTGGTGTCATCTGCATATCTGAGGTTATTGATATTTTTCTTGGCAATCTTCATTCCAGCTTGAGCTTCATCCAGCCCAGCATTTCACATGATATAACTCTGAATAGAAGTTAAATAAGCAGGGTGACAATAAACAGCCTTGATGTACTTCTTTCCCAATTTTGAACCAGTCCATTGTTCCATATCCAGTTCTAACTGTTGCTTCTTGACCTGCATGCACACGGGTTTCTCAGGCAGGTAAGGTGGTCTGTTATTTCCATCTCTTTAAGAATTTTCCATAGTTTGTTGTGGTCCACACAGTCAAAGCCTTCATTGGCTAGGCTTTATTGTAGTCAATGAATCAGAGGTAGATGTTTTTCTGGAATTCTCTTGATACTGTAACAGAAACATTTTAACTTTAATGAAATTTGGCTTATTATTTTGGTGATTTTTCTAAAAAGGTATTCGCCACACTCAAGGTCACTAGGTTTTCTCTTGTTTTCTAGGAGTTTTATACTTGAGCATTTTATGATCCATTTTGAGTTAACTTTTGTGATGGGTGTAGGGTTTGTGTTCAGATTACTTTTTTTTGGTGGGGGACGTGTACTTGTTCCAGTACCATTTTGTTGACCAGAGTGTCTCTGCCCCGTTCTCCTGCCTTTGCTCCTTTATTAAAGATCACTTGACTGTGTTTATGGGGGTCTGTTTCTGGGCTCTTTATTCTATTTATCGGTTCCCCTGTTCTTTGACCAGTACCACACTTCAGCATCTTTTTGACAAGTCTCAAAGTAAGGCTTGTTTTTGGCTGTGGGAGGAGCTCCAGGCAGTTTGTCCTCTCAGCTTCAACTCCAGGGGAACGAGGTTGGAACTGAACTCCAGGACTTCCTGACACCGCTGCTGCTGTGCTTCTCAAGCTGCCTGGGGAAGGACTAGCTTTGTTTTGTTTTTGGATTTCCAGTCTGCTGTAGACTCCTACTTTTGTAGAATATAATGCAATGACTTACTAGATGATGTTCATGTGTCTGTA
Organism: Bubalus bubalis; assembly: GCF_019923935.1. Taxonomy (NCBI): domain Eukaryota; kingdom Metazoa; phylum Chordata; class Mammalia; order Artiodactyla; family Bovidae; genus Bubalus; species Bubalus bubalis. The sequence goes on along the minus strand of NC_059161.1, from coordinate 98,318,162 downwards.
TAACAGTGATGTCAAGTCACTATACAAGTTTCTAAATGCTCTCTCCGAACTTGCTTTGTCGCAGCCTGCTAAGTGGACCACAATTTGGTTACACCGCCCCGTACAGTGGGTGCAGGTTAGAGAGATGGCCTGACCTGTATGCTCAGAGATTTTTGTGAAAACAGGAGCTCAGCTGGGGCCTGGGAATTGGGTTGTTCCAGGGGATGTGGTTGTCAGGAAGGACTTCTTCTCGTCTCCCATAGGATCAGACGTGTCAAGAGCCCTAGTCTGCCCCCACAGCGCCCTCTTTTTTTCAGCATATTCTTCACATTGACCCCTGCCTCACTCATTTGAGGAAAGAGGAACAACTTGGGGGTGGTCCTAGTGGAAGGGGCTCTGGTTGGAGTAGGGGCCTGCTACTCTGGATGGTCTGAACACCATCACCCAGGGACGCAGGGTAGAGGGTGTGAGCGGCTGGTGGTGATATTGGCATGGACTCTGGAGCATGTCTGAGAGTTCAGATATTAGAACCTTAGGACATTCAGCTCTTGGAGTCAGGGGCTGTTAGAACTGGAAGGGGGATGGCAGGGGTCATTTAATTGTCCAACCGAGTTGTTCACCTGCCCCCCTGCCCGGCTTCTGGCCCAGAGTTGAGCTACAAGTGTCTGTCCTGCCTGTGGCCTGGAGGCCTTGGGTTGCCACAGTGTGGGTGAGTTAGAGGCTCTTTGGGTGCCCCAGCTTAATTCGGGGTGCTCTGTTTTGAAGTTTCAGACACTGTGTGCTCCGTTTGACCGAGAACAACTCGCAGCCCTTGATGACGAAGCTGCAGTGGCTCTTCGCCTTCCTGGAGCACAGCCAGGTGAGCGCAGGGGGAGCGGGCTGTGGGGTGCGGGGGATGCTGGAGGGGAGGCCTGGTCTGACGCCTCGCCTTCACCGGAACCCGCCTGCACCTGCCTCCAGGCCCCTGCTTGCTGTAAGCTGTTGGGCCCCGGTCCAGGCGGGCGTGGGTTCACGGGCAGAGCCCATGGGGCCGGCTCAGTGCCCTGACTGGGCAGGAGAGGGCGAGCCAGTGGAGCCCCCCTGTGCGGCGCTGCCCACTTGGCTCCCGTCGGTGATCCAGTTGACCGTATGAGGTGTTGCTCTGTTGGCCGGCTGTCATTTTGGAGCACTCACACTGCCAGGCACCCTGAGGGCTGTATTTGTTTTATTCACTGCCTCTGCCCTCATGGAACCTAAAGGCCTTGACCAGGCATCACACAGGCCCTCTGCAGGGGCGGGGGCACGGAGGTGCATCAGCCAGTCATGCTTTCACAGGGCGCAGTCTGGTGGGGAAGATGGACCTGTAGACTGGAACTGTAGTGCTTAAGCAGAGAACGAGGCGTGTGTGGTTTCCACGCAGGGTAGGGAGAGGCTGATTATGAGGGGGATGGTGGCCCTTGGAGGACTGCGTGGGACAGGGGACCAGGCATCTGGGACTTGAACTCTAAGCTAAGCTTCTGATAGGGGAAAGGGTGTTTCAGGCAGAGGGAATGGCAACAAACAAGGGAAGAAAAACACATCCTCTATGTGGATGCCGTGCTCTTAGGTGGCATGGACTTGGTAGGATTGGAGAAGTCAGGGACAGACAGCTGGGAATGAATGGGGAGGCTGGGAGTTTGGGGCAGTGACTCCCCAGGGCGACCCTCAGGCCCCGCACGCTGTGGAGCTGATTGGTGAGTGGCCCCCCAGCTCCTGACTCGTCTCTCTCCCGCTTTGGTTGCAGCGTCCCGCCATTTCTCCAGAGAACTTCCTTTCTGCATCCTGGACACCCTGGTTCAGCCCCGGCACCCAGCAGGACTGCTCGGAGTACCTGAAGTACCTGCTGGATCGGTAGGGGAGGCGGGGCCTGGCTCTGCTCGGGGCTCCGCGTCTGCAGAGGGTGCTGGGGGGAAGCCCCGTGCCCCTGGGCAGCGCTGTCTCTTCCTGGAAACTGGGCTGTGGTCCGGCGCTTGTGGAAGGCTTGGAGAAGATGGGGACAGGGGCTGTGGGTGGGGGCACGTTCTGGAAGTGCTGAGGTGAAGCATGACCGGGGAGGGTAAGTGTGTGTATGTACACTGTGCTTGCCTGAGTGTGCACGTGTGTGTTTTCTCATCAGCGCTCTGGGGGCACGCGCACAGCTTTTTGTGGCAGGTTTGTGAGCTTTATGCAGGTTTAAGTATATAGCGTGCGTGCTTGTCCTGAGAACACGTGCAAGTGTGTTCCCTGTGCCACCTCCTGCACGTGTATAAACGTGTGTGACCCGTGCGTGTGGACGAAAGCCCTTTGCTCCCCGCGCCAGGCTGCACGAAGAGGAGAAGACCGGGACGAGGATCTGCCAGAAGCTTAAGCAGTCGAGCTCGCTCTCCCCGCCCGAGGAGCCCCCCGGCCCGAGCGCCACCTCCGTGGAGAAGATGTTCGGGGGCAAGATCGTGACTCGGATATGCTGCCTCCGCTGCCTCAACGTCTCCTCCAGGGAGGAGGCCTTCACGGACCTCTCACTCGCCTTCCCCCCACCCGAGCGCTGCCGCCGCCACCACCACCATCACCACCACCGCCGCCGCCGCCTGGGCTCAGTGATGCTCCCCGCGGAGGACGCTGGCGCCCAGGAGCCAGGCAGCGCCGGGCCTCGGAGGCAGAGGAAGCACTGCATCACGGGGGACGTCCCCCCCACCATCCTGGACATAGAAGGCCTGGGTCCCCACGGCCTCGGGGGACAGAGCGGGCAGGAGGAGAAGGTGGAGAGGGGGGAGAGCACAGAGGAGGAGGAGGTGGCGGGAGAGGAGGAGGAGGGGGAGGAGAAGGTGAAGGCGGAGGTGGAGGAGAAGGTGGAGGAGGAAGAGAAGGTGAAGGAGGAGGAGAAAGTGAAGGAGAAGGTGGAGGAAGAGGAGAGGGCAGCCCAGGAAGAGGAGGAGAAGGAGAAGGTGGAGGAGGAGGAGAAGGAGAAGGAGGAGAAGGAGGAGAAGGAGAAGGTGGAGGAGGAGGAGGAGAAGGTGGAGGAGGAGAAGGAGAAGGAGATGGAGGAGGAGAGGGTGGTCCAGGACGAGGAGGAGGAGGTGAAGAAGAAAGTGAAGGTGAAGGAGGAGGAAGAGAAGGTGGAGGAGAAAGAGAAGGAGGCCCAGGAGGAGAAGGAGGCGGCGGCTGATGGGGAGGAGGCGGCGGCCGGCCCGGGCCCAGGAACCCTCCAGAGTGCTGCGGCCGCCTCCGGGGACGGCTCCCGCTCCGTCCTGGACCTGGTCAACTACTTCCTGTCGCCCGAGAGGCTGACGTCAGAGAACCGCTACCACTGCGAGTCGTGCGCGTCCCTGCAGGACGCCGAGAAGGTGGTGGAGCTGAGCCAGGGCCCGCGCTACCTCATCCTGACGCTGCTGCGCTTCTCCTTCGACCTGCGCACCATGCGGCGCCGCAAGATCCTGGACGACGTGTCCGTGCCCCTGCTGCTGCGCCTGCCGCTGGCCGGGGGCCGGGGCCAGGCCTACGACCTGTGCAGCGTGGTGGTGCACTCGGGGCTGTCCTCCGAGAGCGGCCACTACTACTGCTACGCCCGCGAGGGCGCTGCCCGCCCTGCCCTGGCCCCGGGAGCCGCCGAGCGGCCAGAGCCCGACAACCAGTGGTACCTGTTCAACGACACCCGGGTGTCCTTCTCCTCCTTCGAGTCTGTCAGCAACGTCACCTCCTTCTTCCCCAAGGACACGGCCTACGTGCTCTTCTACCGGCAGCGACCCGAGGCGGGGTCCGAGGCCGAGCCTGGCTCACCCCGCACCCGGGCAGAGCCCACCCTCCACAAGGACTTGATGGAAGCCATTTCCAAAGACAACATTCTTTTTCTGCAGGTGAGCAGACCCCCATGGGCTTCCAGCAGCCCACCGGCTTGGATTAAGTGGCTGCTCCTCTCTCAGAGTCTTTTCCTTTTTCCTTTGATCCACTCACCTCACTCAGTGCTGGGGAAAAAAAAAATCAGTGGGCCAGACAGACCTCATGCACACACATTCAGTTCAGTTCAGTCGCTCAGTCATGTCTGACTCTTTTTGTGACCCCATGAACCCACAGCACGCCAGGCCTCCCTGTCCATCACCAACTCCCGGAGTTCGCTCAAACTCATGTCCATTGAGTCGGTGATGCCATCCAGTCATCTCATTCTCTGTCGTCCCCTTCTCCTCCTGCCTTCAATCTTTCCCGGCATCAGGGTCTTTTCAACACACATTAGGAAGGACCGTTTCTTATTAAGCTGTTGTGTGCTGGAGGAGAGGCTCTGTGAGTGAGTAGTGGATACGAGTGGGTGGGAAAGGCCTTTGGGAGGGTTTCCCTCTCACTGTGCCAACTCCAAAGAGTCTAGGGTGGCATCACATAGCAAGTGAAACAGCCAGGGCTCTGAGCAGCGTGAGGCATGCTGCTGTAAACAGCTGGGGTGCTCACACCTGGACCCTGGCCTTGCAGCACCTGGGTGGGGGACACTGGGTCTGCTTTTCCATTTCCACTGAGTCCTTCAGGGGGAGGTGGGTCTGGGGCCAGTGGTGAGGGGTCTCCAGGGCCAGCCCCAGCGCGGCAGGAGGGAGAGCTTTCTCCTCGGCAGAGTCTGTCCCTCCTGCCTCGACAGGAAGGAAGCCTGCAGAGAGGTCCTGGTCGGGTAGGAGGTGACCTTTGAAGTCTCTAGACTGTCTCCTCCAGGTGCCACCTGAGGCCCCTGTCCGCTGTTCAGTCTAGTAGTGGAAGTTCACCTCAGTAGAAGTGAGGTGCTGGGAGTAGTTCAGTCTAGTCAGTGGAAGTGAGTTCCTTTTCTCCAGGGTGCTGGGAGCTTATACTGGGAGGGGAGGAGGAATGGTTTCGAAGCCTAGATACAGGATGGCTGTGGGTCTGGCCCTCCCATCCTCCGGCTGAGCAGGAGTGCCCCTGGGGGGAAGCTGGGGCTCTCCTCTGTGCCCGGCTCTGGGGCCCTCCCCAGGGGTGAAGCTCCGAAGGGCTGGGTGGCCATGGGAGGCGGGGTGGGTGGTGAAGGGGGCACTGTGGCTTCGGAGCCTACGTTTGAAGCCTCCTGCTCCATCCCCATCTGTGTTTCCAGGAGCAGGAGAAGGAGGCGCGGAGCAGGGCGGCCTACATCTCCGCACTCCCCGCGTCCCCACACTGGCGGAGGGGCTTTGACGACGACAAAGACGAGGACAAAGGCCCTCCTGGGGGCTGCAGCCCTGCAGGTGGCAGCGGTGGTGACTTTCACAGACTGGTCTTCTAATGGGAACCCTCGACCCACCCCCTCAGCCCAATCTCGCTTGTGGGGTGCCACAGCCAACCGCGGGGTGGGGGGGCCCAGGTCCCGGGCAGAGGCGCTCAGCCAGGTGGGGTCTGGGGGAGGCCGTGGAGGCAGCCCCTTTCAAGGGCGAGAGCGATGGAGCAGGGGCTGCCGGCCTCAGCCTGGCAGGCACGGAGACTCAGAGGCGGAGGTGAGACCCGAGCCCCTTAAACTGCCTTCGGGCCCGACGCTGGGATCAGTCCCCTGAAGACTTGCACCCGAGATGGACACTCTCTGGGCCTCAGCTCCTGCCCCGTGTTTGCCATCAAGTAGCAGTTCCCTTCCAGCTCCTTTCAGACAATCCTGGGTCTCTATAGTACAGACCTGAGGAGGGTCCCGGCCCCAGCATAAACAAGGGGCTGCGTGTCGCCCCTCCGGCTGCATCTTGCTTCTCCGAGGGGACTGAGGCAGTGTGTGTGGGTGCTGACGCTGTCCTCTTGTGAGGAGCGCAGGTGGGAAGCAGGCTGGCACGGGATCAGAGAGGGCCCCTCCACCCCGCCCCCCAACACCGAGCAATGCAGAGGGGAAGGACGGCCCCTTAGCCCCCTCTCCTGCCTCAGTGCCTGAGAACGCCCCCTTCTGGGTACGAGAGAGAGTCCTTATTTTACTGCAAGTGTGTGTGTGTGTCTCACGACGTCTGTCCTGAGGGACGCTGGCTGGCTCAGCACCTCAGCTGTTGGTCACGGTCCCCGGGGCTGGTGGGGAAGCAGACACTGCCCGCGTTGTGCCCTGACACTGCTGTACCCTTTCTAAACGGAGAGGCGAGAACCAGAGTCTCAAACAGGAATAAAAAGAGGTTCTCTGAAGCCTTCAAAGCTGTCGTTCTTCCTGCTCTAGCCATGGCTTCTCACGGTCTCTGGGCAGGAAGGCAGGGACACCCCCTTGCCCTGCTGACCTGCGTGCTGCACCGGGGAGGTGAGTGTGCCCTGCACGGAAGTGCTGTGTAAATGTGAGGCCTGGTGGCGGGGATGTGCCTGGATTGGGGGGGGGGGGGGGTTGACTCTGGAAGGGTGGGTGCACAGGCTGGGGCCACCCAGACAGGACGCTGTAGACGGATTCATCTATCAGCTCCCGGGTGCCTGGAGCTCGCGGCTGCTCCCACACTCCTTTCTTACCCCGGAGAACCTGGGTGGGTGGGCTCAGGCCAGGAGCAAAGCAGCCTGCAGCCCTCAGGGCCTGCCCATCTGGGAGCCTGGCACAGTGACGGCCTGGCCGGGGGCTTCCTGGTCTACAGTGGAAGAGCTGAGCTTTGGCCCCAAAGCCCACAGAGCCCCGAGACTCAGGGACCAACGCAGGTGGGCTGACGGGTCTGTCAGAGACCGAAAGGTCATGCTCAGAACTCACCTCTGTGGTCCAGCGCGCCTTTTAAGAAAGATGATCAGGCAGACGTTGCTATTACTTCCATTTCACACACCAGGAATACAGATTCCAAGGTAAGGGGGATTCGCACTTGTTCTTACAGCCAGGAAAGGTCCCCAGTCATCTCCTGTTGAGCGGAAGGTGGACTGGCTGGGGATGGGGGCGGACCGTCTGGCCGAGGACCAATGTCCTGTGAAGCCCGCCGCCCGCCCTCCGGACGAGGCAGACACCGCAGCCTCTCTGCTTTCTTCTCACGGACTTTATTGTCGTCTAGCTCCGCCTCCAGTAACAAGGGCCCTGCAAACTCAAGGCCTGTGCCACCACCGCAAAAACAGGACGCCTGTGAATGCATTCCCATCCCACCCCAGACCTACTCACAGGATAAATACATGTTACAATTTTTTTTTTAAAGAAAACAATAAATTAATAACTTAAGTGATTAGGCACCAACAGCGATTTGAAAAATTAAATGTCAATTTAAAATGGTAACAGGGCCAGAAACCTAAGACTGGGCTGCTTCTAGCCCATTTTCTCTTCTTGATAAAGCAATGATTCCGTGGAAAATGATTCTACATTTCAAGACACGTGTAACCAACACATAAGAACACACACCACCAAATATCACACGCCAGCCCCGTGGCAGGCGGCCCACTGGTCCCCCGAAGAGCTCAGTGGGTTTCAGAAGGCAGCAGCTTGGCGCTCCTGTGCGCAGCCTGACGCTCGCCGTGCGCAGGACGGACGGACGGAGAGAGGAAGGACACGCCGACTTCCCTCCTGCCCCGCGCTCTGCTTCCAGCTTCCGGAGCTCCCTCAGAGGGCCGTGGGCAGGGCAGGGTGGGGAGGCCACAGCTGGGGGCCTTAGCCTCGGGGCAGGCTGAGAACCGTTGTGCTTCTGTCCTAGGGATGGGACGCAGTTGAACGGTTTCGAATATAAAAGTTACTGCAATCAGGTCTAGGGAGGGCCCTCAAGACAGGTCACAGAGCAGGGAACAGCCACAGAAGAGGCTTCAGGGCCCAGCTGACCCCACTGGTGGGGAAGAGACACAGCTCCCTGTAGGCACTCCTCCCTGCCTTTGACCCCGCGGAGCAGGAGAGCTGGACTAGGAGGGGACAGCTGCTGCTCCTGGGAGCCCCAGGCAGGAGGGGGCTCTGCTGGCTGATGTAGGGCTTCCTGGGGTCTCCGTCCACGCCGGGCCACCAACAGAGGTGAACTCTGAGCCACCGACGGGAATCTCAGACACCTGGTACTTGGGGCTTTTGAGCTCCAAGTCTCTGCTTTCAGTAGTCTCTGCTCCTCTTGTACTTCCCTCTGGTCTCTGCTCCTGCCTCCACCCTAAGGGTTTGGAGGTTGGAGGAACCAAGAGCTGGAGGGAGGCCTCCTTGGAGGTTAGATTTGAACATCTCCATCTCTCGAGACTCCAACCAGTCTCACTCACCTTATGGCACATTCGGAAAACATTGACATCATTAGGGCACCTGATGATCAATAGGGAATGATACTGGAAACTGACGCATCCATACCTGGGCTCACCTGATGTCTCTGGGGTGGGGGTGGGCATACCATTCAGAGCCCTGCCGTATGAGACTGTCTGCAGAGGGCCCTAAAGGGACACAGGGCTGGGCAGTGACCTACCAAACCCTGCCCAGGGTAGGCCACTGCCAGCATCACCACTTCATCTGTACGAACACCAAGGCCTTGCTGCTGCTGAGGGCCTGGCCTGGGCCCATACTCCCAAAGGTCTCCTGTTTCAAAGCACAAGTCTCTCCATCTTCCTCCAATAGAGCCCAAACCCACCATCCTTCCTCTAAAAATCTGACCCTTCTTCCCCTCCGGCCAAGTCAGGCACCCGCTTTTCCTAGAAACCACATTCCCTGATCTGCACACCTCCCCACTCCTGCCCACACACCAGCCTCCTGGAGCAGTGGTCTTGACTTCTCCACACATCCCCAGCTTTGAGTCTCTCACGGCCATCACCAACGTGTCCTTGTCTTTTTTCCTCATCGAGCGTGACCTTCTCAAACACAAAGTCTGATTAACTCCTGTGTCCTCAGTGTGCAGTCCAGACCTGGCCACAGCAGCCGCTGCCATCGCTTAACTGAGTTGATGTGACTAATACTAGGAAGAGTTCTCACCTGTTGAGACCATCTCTTCCAGGACGGAGTACAGTCAGGCCTCAGGCTGCTGAGGGGGTGAGTGTGTGTGTGTACACACGCTCACAGGACCAGAAAGGTGAGCAGTAGCCACCTCCCTTAGGTAGGGTCAGAACTCATTTCTTCTGGAGGAAGAAGGCCTGTTCTCCCCAGGGTAGGATGGAACAGCTGGTCTGCCCAGTTGCCTCTGAAACTTTTTAAAAATTTGGCCAAGGACTTTAACATGAGAGTTTCCCTCCCCAGACTTGGGAGAAGGAGCCTGGGGGTGATGCCCCCCTTCTGTCCTGGCAGAGGGTGACACGGACCTGGGGGCCTTTCCAGCCCTGCCCTTTCCTGTCCCTGTAGCCAGGCCTGAGTCCAACAGGGCACCTGGGACTCCACAGAGCAACAGCAGGTGACCTGAGCTGACTGGGCACCAGGCCAAGCCCTAACCTTTCCTGGGCCCTGCACAAACCTCAGTTGGAGGGCACAAGCCACCGGCCACCCTGCCACATCCTCGGGGCTCTGTTCCGCCCGCCGTCCGGCAGTCCTGGGAACTGCCCTCGCCTGCCACCAGGCCAGCTGCTCCCCGACAGCGACGTCACCAATCCCTTTCTGCTCAGCCTGCGCCTCCGCGGCACTGCCGGGGGCTGTCTCTCCGGCAGGCGCGCTGGGTGGGGCGCAGCCCCCGCCACGCCACCCGTCTTACAGAAGCTCACTTGCTGCGCCGTCTCCATGCCAGTCCCGGGTACCCCCGGGTGCCTCCGCCCAGGCTGTCCCAGGGTGGCCCCTCGGTACCCCCACCCCCGCACGCCCACCCTGCTCCCCGCGTCACCCCCCCCACCAGCTCCACCGGCCCCCCTCGCCATGCCGGCGCCCCCACCCCCACGCTGTCGTCCAGCACAGTCCAAGCCTTGTCCAGAGCGGTGCCTCCAGGCGGGCGGGGTCGGGGGGACGGCTCTCTGTCCCAGACGGCAGAGCCGGCCTGATGCTTCACATTCCCAGGGGCCCGGCCCCACAGAGTCTGTCTCCCCATCTCCTGGGCTCTGAGCCCCGCTCCGTGTTCTCGGTGGCCGGTCGTCCCCAGCCTCTCTGTCCTTCCACATCTCCCACTCCTGAAAGTGGGGGGCTGCCCTGAAACCCCTGCGGGGCTCCACTGCCCTTCCGTGTCTCGGGCTCTAATTCCTCTGTCCCTCAAGACGGCCTCTGACCTTCCCCTGTGGCTCCTCCGCCTTTAGGTGGCCTCGCCCCGCCCCTGCCAAGGAAGACAGGGACCAAGAGGTCCGTGTCCACACTGGCCTGCTGATCCTTGGGTGCCTGGTCAGTGGGACGATGTGGCCTCTTCTGGGACCGAGGTAGGGAGCCCAGTAGCTGGAGGCCGGACGGTGAGGTGGGGTATCAGCTCCAGCCGCGGCCCCGCCCCCGCACGTCTGGTAGATATTCGGGTCTGAAGGACAGGCGGAGGATTAAGGATGCTTTTTGGCAAGAGCTCTAACTAAGGTAGGATGGCCATTGCTGATAAAAATCAAAGGTGGGCCCGGAGAGGGCAGAGGAAGTGCCTCCATCAGGCCCCCGCCTCCCAGGGGGAAGGGGTCAGGGTCCCTGATGCCAAGTGCTTTGAAGGCCAGACTGGCAGAGGAGAGAGGAGGTGGGCAGGAGGGCACGCTGGAGAGGCGAAGGACAAGCAGACGGGGAGGCCGGCTCTGCAGACATGGCCTCTGGGCCCCTCCCTGGCACGGGGTGTCACAGCTTGGCGCCCTTGGAGGGCTCCGAGGACTGCCGCACGTCTGTCCACTCCTGCATGGTATTCTGCAGGGCCTGGGTCTTCTCCTTGTCCACTTGAACGTAGTCCACCTTCTCGTCGGAAGTGACCGATGACGTGGATGGCTGGGGGACAGGCCAGGGAGGTGAAGGGGCTGTGAGTTAGCGTAACGTGGGGAGCAACAGGTGGCTCTTCCTGAGTGGTGTCGGGGCGAGGAGATGGGCTTCTACCTGCCTCTCTGACCTGTTTTTTCCCCCTCAAAGTGGCCTGTAGGGCCTGACCTCCACCCTGCACCAGCCCTCCTCCTGCTTGATGCCACAGCCTCCGCCAACCCTCTTGCTGTTGCAGTTCTGAGGGGACCCGGGCCCTTCCCTGGGTCCAGGCCTCCACCCACTCCCTGTGGCCCCTTGTCCAGGAGAGGGAATTGGCCAGGCGCCACCAAGCGCGAGGTGCAGGGCTCTGTGGGGCAGCGTGGTGAGCAGGCACAGCCGCCCTGGGTGGAGGGGACTGTGTTAGTGCTGCTGTCGGACCCGGCAGCTAAAGGTGCCTCCGGGGGTGGGGTGGGCGGGGTGGGCCGGCGGGGCGAGGGGGTGTGCCTTTCGCAGGCTGTGCCTGGACAGTGCATTCTCAAAGAGCTCAGCACTGGGACACGTGATCCCCGCATCTCAGCTCTGTCATGGATTCACACGTGATCCTGAGCGGATCACGACTCTGTGCGCTCAGCTGTCCAATCGCATGGTGAGGGGAGGGACGGGTGGATGGACGAGGGCCTGTGGACTTAGGGTGCCTGAGTGCTGAGGCTGAGGGTGCATCAGCCCACTGAGACTCAGACCTCAGCGCAGCCCAGCCGGACGAGGCCCCTGGCCTCCGGGACCCCTCCCCCCAGGGCCCCAGGAGCTCAGTGGGACTCCCCCACCCCCCACTCCCACCCTAGGCACCTTGCGGTGGGGGCTTGGGGAGCTCGGCTGGAAGTCCAGGGCCAGATAATCCACACTGCCAGTGCTCTTCTTAGGGGCTGGGCTGTTGGTGCCGCTGGGAACGGGAGATGCAGACACGGGGTTTTGCTATCACAAAGGAGGGGAAAAACTGTTAACTTCAGGAACTGGACTAATCCACCACTGGGGGAAAAACACGCCTCTGGGAGTGAGAGCAGCTAGCTCACCAAAGGCCTGCTCTGTGCCAGGGACAGCCCGTGTTCCTGTTTAAACCCTCACAACAATCCTGTAGGCCTTATTACTTCTCTTATTACTTTTTTTTTTACAATGAATATAAAACTGGTTCAGAGAAGTTAAAGCAACTTGCCCAGGGCTGCAGAGCTGGTGGGCAGGGCAGACATTCCAGCCTGGGCTGCCCTCGCTGTGCCGCGCCGCCTCCTGCCTGGGCCATCAGGCTGCGCCTCACCCTCCCTGCCTCCCAGACCGGCCCTCACTCACTGCCCTCAGAAGGGAGCCATGTCCGGTGTGCGCTGGACCAGCCCTACTTCTCTGGGGCTCCACCACGGCCTGGAGTGGGGCAGTTACCCCGCAGCAGCCTGGCCCCCAGCCTGTCCCAGCTCCTCAGGGGTCACTAGAGAGGGTCCTCATCACCAGGCTGCGTGAAGCCCTGGTCCCCCAGCAGCTCTCGGATGACCCGCTGCAGGGCCAGTCTCCCCAGGCGCTGAGGCCAGCTTGTCTGGTGCTCTCCTGAGGATGCCTTCTCATGAGAAAGGCGACAGTCCTGTGCTGCGCTTCGGTTCCTTCACTTGATGGGTGGGTTCGCGCTCTCACTGTGTCTCTCTCACATGTCCCTGTGTCTCTGTGTCTCTCACATGTCCGTGTGTCTCTGTATCTCTCACATGTCCATGTGTCTGTCTCTCACATGTCCGTGTCTGTGTCTCTCACATGCCTATGTGTCTCTCTCACGTCTATGTGTCTGTCTCTCACACGTCCATGTGTCTGTGTTCTCTCACATGTCTGTGTGTCTCTGTGTCTCTCACATGTCCGTGTGTCTATGTGTCTCTCACACGTCCATGTGTGTCTCTCACACGTCCATGTCTCTGTGTCTCTCACATGTCCGTGTGTCTCTGTGTTTCTCACATGTCCGTGTGTCTATGTGTCTCTCACATGCCTATGTGTCTCTCTCACGTCTATGTGTCTGTGTCTCTCACACAACCATGTGTCTGTGTCTCTCACATGCCTGTGTGTCTCTTTGTCTCTCACATGTCCGTGTGTCTATGTGTCTCTCACACGTCTGTGTCTCTCACACGTCCATGTGTGTCTCTCACACGTCTGTGTGTCTCTGTGTCTCTCACATGTCCGTGTGTCTATGTGTCTCTCACATGCCTATGTGTCTCTCACATGCCTATGTGTCTCTCTCACGTCTATGTGTCTCTGTCTCTCACACGTCCATGTGTCTGTGTCTCTCACATGTCCGTGTGTCTATGTGTCTCTCACATATCTGTGTCTCTCACACGTCCATGTGTCTGTGTCTCTCACATGTCTGTGTCTATGTGTCTCTCATATGTCCGCGCAGCTGCACCCTGGGGAATGCCCGTGGCCCACTCTGTGAGCCCCCTCAACACGTGCGCTTTCCTGCTGCAGGGCAGACACTCAGTGGACGTCCATACTCCCACGCCTCCTCCCAGTCATGGGGACAATGGGATGAGCAAATGAGGAGACCTTTTGCTTCTATAGTTTTAACAAGATGGAACAAGAGGGTTAACTTGGGAAGCTGCCCCAGTTCTTCCCTGTAGGCTCCCCCGATGACGATTCTGAAACACGGTCTAACCGCCTGGCCTGCGGACCCTTGCGTGGCCCCCATGGGACAAGTGCAGGCTTCCGGAGAGAGCATTAGGGGTCCTTCGTGGTCTGACTTCTAGTCCAACCTCCCTGCTGGGCGCCCCCACCTTCAGCCAGAGTTAATGACCATGACTCTCCGTGTCCCCATCCACACGGCCACCTCTGCCCAAGGCCCCCCGTTTGCCCACCCTGCTGTGATCGCCCGTCCTGTGGGTGCACCCCCATAACATCGCCTCTCCAGGGCACTGACCACACTGCTTGGGTCACAGTCGTGAGAGAGGCAGGCCTCCTCTCCTCCCTGAGGGCAGGGACCGCGTCTTCCTTGCCTCTGATGACGAGTCCACAGTAACTGACACGTATGTGCTCCAGACAGACAGACAGACAGACAGACGAGTAGCAGCACGCTGCCCTGGGGCTGGGCTGGGTCAGCGGGCTGGGAAGTGAGGAAGCACCAGGTGGGCTCCAGGGGTCCCCAGAGGACTCACCATAGGGACGTAGTTCTCTTCACTGTCTCCGGAGTCGGTGCTGGTGATGCTCTGTGTAGAGATGGGGCGGCAGTACTGGGAGGAGCTGGGGCTGAAGGAGTGGCTGTTGAGGGGGAAGACAGGGAGCAAACCCTGGGTATGGCCAGCCTCCTGCCGGGCCCTGGACCCCACACCTCTGGACAGACCTCTGGCCTCCATTATCAGACTAAGATCTGACACGGAGAGGGGACTGTCTTCCCTTCATCACAGAAGAGGAAGCCAAGCCCTGAGCTACCAACAGCATCAGGAATGTGGTGACCTATTCCACTCACCAACCCACTGCCCCATTCCAAGCTCTCGCATCCACAGACAGACACTCACATGGCCCTGGACCAAGACCTGGTGACGGGGGACTTGAAGGGGAGCTCATCGATGACGGTGTTGTTTCTCAGGTCAAGTGGTGTTGGCTTTGCTGCAGCAGGAACAGAAGGTTGATTCATCAGCCAATGATGACAAGGCCACACATACAGACCCTTACACGTAGCACACAAGTGCGTTTAAAATCCTTCCTACTCATCCCAGTTATACATGGGGAGACCCAGGCTCTGTGAGGTTATACGATCTCTGCTCGTGAAGTCGTCTTCAGATACCAAATTATCTATTCCTCACACTGTACTGATGGCAATCATACTTGCAGATCTAACATGAGCACATGGGCTGTGAAAACATTTGTGACTGAGAATGAAAACAAGAGATGATATCTGAAACATCATGGAGAAGGCCACCATGAGCCCCCCTGCCACTTCTGGGCCAGGACTGTAGAGCCTTCTATGGCAGAAGGTGAATGTCACAAGGCCCTGAGGGCTCCAATTCAAATGCTGAGCTCTGCATTCTCTGCTGACCAGACCCAAGGGGGCTTCTGTCTGCCCACTGACTCTGCTTCTCCCCTTGAGTCCCTGCCCCTGATGCAGGCCTGCAGAATGCGGTCGAGGCAGACCCGGAACCTGAACTGCAGTTCTTCTTCCTGGTCTAAATGCACCAGTCAATGTCTTAGATGCTTTACTTCCGAACAAACCCAGGAAGTAGGCATGACCATCCCCACTTTACAGATAAGAAAACCAGAGGCTCAGAGAACTCACATGGTTTACTCAGTCACACTCCTAGGAAGCACATCTACCCGGTTTGAGAGCTCAGTGCTTCCTTTTATAGCCGAGTGTATCTTTTAATGGAATACTCTGACAGTTGCACCTTTTTCAGCCCTAGAGCTAATAAAAATCTCTTATCCTTGAGTTGCACTTCATACACTATGAAGCATATTAAGATATATTATCTATGCCCTTCAATGTCTCTGATAGGCATGTTTTTAAAAAAATTAATTTATGTATTTTAATTGGAGGCTAATTTCTTTACAATATTGTAGTGGTTTTTGCCATACATTGACATGAATCAGCCATGAGTATACATGTGTCCCCCCTGTCCCGAACCCTCCTCCCACCTCCCCCCACCCCATCCCTCAGGGTCATCCCATTGCACTAGCTTTGAGGGCCCTGTCTCGTGCATCAGACTTGCACTGGTCATCTATTTCACATGGTAACATACATGTTTCAATGCTATTCTCTCAAATCATCCTGCCCTCGCCTTCTCCCACGGAGTCCAAAAGTCTGTTCTTTACATCTGTGTCTCTTTTGCTGTCTCACATACAGAGTCATCGTTACCATCTTTCTAAATTCCATATATATGCGTTAATATACCGTATTGGTGTTTTTCGTTCTGACTTCACTCTGTATAACAGGCTCCAGTTTCATCCACCTCATTGGAACTAACTCAGATGTTTTATACTTCCCACTTCACAGATGAGAAGCGAGGCACAGGGACAGAGAAGGATTCATTTACAATCACATGTTAGCAGGTGGCAGGGCTGCAACCTGAATCCATCCTGTCTTTCTGATCCCTGCACTTCTGCATTCTGGTAGCCAGTCCCTATTGGGATGAATTTGGAGAGTGTGTGTAATGTGTGTGCTCACACATGTGTGTGTGTATTTGGGGTGGTTTAGGCTCCAGAGGCTGTCACTTCCTTGCAAGGCAAGTTTAGGATCCACGGGATCCCTAAATGAATGCACAGTCCCTGAAGAGTGTCTAGAGCTGGGCTGGGGAAACCGTGGACTTACCCTTCCGGTCAGGTTTGAGGTTGCGGTTGACAGGGGGTGGCTGGATCTCACTCCCTCTGCTGGAGCCTCGGTGCAGAGAGAGGGCTGAGGAGGGGTAGCTGAGCGGGTCAAAGTGGTGCGGCCCGGGGCTCATGGGGATGTAGACACTCTGGGAGTTATCACCGGCTCGCTCCAAAGCCAGCAGGGTGGAGGAGCCTGGGTTCATGGGCACGTAGTTGTCCTCGGAATTGGTGCTGTCTGATCGACCCACGACTGCTTTCGCTGGCTAGAAGTGGAGAGAAATACCGCTGTTACCAGGGAGAGGAAACAAGAGGGGGTGCAGATCTGTACACCCAAGGGCAAGAGAAGACGGAGCTGGGCGCACTGTCAGGCTCTAAGGCAGACCCTGGGAAAACCAGGTAAGAAAGCAGCGGGGAGACAGGAAGAAATGAAGCCTGTGGGTCTCTTCTAGCTTCCACGATCCCTTGGAGCTTACTTATAATTTGTGATAAACTTTGTATAAAACATCCACAAGGCTTTCTGGCTGCCTGACCACATCAGAGGGCCTGGGTCACAGGTTTGGTTCAGGACCCGCCCCCCCCTCAAGTCCACACTCATCACTGGGGGTCAGCGGCTCAGGCCCTGGGCAGGGCAAGGAGCCTCTGGGGGGCCTCGGCGCTGGCGGGCGAGGCCTGGGTGGGCAGGCTTCCCCAGGGCAGCTCTCAGTGTGATGCCGGGCTGCAGTCAGGGCTGCGGTCTGGCCACCACCCTGGCCGCAGCCTTCCTCTACCTCCTGTCCTGTCTGCTGGATGCATATACACCTAAGCTGCCTGCTGGATGCATATACACCTAAGCTGCCTGCTGGATGCATATACACCTAAGCTGCCTGCTGGATGCATATACACCTAAGCTGCCTGCTGGATGCATATACACCTAAGCTGCCTGCTGGATGCATATACACCTAAGCTGCCTGCTGGATGCATATACACCTAAGCTGCCTGCTGGATGCATATACACCTAAGCTGCCTGCTGGATGCATATACACCTAAGCTGCCTGCTGGATGCATATACACCTAAGCTGCCTGCTGGATGCATATACACCTAAGCTGCCTGCTGGATGCATATACACCTAAGCTGCCTGCTGGATGCATATACACCTAAGCTGCCTGCTGGATGCATATACACCTAAGCTGCTTTTGTGCACGATCTTCCCAGGGAGGCTGAAGGCAGGCCCTCGTCGGCGTAGCTGGGCCCGACACCCAGCAGGGCTGTCATCGACGCCCTCCTGAAGGCGGCCTGGGACGCTGCTCTGACACCATCCTTCTGTCGCTGTGCCCGACTCTGAGCGCCACCCCTGCCTGGGGTCTCATCCCCCGGTGGGACCTCACGGTTAGGGTGCTGCCGGACAGCCACATCCCAGTGCCTGCGTCCCCTGCATTCTAGACCCTCCCTGCTCACCCTCGGTGATGAGCCTTCCTGTCTAGGGCACCTAAGTACACACATTTCTTCCAAACCAGGATACGTGCATCTTTACAAACACTCAATCCAGGGGTTCTGAACGAGGAAGCAAGGCAGGCTCCTAGGAGGTAGACACCCAGGCTGTGGTTTCAGTTCCGTGGGCCTGAGCCTTGATCCACCTGAGCTGCCTTACGGGCCCCTGAGTAAACCCCACTCACCAGGAAAGCGCTGACTGCATCGCTCATGGACTCGGCAGACCGGCCAGCACTGTCTCCACCACGCTGCGGGTAGTCGTAGGACTCGCAGGAGGAAGCTATGGCAGAGAAAAGAAGACCCCTGAGAACTCAGAGTTGGTCCCTGTGCTGACACTTTCCCACACCCTCCCAGTGTCGCTCAGGATCGTAACTGCTACTCCAGGAGATACCGCTCTCAATTCCTAAGACAAGGTATCGCTTCTACCACATCACTCCTCAACTCACAAATTCCTCCTGGGCTTCTGGACGTAACTCCAGTGTTGTTCAGTCTCTAAGTATTGTCCAACTCTTTGCAACTCTATGGACTGTAGCCCACCAGGCTCCTCGGTCCATGGGATTTCCCAGGCGAGAATAGTGGAGTGGGTTGCCATTTCCTTCCCCAGGGGATCCTCCCAACCCAGGGATCAAACCCATGTCTCCTGCATTGGCAGGTGGATTCTTTACTGGTGAGCCACCAAGGAAGCCCAGCTACAGGGTTATTACCAAGACGCAAAATGAGAGAGATTAATATTATTCTACTTTTTCATCAAACGGAGGAGGTTACATGCAGAGTTGGAATACTCTCAGTGGGAAATAAGCAACAGTAGAATTTAAATACTTCAAATAGACGTTCAGACTTTAACCAGAATTGCAAATATGGCTTAGAAAATATTTTGTAGATCTAATTTTAATAGTCTGTTGGTCCACAAAGGTTTGGCTCCAGTTTGGACTAGTCTTCTAAATTTATTTTTGAAATCTTTCATTTGATTTATAAATGAGTAAAAGACTATGATCTGGACCTCTAAACCCCTAATACGTTGTAATGTGGTTAACCAAGAATGTTCTGTTTCCTTAGTGGAACAGTAACTTCTCTCAGGCAGAATCTGCTAAACTCTTGCCGCTGTGGTGTTCACTAATAGCCTCCAGGGTTGGGGCCCAGCTAGGAAAGGTCTGGGGTGAGAAGATGCCTAAAGCTGTGAGCATCCCTGACCTAGGTGGGCCTTAAGTCCCTGTGGCCTGGATGACCGAGAACTCGTACAATGCTGAGTCCCCTGTGCCCCCTCCCTTCCTCCCACCTGCTCTGGGTGCAGCCAGGGCTCACACTGACCTCGGTGAAGCCGGCTGTTGTCCATGGCTGGGAGGGTGTTACGCCTGGGGATGGTGGCGGCGGCAGAGACCGATCTGCTGCCTTCCCCGGTGGGAGGTCTCTGCTGAGGGCTGCCCCATCGAGGTGTGTCTGCCTGACTTGGCTTGGGGGGCCGGGGCGGGGGAGCTATGGCCGAGTCCCCAGGCGTGGCCACTGCCATGGCGTTGTGGTTCTTGTCCAGTGTGAACGTCCTAGGGATCTGGTAGGCCGAGAGCGGGGTGGTCGGAACGTCCACATTGTCCACCAGGAGGTCCCCAAACTCCCGGCACAGGGTGCTGCTGGGCATCTTGAAGGTATACACGTCCTCGTTGTCTGTCTCGGAGCCAGTGAGGCTGCCCTTGGTGTGGCCATGGGCGGCCAGGCTCCGGGGGAGGTCGTAGGCACTGTCTCTGAACTCTGTGTTGTGCCGGCTTGGCTTTGGGAGGCTGTAGAAGCCGTGGACTTGACCACTGACCCCGTTGACACAGTGCCCGTTGCCCTGGGCAAGTTTCTGCACGGCTGTGTCGCTCCTCATGAGGAACGAGGCCCTGGAGCCCTGAGAGAAGCTGGCACTCCTAGGAGACAGAAAGAGGGGGGCGCGGGGGTTAGAGGAGGCTGGCCGGAGCGTCCACACCCCGCTGCGGCAACGTGGTGGGGAACAAACACAAGCTGAGGAGGCTGGAGGCCTTAGGCTTATCTGGACACAGTATAGCTCCTCTCGGAGTTTCAGTAAATGCATCTGCAAGAATGAGGATTGAAATCATAACTTTGCAGCTTGTTTAGAAACTGGACTCTGGGGCATCTAGTAAGTATGTGTTCAGTGTCAGCCTTTGTCCCGTCCCCTACCCCCACATGGCTGTGATGAGCAGAGTTGGTCTTACCTCCTCAAACAGACATCAACAAACTACTCGCATCAGCTACGTGTTCACTGCTTTAAGTGGCACAGAATATATGCATGTGTATACAAAGGCTGTGAGACAGTGGAAAGAACCCTTAAGTTGGTATCAGAAAACAGCAAACAAGTCATTTTATCCAAGTCTCAGTCTCCCCACTGTAGAACAAGTCAGCTGACATGTTCTAGGTTAAACAGAAGTATTCAAATTTAAGCTATAGATTTATTTTCCATCATGTTCACTGAGAGGCATTCAGAGGGGAAAATCTCTCTCCAGAAGACTAAAATACTACAGGAAAAATGTTTTCCAGTTTAGGAACTATACTCAGGAGAGGAAAGGTCTTGATTATTACTTTTTAAAATCCAGGTTTTGGGAAAACAAGGCAAGATTACAAACTAAATGATCTGGGGGTGAAGGGTTTGTGTGAGTTCCATCCCCACCACTAATACCCGCTGTGGGCTTCCCCAAGGAGGGATCTGGGGGATCCTACATGCTGTGGGCTTCCCCAAGGCAGGACCGGGGGGTTTTACACACTGCAGGCTTCCCCAAGGTGGGACCGGGCGGTCTTACACACTGCAGGCTTCTACAAGGTGGGACCGGGGGGTCTTACACGCTGTGGGCTTCCCCAAGGAGGGACCTGGGGAGTCCTACATGCTGTGGGCTTTCCCAAGGTAGGACCTGGGGCGTCTTACACACTGCAGGCTTCTACAAGGTGGGACTGGGGGGTCTTACACACTTCAGGCTTCTACAAGGTGGGACTGGAGGGTCTTATACACTGTGGGCTTCCCCAAGGCAGGACCTGGGGGTGGTTTACACACTGCAGGCTTCCCCAAGGTGGGACCCGGGGGGTCTTACAGGCTGTGGGCATCCCCAAGGCGGGACTTGGGGGTCTCCAGGGTCCTTTCAGGTCCATCTGGTTCTGAAAAGCCACGACCCCTTGGCTGTACTAGCATGGCTTCCAAACTGCATTCTGTGTTCTGTGTAGGTCCCTCCAGAAATGAGAAGGTGAAGTTCTGAGCAAGCAGAGATTCACGTCTGCTTTTCTCTCTTATAGGATGACTCTTCATAGGATTCCATTTGGGGAAAATGAATCAGAATTCTAGAATAATCCTGTACAGTGGTGATTCCCAGCTTTTGGGAGGCTATATGCCTCTTAAAGGATCTGATGAAAATCTCTTCTGGCACTTCTCACCAGAATAAGGCAAATCTCACACACATACAGATTTGCAAGCTATCAGAGGGATGGGCAGCCCTTAACCCACTGAGGCCAATCCATGGAACCCCCGCCGTATACAAGCTCTCTCAGCTCATGGGGAGCTTGTTATTTATGGATGTGGCCACCAGATGGTGATAGATACTAAGGCCATCAGCTTAGAAAGCGGAAGGGAAACAGGTGTCTAGGCCAGGCTCTCTTTGTTAGTTAACCTGCATCCGTGACAGCTGGGACTGCCATTTCAGACCCCACACCGTTCACGACCCTTGTCCCTGGGCCTCCATATTCTCTTCCTTTCTGTTCCATTTCACACACGTAAGCAAGCCAGCATCCCTGGCCTAGAGCACTGAACATCCAGCCTTCAGATCCTGGAGGGCCTGGGTCTGAGGCCGGGGAGCCAATGGTAGACATCAGGGGCTCACATCTGTCTTTGATGCCTTTCATTGTGTCTTTTGGAGCTTCCAACTCTGGCGGATGCTCCCATCTGGATCTGTCCATTGAAAAAAACCCTTCCTGACATCTCGCTTTCCATCTGGGCCAGGCCCAATGGATACAGAGAAGCCTCCTGCCCTGGCGGAGGGGGCACCGTGGTAGAGGAGGTGACAAGCCTGCAAGCCTTACAGTCAGGCCTGTGAATATGCGGCTGTTGACACATTTAGAGCAACCCTCCCCAGCGGTGGTGGTGGTGCAGAGTGTCAGGGAGGCTTCTTCAGCGATGTCACTCTGGACAGACTGGCAACTGGCCAGGCAAAAGCAAGAGAAGGGAAAAGGTGTTCCCATAGAGGCAGAGAAGTAGAATGCCATCTGGCAAGTTCAAGAACCACAAGCTGTTCAGGCTAGAGCAGGAGCCTTGGGAGGTGGGGTTGAGGGATGACAGTGGAGGGCCAGGCCTGGGCTGAGGAGAACAGGAGTCCCTGAGAGTCTAAGGTGGTGAGGGGTGTGGAGAGCATCTCGGGGAGCCTGCAGTGGCCTTCATCATCTCTCTGCTGACTCTCCGGTTTGGGGAAAGGCACCAAGCCACTCAAGCCAAAGCCCAGGAAGAACCTTTCTCATTTCTCACTCCATAAGCACATCAGGTCCAATTGACTTCACCCCAGTTCAGGTCCTCCTGATTTTCTTCCACATTAACAAAAGGGCTAGTAACGAGACTCCGTAATCATCTGCCCGGCTCTCTGGTCCTCTTTTCATCCCACTCACGCTTCCTTTCCTAACTTCCCAGCTTAACAATTCTCAGTGCTGTCTCAGTGTCTTTAGGGTGATGGCATGTCCCAGCTCCACCTCACCCGCCCAATCTCTTCTCCCCAGCCACCCTCCCCAGGCTGGGATCTACGCAGTTGGCTCTCCAGGGTTCCCAGAAGACCCCAAGCAGCCAGGCCTCTGCGCCGTGTTCGCTGTCTCTGGGAGGCCCCTCTCTCCCATCTGGCAGCTTAAACTCAGCTCCAGCGGCGCCTCTTTTGAAGCAGGTTCTTGCATTCCCCACCTCCCAGCACAATCGCTTGCTCACTCTCTTCTTGGAGCAGGTAGGGACTGTTACCTGTGTCACACACCAGTTGCTTATTTCCTCCACCAGGCTGATTTCCTTGAGGAAAGAAAGTGTTTTATTCATTTTCCTCTCATCAGCACCCAGATTAGTGCATGTCATATAGTGAATAGTGAATACGTGTTTGCTGAATGAACAAGCAAATAAACTCATAAACAGACACACAGGTAAAGAAAAGCCTTGGTGCTGCCATCCACTTTCTCCGAGCTTGGCCTGAACCCTTAGGAGCAGCAGATGGAAACTCTTTTCTCTTCAGAACACGAGAGCTCCTGTCCCAGCCTCCTGCTGCCCTGGTGTCTCCTCTCCAGTTACAGAACTGCTCACTCATCCCTGAGCTCCCGGCCTGGGCTGGCATTATCTACATTTCTCTGGAATGTTTCCTTGTTGCATCACAATCCTACAAAGTGCCAAAGAAGGCTTTCTGCTCCACAGAAGTGTTTCAGTCCCTCAGACTTTCCTCGTCACGTCACTCACCTTTCCCGCTTTGCTCCCACAGCACTCCGTGTCCCCCGCACACACTCACCTCAGCCGTGTCTTGTGTGACAGTTATTTGAGTCTTGGTCCTTCTACTTCTACCTGACCCTGTGTTCCCGGAAGGCAGGGCACCAAATCCCATCCCCAGGCACAGCCCCTGGCATGTGGTAGATGACACCCATGCCTGCTGAGGGGACTGGTCATCACTGCAAGAGTCGGGTCAAAGGAGCTGAACAAGGGAAACAAACTTGCCCAAAGATATGCACTTTGGCAGCAGAACCAGGGCCAGCTCCCAGATCCCTGGACTCCCTGCTCCTAACCCACACAGCTGTAGTGTGATCACTCCAGACTAGAGTCAAGAGTGGGCATTCTGAGCACTCAGGAGTCCTTGGCTTTCTACCACCTTCCCGGAAAGCTTCACTGAGGCCGGTATCACCCTGATGCGCCGAGGTGCTTTCTGGGACAGATACCCAGAAGCAGTAGATGTGTACAAGGGTTTCTCTTCTGGGCTCTGGGCTGACAGAGACCTCATAAACTGAGGACTGTACTGTCCCAGGTAGGCTTCCCTGCTGGGTCAGGGATAAAGAACCTGTCTGCCAACGCAGGAGACGTGAGTTTGATCCCTCGGTCGGGAAGATTCCCCTGGAATAGGAAATGGCAACCTGCTCCAGTATTCTTGCCTGGAGAATCCCCGTGGATAGAGGAACCTGGCAGGCCACAGTCCATGGGGTCACAAAGAGTTGGACATGTCTTAGTGACTAAAGAACAACTGTGCCAGGGGCATCATGTGTGATGTTGCTTTTAATCTTCCTGACGGTTTTGGGAGACAGGTATTACCCTCATGCATCAGAAGAGAAAAACAGTAAATGGCAGAGATGGTGCAAGAAGATATTCAATCACAAGTGTATAGGGGAGCTCCCTGGGGACAGAGGGAAGTTTGCCAGAAAATATTCCCCCGCGCCAGCAGCTTTCCTTTCCATTGCTGGCCCCCCGCCGCTCTAGAGGCTGCTGGTGGGTGGGGCTATCCTGCCACCTCTGTCTGAAATCAACTCCAAACTTCTCTCTTGGCTTTTAGAAATGCTTTCCTAGTTTTTCCCCGCCACTTTATTTTGCACTTTTTTTTTTTTTTTAACACATTGTCACACATTATGGAACATACAATTTCACTCTTTTCCACTCTGTGAGATACCAAGTACGTTAACAATGAAAGGCCCGGTTTGATTTTCTTTTACAACTTCTTGTTCAGTCAGTAAGTTGGTTAAGTCAGGTCTAACTCTTTGCGATCCCATGGGCTACAGCATGCCAGGCCTCTCTGTCCACTATCTCTTGGAGTTTGCTGAAGTTCATGTCCACTGAGTCAGTGATGACTGTGTTCCCATTTAAGGAAATCTTATAAACGCTTGTAAGTAAATTAGCCACCATTTTAGGGTTCTGTCCCTGTCGCTGGCAATCTTGAAAAGTCATTTGGACCATCATTCTGCATCTGACTCATTCCAAAGGGATCCTTCCAGTGAGGGAAGAAAGCTCAGAAAATTCTGTCTCACAATCTCTAAGAGGTGAGGTGGTCTTTGTATCTCAAACTTTTCTGGCTGCAATATTGAGCTTGCCTTCTCTCTGCAGTTACAGAGAAAAGCTGTGTATGTGAAACTAACTGAAAGTAAAAGCTGTATCTTCTGCCTTTGGTTAATCACAGCCACTAACAATCAATCACTGGTTAAATTCTCCGTCGACATTTCTGATTTTACTTTTTACCCACCATCTTTCTGTAGAAGAGTGCTACAGGGTCCATGATGCTTCCATTTTGGAATTTCATCCCTTGAAATTTTGCTTCCCTTAACTCTTACCAGAATTATGGCTTTCCAGGACGTGTGACTTACCACATCACATCACTTGTTGCAAGTTTAACAGCCTTAAGACAGAGATTGGTTAAGACTCGCTAGAATCTAGAATGAGGTCCCAAGTGAGTGTGTGTGCTAAATCAGTTCAGTTGTGTCCAACTCTTTGTGACCCTATGAACTGCAGTCTGCCAGGCTCCTCTGTCCATGGGATTCTCCAGGCAAGAATACTGGAATGGGTTGCCATGCCCTCCCTCCTTCAGGGGATCTTCCAACCTGGGGTCGAACCCAGGTCTCCCGCATTGCAGGTGGATTCTTTGTTGTCTGAGCTACCAGGGAAGCCCCGAGGTCCCAAATACTAGAGGCTAAAAATAAATCTAGTGAAACTAAATTGTTTCCAAAAACAAAAATGATTCTGCTTGCTTTGACAGCATCAGTTCAAAACTCCTTCCATTGGCAACAGTTACTGTTTTGAATGATTACTTATTTTAGCTCAGTGGAAGAGCTGGATTTTTAGAACTGAAGTCATTTTAACCAGAATACATATTATCCAGTACTTAGAGAAACATTAGTGGCTAGTAGTGTAGTAAGAGTAATAAAAAAATTCATGGTTTTATCTCTAGGATGCTTAATTTCTTGTAGCTATATATCAGGATCCCTCATAAATGTAAAAGGGATAGAGAGAAGGCTAGTATTATTAGCCTCAGTAAATATGATTTCAGTACAGTAATCAATCAGGCATATTTACATCTGTGCTAGGCAGAGATGAATGTGCTGATTCTCTCTCAAAGTCCCTACTCAAAAGTAATCCTGTGAGATTACTTTGGAGATCAAAAGAGGTAACTACTGTTAAAGTGCTTTGTAAACTGTTTGTTTCCAGAATGAAGTATATAATGAAGCTGTGCATGACTAAAGCCCATCCACACACTTGCCAACACTTGGCATTGCTAGTTTTTTTTACTGAAGTCATTCTAGTGGAGATTAAGCAAAACCTCACTGAGGTTTTAATTTGCATTTCTCTGATGCTTCAGCATGTTTTCATGTGCTTATTATTGGCCATTCTTATATCTTTTTTGTGAAGTGTCTCTTCACATCTTTTGCCCATGCAAAAAAATTTGCTTGCTTGTCTTATTGAGTTGTAATAGTTCTTTATGTATTCTAGAAATTAGTTCTCTGTCAGATATATGCTTTGAGTATTTTCTAGTATTTGTTGAGTAGTGTTTGCTTTTTGTTGTTGTTTTCCTTTTTTGTCTGCACTGCACAGCATGCAGGATCTTAGTTCCCTGACCAGGGATCATACCATGTCCACTGTAATGTAGGGCAGATTCTTAACCACTGGACCACCAGGAAAGTTCACCATTGTATTTTCCTAATGGGATCTTTTAAAGAGCAAAAGTTTTAATTTTGATAAAGACTATCAGTTTTTCTTTTATGATTCCTGCTTTTTAAATCCCATTTAAAAATCTTTTCTTACCCCAAGATCACAGAGATATTTTCTTCTGTAAGTTTCAAAGTATTAGACTTTACATTCAGGTCTCTGATACTTTTTAGCTTTTGAGTGGTGTGAGAGAAAGTAAAGGTTTTTAAAAATTCCTATATAGGTATCTATTTGTTGAAAAAAATTTCATTTCCCTATTGGCACCTTAGTAAAAAAAAAAAAAATATATATATATATATATACACACACACACACACACACACACACACACACACATACATACATTCATTCTAACCCCTCCAGATTCACTAATCTGTTCTAGTGATTTATATGTTTACCCTGTCATTAATACACCTATCATGATCAACCTTAGTTTGACAGAAGGTCTTAAAATCAGGTAGTATAAGTCCTCTAACTTTGTGCTGTTTTTTCTTTTTTAAAAAATCACTTTGGTTATTCACATTTTCACATACATTTTAGAACTAGCTTATCAATTTCTGTGAGAAAGCTTGCTGGGATTTTTATTTGGACTGCACTGAATCTACAGATTAATTTGGGAAGAATTACCATTTTAATAATATTAAGTCTTCCAATTCATAACTATAGTATATTACCCACCTCCATTTTTAGGTTTTTAATTTCCTTCAGCAATGTTAGTGATTTCAGTGAAGAGATCTTGCATGTCTTTTGTTAAATTTATTCCTAAGCAGTCCACTTCTTTTGGCATCATTATATAGATTTTTAAAGTTCATTTTTTCATTTTTTTTGTTGCTAGTATAAGTTATTTTTGTATAGTAATCTTTTCTCCTGTGAATTTGCTAAATTCACTTATTAATTCTAGTACTTATTTTCTATATTCTTTAGG
Source organism: Bubalus bubalis (assembly GCF_019923935.1). Taxonomy (NCBI): domain Eukaryota; kingdom Metazoa; phylum Chordata; class Mammalia; order Artiodactyla; family Bovidae; genus Bubalus; species Bubalus bubalis. Next base: position 98,291,170 of record NC_059161.1, on the reverse strand, counting down.
ATTTTTAATATAAACAAGCATGTTACCTGCAAACAGAGACTGTTACATCTTCTTTTCTGGTATTTGTGCCTTTTATATATTTTTGTTTCCTTATTTAATTCACTGGGATCTCTAGTACAACTGTGAATAGAACTAGGCAGAGCAGGTATTGTCTCCTTGTCCCCAGTATTAGGGGAATATATTTACTATTTTTCCACTAGGTGTGATACTAGCTGTAGGCTGTCCTTAGAAGTCTTAGTTTGAGATACTTCTCCTCTATTTACACTTTGCTAAGAAATATTTTTTATAAAGATATATTCAGATCAGATCAGATCAGATCAGTCGCTCAGTCGTGTCCAACTCTTGCGACCCCATGAATCACAGCACGCCAGGCCTCCCTGTCCATCACCAACTCCTGGAGTTCACTCAGACTCACGTCCATCGAGTCAGTGATGCCATCCAGCCATCTCATCCTCTGTCATCCCCTTCTCCTCCTGCCCCCAATCCCTCCCAGCATCAGAGTCTTTTCCAATGAGTCAACTCTTCACATGAGGTGGACAAAGTACTGGAGTTTCAGCTTTAGTATCATTCCTTCCAAAGAAATCCCAGGGCTGATCTCCTTCAGAATGGACTGGTTGGATCTCCTTGCAGTCCAAGGGACTCTCAAGAGTCTTCTCCAACACCACAGTTCAAAAGCATCAATTCTTCGGCGCTCAGCCTTCTTCACAGTCCAACTCTCACATCCATACATGACCACAGGAAAAACCATAGCCTTGACTAGACTAAACTTGTTTGCAAAGTAATGTCTCTGCTTTTCAATATGCTATCTTTGCTGGTCATAACTTTTCTTCCAAGGAGTAAGCGTCTTTTAATTTCATGGCTGCAATCACCATCTGCAGTGATTTTGGAGCCCCAAAAATAAAGTGTGACACTGTTTCCACTGTTTCCCCATCTATTTGCCATGAAGTGATGGGACTGGATGCCATGATCTTCATTTTCTGAATGTTGAGCTTTAAGCCAACTTTTTCACTCTCCTCTTTCACCTTCATCAAGAGGCTTTTTAGTTCCTCTTCATTTTCTGCCATAAGGGTGGTGTCATCTGCATATCTGAGGTTATTGATATTTCTCCCGGCAATCTTGATTCCAGCTTGTGCTTCTTCCAGCCCAGCGTTTCTCATGATGTGCTCTGCATAGAAGTTAAATAAGCAGGGTGACAATATACAGCCTTGACATACTCCTTTTCCTATTTGGAACCAGTCTGTTGTTCCATGTCCAGTTCTAACTGTTGCTAATGAAATATTTACTTAGCCTTAAAAAGGAAGAAAATCCTGACACTTGCTACTATATAGATGAATTTTGAGGGCTTTATGCTAAGAGAAATAATCCAATCACAAAAAACACTGTAAGAGAAGCCTAATTCATACAGATAAAAAGTAGAATGGAGGTTGTTAAGGGCTGGGGGAAGGTGAAATGAGATGTTAAGGGTATAGAGTTTAAATTTTGAGAGATGAGAAGAGTTCCAAAGATTGGTTGCAAGAGTGTGAAAGTACTTAACACTACTGAACTGTACACTTAAAAATGGTTAAGACAGTACGTTTTCTATTATGCATATTTTAACACAATTTTTTTAAAGGAGAAAAAAATCAGAGGAAGAAAGATACAATTACATCCAGGAGAATAAGAATAAAAAGAACAGTTGACCTCTCATCAAAAACAAAGAAAGTCAAGAAGACCATAGGATGGCATCCTTTAGAATGCTGAAATAAAGCCATTTTTATACTCAGCAAAAATGTCTCTCAAAAATAAAGGTGATACTGTATGGCACAGGGAACTATACTCAATATTCTGTGATAAACCATAAGAGAAATATGAAAAAGAATGTGTATTATATTTGTGTATAACTGAATCACTGCTGTACAGCAGAAATAACACAACACTGTAAATCAATTGTATACTTCAATAAAATAAATACAATCAAAGGTGAAATAAAGGTATTTTCAGATAAGTCAAAGTTAGGAAAATTGGTCACCAGGGGACTCACATGGCCATGAATGGTAAAGGAGGCTCTTCACGGGAGTTTCTTGGCAGTCCAGTGTAAGGACTTGGCACTTTCACTGCCGTGGGCCTAGGTTCAATCCCTGGTCAGGGAATGATCCCCACAAACCATGCAGCGTGGCCAAAATGAAATCAAGTTAAAAAAAAAAAAAAGGAACTTCAGGTTGAAGAGAAATAAAACCATGTAAAAACACCACTAGATAATGTTTAATATTTGTTTTCAACATCCATACATATTTTAAATAATTTAGAAGGGAAAAAAACACTTTATAATTTTGAAGATATTTACTATTTCTGCTTGTCTTTCTTCATTCCTGCTTATAGTTTTCTTCTGGTAAGACCTTGGCTTCAGCCTTATTATTTCTTTAAATTAAATCTCCTAGAAATTCTCTTACTTCTTTTTCATCTGAGAATGTCTTTGTTTTCATTCCTGAAGGAATACTTTTGCAGAATTTAGACCTCTGGGTTGATAAGGGTTTCTTCTCCTTTTCATTAATTTCAAGTGTGTTTTCTTTTCTCATATGGAATATCGTTATAATGTGGGCTTTTAAATCTGTGTGTAGAAGTTCCAACACTGGTAATAATGAGGTTGGTCTCTGTGCTCACCCTTGAGAATTAGTTATAGTTTGCTCATTTTCTGTATGCCCAGAAATTTTGGATTATATTCTGAATGTTGTGTAGACTGCGTTCTTTTATCATCCTCTGGAAAATGCTGATGTGTTTGTTTTTGCAGGCAATCAACATGGTTAGGTTTAGCCTTTTAAGTTCTGTTTCTCCTTTTGTGTGTGGTAGTAAAAATCTCAGTTTAGTTCACAAAGCTCTTGTTACGCTGGTTTGAGTCTACCTCATACATGGGTTCCCTGGTGGGTCAGACAGTGAAGAGTCTGCCTGCAATGTGGGAGACCTGGGTTCGATGCCTTGGGTCGGGAAAGATCCCCTGGAGAAGAAAATGGCAATCCACTCCAGTATTCTTGCCTGGAGAATTCCACGGACCCTACAATCCATGGGGTCGCAAAGAGTCAGACATGACTGAACACCGCGCTGTCTGCACCGCTCCACGCCCACCCCAACCCCTCCCATCAAGATGAGCCTGAGACTTGTGTGGTTTTTATATCCAGAATTAGGAACTCCCTTCTCTAGCTCTCTCCACTCTGGGATACTCCACTCTTCCCCAGCCCCCAAAGGGCTCCTTTTCTGGTTCCTCTAAGCAGAAAGATGAGATTTCTATTAGAGTTTCAGCAGCCTGCCCCACTGTGCTGCTTTGGGAGGGGGCCCATACTCAGGACAAATCCACCAGAGACAGAAAATTCACTCTGCGAAGTTGCATCTCAAAATTTTGCTCTGCTGCATAATCTGCTTCCTTTCATTTACAGAGTCTTTGGGTAATTATATTTTGCCTGGAGTTTTTAGTTGTAATTAGTGGGAGGGATAATCTGTAGTGGCTTCTGCCACCACAGAGAAACTGAAACTTATACATTCTTTTTCAAAGTTTCTTTTTCCTAAATTTCACCATCTCTTTACTCATTATCCATTTTCCCTCCCTGCCACAGATTAAAGCAATCAACACAACTATTCTAGAGTCTTCGTATGCTAACTCCAAAAGCTGAGCTTATTTTGTTTCTATGACCTGAGTTCTCCTGACTACAGGTCAACTTTACAGTGTCTTCAAGTGTCCAGCAATTTCTCACTAGCTTCTGAACACTTGGGATGCTACGTTATGGGAATTTCATTTAAAAGAAAAGTCATGTAAATTGAATCTTGTTCAGTGTGGGTCCCCTTTTTTTTTTAAATAAATTTGTCCTGCTTTTTGATTGCTTTAGTGCCTTCAGTTGTTTAAAGTGTTTTGTCTGGAGTTTATGATTGTTATAGTATGTTTGCTATCATGCACACTACTCTACTACCACCAGAAACTATATATCCCTCTGAAGAAAGCTTCCTTCCCACCCTCCATTCCTGCTTGGAATCCTACAAACACTGAGTTTACTATTTTTTAAAATCTCCCTGAGATCCTACTCATCAACCTCTTGCTCCCTCACCCACACAAGTCAAAACAAAGACGCAGAGGAAAGCACGACTTGATCAAGGCCCCACAGTCAAGTTGCTTCCCCAGATGTAGGTAAGTTCTGTTTCATTCATGAACATCCACAGGCTCTGGAGATAACGTATTTCTGTAACACAGATTTGTTCAAATGTTTATCATGCAACGATATGCGCTGAGTCCTGTCCCAAAGGACAGTAACGCATTACTATAAAAATGGAAGGGTGACCTGCAGTCTGCGCTAGCATCATTTACGGTTTTGCAGAATGCCAGGATCTCAGGACCCACCGCAGGCCCACCAAATCAGACGCAGCATTTCAACAAGATGCTTGGGTATTTCGTGTGCTGTTCCTGTTTGAGAGACACTAATATAAAGTGTTCTTTCACTAAAACTACGACTGTACAGCCTCTCATTCCTTACTCCCCTGTGATCCTATGTGTAGCGGAAGGGGTGGGGGCCTGGGAGAGCATCTGGCAATATGTCCCGAGGACCTCCTACCTCATGGGTACCTCAGGAACGTTTTGCCATTTCATGTTCATTAATTATGTTCATGAGTTAATTATTCTCACTCTGCAGAGAAGGAAACTGAAGGTCAAGAAGGCTAAATAAATGGCCCCCAAGGTCACAAAGAAGTGGCCAAACCTTAATCTGAAACCATAACTGACTGAACTGCAGAGCCTGTGAAATACTTTGCATTCTACCACTGTCCCTGGTCTGTGGTTCAGAAGAATTAGGTGCTAACAGGGATCTTGGCTAATCCATTCTACTTGTGTAGAACTCAGCCCCTCATGCGTACACTGATGGAGGTTGCCTGAATTAGCGAAAGTTCACAAACGAATCATGCTGCTTGAGGAAAATGAGTTTTTGAGGCAGATTTCAAACTGAGTATTGGGAGTGTATGGAAAATGACTCAGAAAACCAGAATCACAGAACAGCACAGTGTAGAGAAAAGAGTACACGACCAGAAAGAAGCAGCCTGGGTTCTAGTCCGACCTCTGTCATTCAGAAGTCGTGAGTCTCAGTTTCTTCATCCGTGAAACAGAGAGAAATGATCGATCCTAGCAATCTCTCAGCGTGTTTGATTGGTTTAAGTGTGATTATGCATGAAAATATTCCGTAATGTGATTTATCAATAAACCAGCTCTCTAACTGCCTTAATTCTCATAACACAAATTAGTTATTTCTAAATTAATTAATTCAGGAACATGATTTGCAATCTGCTGGCCATGGTAGAATTGGGAACCAGTTCCAGCAAAGTCCACAAGCCCTGTGCTTTTGTTTACCCTAATGATGAGACTAAAAGGTAATAAAAGTATGTACAGGCTCTATACCTGAGAGAGTTTTCGCTGTCAGAAAAACAAAAACTCACTCTAGAGCAGGAAGTTCTTGCTATGACTTTCTGTGATGATGAAAAGGTTTTGTATTTGCATGACCCTGTATGGTAGCCAGTGGCCACGTGTGGCCACTGAGCACTTGAAATATGGCTGGTGCAACTGAATAACTTAATTTTCAATGCAATTTAATTAAAATAATTTTCTTTTAAATTTATGCTGTTACAGACATCTTTGGCATCTATTTTCTTTCATCATCACCAGAGTCACAACTGTTCTTTATTTCGCTGTGTCTGGTCTTAGCTGCATCATGGGGGACTTTTGTTGTGGTTCATGGACTCTCTAGTTGCGGCATGCAGGCTTCGTTGCTCCACGGCTTGTGGGTATTAGTTCCCGATCAGGGATCAAACGTGTGTCCCCTGGGCTGGCAGGCAGATTGTTATTCACTGGACCACCAGGGACATTCCCGAGTTTTATTTAATTTTAATTGATTCAAATTTAGATAGCCACATGTGGAGAGCGGCTGCCACATGGAACGCCGCAGTGGTAGCAAAACTGAGATACGGATTTATTCAACAATGTTTAGGTTTTATAGCTATATTGTTAGGGTCAACAAATGCACTGACTTTGTTTTTGATTCTGAAACTCTAGCTTCTTAACGCCTTTTTTTCAAATTAAAATTTTTATAGCAAGATTTTTGATAATGAAAGGATTCTTTGGAATCCAAGTATCATTATATAGCAATGTAGATGATACTCATAAAATGTGAAGGTTACCTAAACTAGAGCAATGGTGATTTTGTTTTATAATTATGTATCTGGTCACCTGGAGAGATGTAATGATAGTTTACTCCCGCGCCTTCAAAATTAAAAAGCAGAGGCTGAAAAGGACCGGGCCCTGCGAGCGCTGGGCAGCGCGCCTACCGTGTGCTCTCCGCCCTGCGGCTGATGCACTGGTGCAGATAGAGGTACTCCTGAGGCGCGCTGGCGGACAAGGCGGGCTGCACGTGGTTGGACAGCGCCGGCTCGAAGGTGAACAGGGTCGGCTGGCTGGAGTGCGATGGGGCCGAGGCTTTCCGCTCTCGGAGAAGGTGCTGGCTGGAGCTGCTGAGCTCCGCTGGAGAGGAGCGCGGCCCGTGCGGGGCCGAGGAAATGTTCCGCAGGGAGTCTGTGAACAGAGAGCATGAGCTGTGTGAGGGGACGGGGAAGGGAAGGCGGCCCTCTCCCGGACCGGGCGGGCGGAGGACGAGGGGCTGTGAGGGGCAGAGGCGACGGCCCCACAGCGGCAGCGTCCTCAGCGCCTGCCCGCCCGCTGCCCTCCCTTACTGCCCCCTCCTGGCTCAGGACCTCCGCGCTGACCCCGGGGCCGCCGGGAGGCCACTGTCGCCCGGTCACCACCTGTCCCGCTCTGGGAGGCGAGGCTGCTCAGGGTCCAGGCCCTGGGGCGAGGCCAGCCTCGGGCAAGGGAACGCCACTGCCTCCCCTCTCTCCGGGGGCTCCTGGGGCATCGCCTCCCTCAAAGCTACGCTGGCTTTATTAAATGAAGCTCTGCTTCCCGAAGACTCACGCCGCAAGGGGACTGGACCATGTCACCGCACTGCCTGATAAAAGTACATGGAACGGAACCACCAGTCCCTTCAGACCGTCCGGGCCCCTCCAGCCTGCCCTTCCACGTCCTCCCAGGATGATGCTGCCCGGCTCCTGTACTCTGTCTATGGGTCTTTTTTTTCTTTTTCTCCTTAACTCTTATCTTAAACTCTCGCTGTTGTGTTAGAAAGGAAGCGAGGTATTAAAGACAGATAATAGTTTTAGAGTGCTACACCCCAAGCCAAGGGCATTATTCATTTGGCTGGCTCTCTAAGCTTAGTCCAAATGCCTTAGCACAACATACAAGGCCTTTCACAGTCTGACCTATTTCCTGCTTTCCTCCTCCCATACCCCAGGCATATGGAAGCTTCATCAGTCCGTGGACACACCAGCCCCTTTTATGATTCTTTGCTTTGGTTTGTGCTCTTCCTTCCGCCTGGATTTTACTTCTTTAGCATTCACAGGCAGATTTTAAGACCCTACACGGATATCATATTCTCCCTGAAACCTTCCTGGACTTGGTCATTGTTTTGGGTGTGAACAGCACGTGGCCCACGCTTCATTATATCCACTGTCACCCTGCTTCCTTGCCTGGCCCATGGGTGTCTAAGAGCAGTGACTGCTGACGTTACCTCTTCAGTGCCAACATTTACCTAATAAAGCCCAGGTACACAGAACAAGTTCTGAGTCTGTCTTTGCAGAATAAGCAAAAAATAAAAAAATGTATTCAGCATACAGTAATTCCACCAGCAAAACTTTTTGTTCAAAAGAAAGGTTAAAGATGTCATTTTTGGCAGTGTGATGGCCAGTGGGGCTGATGTTTTAGTGGTGATGATGGGGGCTTTCTAGGGCTAGTGAACACTTCAGAGGGGACTTAGTTCTCTTTCTACCCTTTGTTATCTGACCTGTTTTAGCACCCTTCTCACGGCTCTGGGCGGGATCACCAGCTCTACAGCATTAATGACTCTCCAGTCTTTTCTGATGCTGGAGAGGTCAACTAATGCCAGCGTATAGCAGGAAACACCATGGGCCTCTGGGGAAAAACTGTTCCATCGACAGCTCTGTCGACCTCCAAAGTGAATGCGCATTACAGGTCTTGTGAACTGGATGTCTGTTAACAGAATCGATGGCTTTGTTACTCCATTAGATGTGCGAGATGAGCTCTCCAATGGCAGAGGAGAGGGTTGACACCTGGGAGAGGGGAAGGCCCAGCGCCAGGGGAGGTGCCAGGGCAGCCTCTGGGGGGGCATCCTGCACTGTCCGTGGTCTCTGGACCCCACCCTCCCCAGGCCAGCCCATCCAGGGGGCTTTCCTCAGCGCTCTGCCCACACCCTCCTGTGACCTCACTCTCCCTCTGGAGACTCTCCGGGGTATCCTGTCCGTTCTCACAGCTTCGGCTATGGGATGACAACTCACAGACCTTAATCTCTGGCTTGGTTCTACCTCCTGAGCTTTCTGTCCTATAACTGCTCCCCCGTCCCTTCCTCCCCGCCAGCCCCCCAGTCTGCCGGGCACCACCATTCAGCTGTCCCACAAGCAGGTCAAGCTCAACAATCTCAGTGGAATCCCTCCTGCATCCTGTGTCTCAGTGACGCACACCAACACCGCCATCCGGTCAGTTCTCCGAGACAGAAGCCCAGGCGTTATCTATCACCCTTCCCTGTTTCTCAATGACCACCTCCTGTCTTTGTGCCTCTGCCCTGCTTAAAATGCATCAGTGGGTCCCTGCGATCCTCAGGAGGACTTACAGAGGTCTCTCTTTTTAAAACCACTTCCTGTTTATTTCTTCAACTGTGCTTCTCACTTGAACTTTCCTGTGTTTCAAACAGAATTTCAGGAGAATACCAACCTCTTCTGCATCACTGCATACATTAGGCGATGAACTCAGTGATGGCAGAGGTACTGTCTCTTTTGTTAACAGTTTTATTCCTAGAAGGAAGCCCCGTCTGACACAGCTCCACAATCGTGTGTTGATTGAATGTCTGAAGTACACAGCATAATAAGTCAGACCCCCTCAATACCACCCATGACTCCTCATCACCTTCAGAATAAAGACCAGGTTCCTCAAACTGACAAGAATAGCCATGTTGTAACAACCAGCTTATCCTGCCTTCTCACCCAATTCCTTTTTCACGCCCCCTGTGTTGAATGCTTGTGGGTCAAGCATTCAAAGGAAGACTGACCCAGCCTCAGTGCTGCCAGCTCAGGCTGGGGATGCAAATGCGACCCGGTCTGTTTAGTCACAGAGGAGGAGAAATCATTTCACCCTGGTCTCAGTTTCCTTGTTTACAAATCTCCAGAGGGTGGCTGTAAGGATGAAACGCAGAAAGGGCCAGACAAATGCTGCCAGTTGCGGTACTCAAGATGTGTTCCAGTCTCCTCTGTCACCTCTGGTGCCTGGAACAGTCCCAGAACATAGTGGGTATTCATTACATATGTGGTGAATGAATACAATAATTTTCTCTGGCACAAAAATCCATACATGCTTGTTTCTTGTGGTCAAAATCAAAGAGGTTTTCGAGGTCTGGTAATAAGATGGAGTAGGTGTTAGGATGAGTTGGGCCCAGAGACACTTGGAATTTCACTCTTCTGACATAAAACCACGTCTATGAAACCAGTTAGCTCCATAATGGTCTACAGCCCCAGGAAAGTTCTTCCAAAGATGTTTTGGCATGAAACCTTGCCAAAAATCCTACCTCAGCTTGCAACTTTAAAAGACTTCTATCTGAATTCATGTGATTACTCCTTCGTGTCTTTATGGGTTGAACAGTGTCCCCTCCAAAACTCATGGAACCTCAGAATATGACCTTATTTGAAAATAGGGTCTTTGCAGATATAATGAATTAAAATGAAGTTACATGGGATTACTGTGGGCCTTACTCCAGTGACTGGAGTCCTTATAAGAAAACAGAGATAGAGACACACAGAGAGAACACAATGGGATGACAGAGGCAGAGGCTGGATAAATAAAAGGTGGGATATTCATACAAGGGAATATTATTCAGTCATATAAATGAATGAAATACTAATAACATGCCACAGTATGGTTGGATCCCCAAAACACTGTGCTAAGTGAAAGAAACTAGTGACAAGAGACTATGGATCACATGACTTTGTTTATGTAAATGTCTAGAATAGGAAAATTCAAAGGCAGCAAGTCAACTAGCGGTTGCCTGGGAAGGAGGTGGGCTGGTAAGCAGGAATGGAAAGTCACTGCTAATGAGAACGGTGTTTCTTTTTGAGGCTGATGAAAATTTCCTAAAATTAGACTGTGGTGATGGTTGCACAACCCTGGGAAATGCTAACACCACTGACCTGTATATTGAAACGGTGACTTTTATGGCATGAGAAATTGTTGCTTAGAAGCTAAGCCGTGTTCGACTCTTTGGTGACCCATGGACTGTAGCTCACCAGGCTCCTCCGTCTGTGGAATTTCCCAGGCAAGAAATCTGGTAGGGTAGCCATCCCCTTCTCCAGGGGATCTTCCTGACTCAGGGATCGAACCTGCATCTCCTGCACTGGCAGGCAGATTCTTTACCACTGAGCCACCAAAAAGCCCAATATGGGAAATATATCTCAGTAAATTTCTAAACACACACACAGTCGACAATTCCTCAAAAAGTTAAACACAGAATCACCACATGACCCAGCAATTCCACTTGTAGGTATGTCCCAGGAGTAAAGGAAACACATGTCCACAGAAAAACCCGTAAACAAATGTTCACAGCAGCTTTACTCATTATAGCCAAAGTGGAAACAACCCAAATGCCTATAAGCTGATGGATATATAGAGAGAATTTGGCATATCATATAACAGAATATTATTCAGCAGTAGAAAGAATAAAGTACAAATATATGTTACAAAATGTGTAAACTTTGAAAGCATTGTGCTAAGTGAAAGGAAGCTAGATTCCACCGGTATGAAATGTTAGAATTGGTAAATATTCAGAGACAGAAAATAGATTAGTAGTTGCTTGATGATGGGAATAGGAAGTGACTTCTAATGGGGACAAAGTTTCTTCTTGGGGTCATAAAAATGTTCCTAAATTAGACTGTGATGATGATTGCACAATCCTGTGAATATACTAAAAACACTGACTTGTATACTTTGAGTGGTATACAGTATGTGAATTAAACACACACACAGGCATAAGCCCTTTGCAAAGCGTGCAGTGTAAAATATATGCAAGAGATTAACAGTCATCCATTTAAACTCATGTGACCTTTAGTTTTTATTTCCTCTCTGAAAACTGAACACTCAGTAAATACCAAGCCCTTGCTAAACTCCCTTGAGAAAAAGACATTCCCTGCTTCCTACCTTCAGTTCCCTATACTTCCCTCCAACCCCACTATAGAGGGTTTTACCCCATAATCATAGCAAGGCAGTGGGCAGCTCAGGTAAACAGAAAGCTAGAACTTATGGTTTGGGGTGAAAAGCCTCAAGCAGGTTGGAATTCCACCTCACAGTGTGTGGGCCTCGTGCATGGGACAGGAGTCAGGAGACCCGGGACCCGGCTCCAACTCTGCCTTTATGAGGTCGTGGACAGGTCTCTGAGCTCTGGCTGCTTACCTGTGAGCTTGGGAGGATAAACCCTGGGCTGCCTACCTATCTCACTGGGCTGCTGTAAAGGGCAAATGAGATAAACTTGTGAAAACAAGTCTAAGCACTCATATAAAATGTTCGTTTAAGATTTGTTTTTATTGCCCTGGGTACCTCCTGAGGAAAGGAAAGAATGCTAAAAATAAAGGAAAACATTAGACAATATGTGGCTGGGCTGTTTTTGGTGTGTGGCTATCAGGCAGTTGTAATGATGTGTCTTGGGTCATTAGGAAGGTCAGTTGCACAGCAAGAAGAAAATGGGCATTTCCAGACTTCTGGCCTGAGCTTCGATCTCCAAGTCTAGACGAAAGATAATGTCAGAAAACGCCTGAGTCAATTTGTTTTCTTTTCAACAGGGTTTTATTTTTTCCTCGTCTTCCTGGCTTCTTTTTAGGGCCCTACAAAATCACTCCCCTTCCTTTCCACAATCACTCATGGGAAGCCTGCCCAGCATAAAAACACTCCTCCCACCTTCTTGCAAAACTCTAGAACAGGAAAGCTCTGAAGGATTTCAGCAGAGGAGCCCAGCCCAGCCCAGCCCAGCCATCCACTGGCTAGTGATAACAGGAGCAGGAAAGGGGCGGTTGGCGAGAGTTTCTGGAAAAGATGACTGGCCAAATAATGACTGGTTCCCTTATCTCAATGCCCTTTTAATCTTTATCCCCCCTCCCAAGCCCTCACCCCAAGCCTCGGTGGGTCTCAGAACCCATAAAATGGCAGACCAAAGCTGATGCTGGAGCCCAGGCTGGACTCGAACCCTGGCCCTGGTCACTCCTGGCTCTGGCCTTGGACAGGTTACATAAACCTCTCGGAACCTCATTTGTTCAGCAGGGAGAACACATAGTCTGCAGGGCTGCTGCAAGGACTGGAGATCATTTATACACAGTATTTAGCAGAGCACCCCACTATTTTTACTGCTCCTATTCCTAGGGTACACATGAAACTGACTGAGACCTTGACCTTGGCCAAGGTATGGAATCGCTTTCCAAGCCACAATTATACCTTGTATAGATGTTATATGTGAAAGTAATAAGAACAAAAATGTCTATATTGACTATAACAATCACAGCTGCCATTTAGCAAGCACCTGCTATGCGTCTCTGGTCTACCCTGTGAAGTAGATATTATTTCCTCCGTTGTTTTTTGTTTGTTTTGTTTTATGGGGGGATGGAGAAATTGAAGTGCAGAGACGTTAATAATGAGTTCTGGGTCACAGGCCTAGAAAGCAGCAGAGCCTAGATCTAAATGAGATCGCTTTGTCTTCTAAATCAATTCTTTTCAACCATGGAGAGAGAAGAATTCCTACACAATCCTTATGTGGTGAATGGTATTAGCTTTATGGGAGGCAGAGTCAAACAACAGAATGAGGGTCAAGGCCCAGCTCTGTCACCCGTTGGCAGACTGACCTTCGGAATGCCATTTCACCTTTCTGAGCCCTGTTTTCTCTATTTATAAAAGCAAGGACTTGGATTAGATGAGGGATTCACATCAAAGTCATCTTTGGGAAACTTAGGAGAGCTGCTCCATGTAAGATCTAAGGAGTTATATTTACACAGAGATTTAGATTCAGAACCAGTGGCTTGGTTTTTAATAATCTCTGGTTCTTAATTCTGGGGCAGGGGCAGAAGCGTTAGGGTTGACTGAAAAATCAAGGGCAAAGCAAGCTCTGAAAGCCAAATGAAAGAACAAATTCTTCCCCAAATCTTTCTTGGTATCATCAAACTTCCAAATTGGAAACCATCCTCATTCTTCCTGGCCCTCCTTATCATCTGTTCATGGCCAATTCAAAAGGAACGGGTGAGCAACAGAAAGAGGCTAAAGTGGGTCAGAAACGTGGGAGTCCACATTCTCAGACGACTTTGCCGCAGGGCCTTGGACAAAACTTTTAATCTCTCTGAACCTCCTCTCCCACATTGTGAAATGCCAAAGAGAACGGAACACTTGACAGGGTCCTTTGAAGGACTCAATGAGACAAAATATGAGTAAATAGTAACTATTAAATACTAAGTAAATGGTTGTTGGTTGATACTTGTTACATTATATCATTTGTTCCTAGAAGTAGAAAAGTGGTAAGATTCTGAGGGTTCTTACTCGGAGAAGATGAGTAATGAAAGAATTTTGCAAACAATGGTGTAGGATTTTATGGGATGAGTGATCCCTGGAGAAAGCTAAATGAAAAGCAAGAATCAGATAGGTGGTGAGTTCTAAAAACAAAAGCCCTGGACTTCTCCGGTGGTCTAGTGGCTAACTCTGTGCTCCCAATGCAGGGGGCCTGGGTTCAATCTCTAGTCAGGAAACTAGATCCCACGAGCCACAAATAACAGGCTGCATGCCACAACTAAGAATTTGTGTGGCATAAGGAAAGATCCTGTATGCTGCAAGCAAGACCTGGTGCAGCCAAATAAATAAGTAAATATTAAAAAAAAAAAGGAAATAAAAACAAATAAAAACATCCTGTTGACAGGATGGCTGATGGCAAAATTGGATCAATAGATCCAGGTCATTTTAACTCACAACCACAAGCCTGAAGTTATTTAAGAAGGAATAATCCTCAAAATCCTCTCGCAGACATCATCATTAAGAGAAGTTATTCTTACATTTACGGTCAAACACAATAACTCCCATAACATGGCAACTGGAAGGGATCCTGGTGTCCAGTCATTCATTTATCATCACTGCCCAGAAAGGTGAGGCTACTTGTCCAAGGACATACAAGGGGTCAGATGTAAACTCTGGAATTAAAACTTAGCTCCTGTAGCCCAGGGGTCCTTCTGAAGTACCAGAAGAAAGATGTATCCATGTGAACAAAGATATATTCTCTATAATGGGGGGAGGGGGGCAGGGTGGAATCAAGTCAGGAGATCTGATGACCAAGACACTGGGTATCAGGACTGCTGTTTTGTCATGAGTTTATGTTACTCATATTTGCATGGAAAGTAAACATTTGCTGGATCAAACTACTGAAGACTAGTATAAATAATTCCCCAAGTTCAAAAATATAAGGCTCCTAATGTTTATAAAAACTATAAAGCAGAGGAAGAGAAAAGAGGACGCAGAGACAGGCAGAAACATGGGACCCTGTGAGACCTTTCAGCGGCCAGACTTCCCCATCGCCCCCTCCACCACTTCTGAGGAAGGATCTGGGAAAAAACAGCATCCCAGAGATCCAAGAGCCAAGTCCGAGGGCCCTGACCTCGATGGATATGATCTCTCGGTCTACTTGGGCAGAAATCGATCCTGCAAAGGGCCCGGGGCAAAGGCAGTGAGTGGCTGCAGCTCATGGGCATGTCAGCCAGTCTCTGGTCACACATCCTTACGTAAGGGGCATCTCAAGTCAGAGATGGGAACCTAAGGTCCACAGCAAATGCCATGCTTTCTAGGTCTCTGGTGAGAGCCAATCGTGCCTTCCTCTAAATCTTCGGCAGTGTTTCATTCTGCATTTCATGTTGGGAATTCACAAATCTCTTGTAAAGAACTAGGCTGAGAGCTGTTAGAACTCAGGACCTAGACTGTTTTCTCTGACAGTGTTCAGCACAACACTGTGTGCCTACTCAACGTCCAGATCAGAACAAAGGGCTCAATAAACACATCACGGCAGCAAGTTTTGTCGGAAACGATCCTTTTTGGGTCAGAAGAAGGAATGAAGAGCTCCAGGATCCACAGGTCAGTTGCTATTCCGGGTGAAGGAACTGTGATCACTTAGCGAGGCTGTCTGAGCTGTGCTTGCTTCTGGGCTGGGACAGCTGGTCTGTATTTAGGCACGCATGCACTGTCCTGTCCACATCAGACAGATCAGGTTACAAGCTGCCTTCTCATCTTACCTGCCACGTGGACAGCACATCTCAGCTGTGACAGACCTTACGTGGTTGACTATTGACTGTGTTCCCCCCTCACCCCCAAATCTCTCATTTACAGTTGGAGACACTGTGGTTCCCCCACAAAGCCAATCCATAAATGGAATGAAGCACTCTGCTGTTTACTTAGGGTCATGAGGACTGATTGTGGGAACTCTACCAAGAGCTGCAGGCCTATCAAAAAGAGTGGCCCTGGTCCTTGCTCTAGGAGTTTGTACTACAGTTGGGAGAACAAGTTTATACTCAGGGCAGCACTTCTCCCTTCCCCCAAGGAACTTTGGGAACTCATTAGTATTCCCATGAGAATCAATCCATCTAGTGGGCGCCATAAGCTCACACATCAATGATGCATTTGACCTTTGTGACCTTTCCATTGAAATACTGAAACCATATCACTGTATTTTTAAACTAACCAACTCCACAAGAGGCAAGTTTCCCCTTTCTTTGACAGTGGCTTTCACTAAGAGACAACTGGCCACCAGCATGAACCATGAGTGTCAGACGTTAATAATGGGAGTTTATCAAGGATCATTAGCAGTGGCAACAATCATAAGAACAATTCCTGGAACTGCTCAAGTCTGGATGGGGAGGCTGGGATTCTAAGAGCTCCAGCTTGCCGAGGGAATTCTCAGATCCACAGCATTACTTGACCCAGAACTGTGCCTTCGGGAGAGGCAGCGTGGTTCAGGGAAAGGAATGTGGGTTCTGAAACTGGAATCTCAGCTGGTTTTGCTGTGGAACCTAGGAATGGCATCTGAATCTGTGTCGTAATGGGTAGAATTGGTACCGACAGCTCCCTGTAGGGTTGGCCCAGGGACTCCAGAGGTGCCCCAGTGCCTGTGGGTCAGTGCTCCACAAAGGAGACCTCTCCCTCAGCACTCCATCAGGGGGTCACCTGGTGTGTGAACTGCATGTGCAGACCTTCAGGGTTTGGTTACAGAGGCAGGATTGGTCCTCTGGCCTTCCAGTGGTGGCAGAGGGCAGCAGGCAGAGAGCCTGGCAGGACTCAACCTCCTGCCGGCAGCTCTTTCTCAGCCGCGGCCTCCATCCTGGGGTTGTAACAATTGCCCAGCTTTGTATCTTGAGCTTCCCTACTCATCTCCCACTCTTGTGTCTTGATGCCTCAGCAATCCTCATTTTTTCCCACTGGGATGCAAAAGGGAGAGTTATTTTTTTTAACATCCCCAGGAGGGCCCGCACACTACGCCATATGTACATGGATCTGAGCAGGCTTGCCAAGGCATATTATTATCACACTAGAATAGGAGTTGGCAAACTAAGGGCCATAAGTCAAATCTGGTCCCCTGCCTGACTTCATAAATAAAAGTTTTACCCCTATTCATGTACATATTGTTTATGGCTGCTTATATGCAAAGTGGAGTCCTTGTGACAAAGAACATACAGGTGCTAAAGCCTACAATATTGACTATCTGGCCCTTCAGAGAAAGTCTGCCAGCCCCTAGACTAGTAATTCTCTGTCTGGTTTGTACAATCATGTCTTCTCTCAAAAATCTTAGTATCTAATTTAAGTTTGTCACTAAGGATACAGAAGTGGGTTGAAACTAAGACCCGTGAATCCTAAACTCATGCTTTGGAATAATCAAGAGAAAGAACCACAAGAAAAGCCAGTTTGGAGAGCTCATGAATATAATTATAAGAAATCATATTCATTCACATTTTAGCACACCCTGGGGCACAAACAACAAGCTAGCTGCCGGTCAGCATACAGAATCAGAAGGTGTAAGAGAATAACAGGACTGATTTACGCAGCCAGACTTGGGAGAGAACACCAGTTTTTTTTTTTTTTTTCCCTGATTCGTAACCATTTCTTCTTCTTCCATATCACAGATGCACAGACGTCATTTTCTGTATAGAGATCTTGTGTGTTTCTGGGGGCGCTGGGGAGCGGGTTAGAGTTGCTTTACAACGCTGTGTTAGCTTCTGCTGTACACAGAAGGACACCAGCTACATATGAGTGTGTATACATACACACATATCTATCTATCTCCCCTCAGTGGGTCTCCCTCCCACCCCCCACCCCACACGCCTAGGTCACCACAGAGCACTGAGCTGAGCTGTCCGTGCTATTCAGTAGCTTTCCACTAGCTGCCTATTTTACACATGGTAGTTCCAGTCACTCCTTAACACATTACTTTGTCTCCTTTTCATCAAAGCACTTATTACTACTATTTCGCCTCACGTGAGGCATCGCTGATGCTTCAATATGGTGGCCATAAAAACACGCCTCTCAGATCTCCTGATGTGGGTAGCATATTTTCTAACAGCCCCAGCTGTTGGCCCTCTGCATCCCTTAACTCCCCTGGGCTGTTCTCATCCACTGACAAAGAACAGCAGCCTGTTCCTATGAAGAGATGGGACTCCTTCAATGGGAAACCTTGGCTTGAGACTTTCCAGTGACCAGCCCGAAGCTGTCTTAGATCTGCACCATGCTCCAATCCTCCTTCCTTCCTTCTCTCCGTCACTGGTGTCAGACCTGCAGCCCAGTGAGGGCTTTCTTCCTTTCTCAGGGTCATTTCCAGCATCCTTCACAGGCATCTCCCCCAGTAAGTCTCACACATCTAAATGCATCTTGACAGCGGCTTCTTGGAGAACCTGAACCAACACACTCAGTGTCTAAAAGAGTTTGATGAACATTTGGTTGGCCCAGGTTCATTCTGCAAGTAAACCACAGACCCAGAATCACAGCCCAGTCCTCCACACCAAAACCTTTTCTACCGACAACAATCATCTGAGAATTACGTCCTTGGTACCTTTGTCCAGAGGGCCACTGCTCTGAGGAATCTGATGAGAAAATGTGTCCACCAATGACCAATCCCCACGGCTGGCCTCTGAGCTCTCTTTACAGTTATGTGGACTCTAGTGGGCATGAGGACATATGTCTTAGATTCACAGAAAGCTAAAAATATGGTTTAGGGCAATCAAGAAGAGCTGGCTTAGGTTGAAAATAAAAGCAGCAAGAGCTCTGTGTGATACTCTCTTAAAGGAATGTAGGGAAAGCAGCTACAAAGGTAAAGACAGAGAAGGTCATCACGAAGGAGCAGAAACAGCAGTGGGTCTCCCCAGGTCATCATATGTGCGCTGAGGACCCCACACAGGCATTGTGACAGCAGGAAGCAAGGAACAGTATCTAGAATTTCAGGGTATGGTTTAATTATTAGGAACATAGATTCTGGAGCCAGGTTGTCTGTGTCTGAATCCCAAGTTCTTTAATTAGTAGTTGTAAGAACCAGGGAAAGCTGAGCCTCTTTGTGCCTCGGTTTCTTCATCTGTAAAGTGGGACTAAGACAGTAAGATCCCTACCTATGAACCTTCAACCTCGAACTTTCAAAGGTGTGACTATGCATTCGTACATCCAATCACATGAGTTAGTGCCTCTGTCTGGTGTACACTGTGAGTGAGTGCACCTCTACGAGTGGGTGTGCTCTTGTGTGCTTTACTGTCCAGAGTGCAGTAGCAGAGCAGCTTCATTTCAAGCTAGGTCTGCAAGAGGATGACTTCACTGAACTCCTGGCTATGCAACCCAAGGAGCTTATTGATGAAGACCTGATGGAACTGGAGGCCCAGAGGAAGGATGAAGGGAGACAAGAAGAATTAGTGAAGGGATTCACAATGCAGGAAATGGCAGGGGGTTTTCTTTGTCTGAGGAGGCACGGTCAGTTTTTGAGGTGCAAGACCCGAATGTAGACCGGGCTGTGGCAGCTGTTCAGGATCCAACCCAGCACCACCGTGTCATCTAACATCCAAAGAGTTGGACATGATGAGAAAAAAAGAGCTACTACCCAGGCATCACTGTATGGTTTTTTTCAAGAGGGTCGATAGGATTGACTCCAGCAAGGAACCAGAACCTGAGCCGTCAACATCAGGCGTGAGTGATGCAGCTTGTCCTCCGTCTCCTACTGCTGACGATCCTTCAGCTCCACCATCTCCTGCCTCCTCTAGTCAGTAACTCTTCTTGCCCGTTCACTTGATGCCAGCCCCTGTATGTCAGCTGCTGTACTGTAGCACTGTACCTTTCAAGGTCCTGGACTGTAAGATTAAAAATGTTTTATTTTTCTGTTTGTCTGGTATGCATTATTTGTGTGAAAACTATTATAGACTTATTATAGTACAGCGCTATGTAGCCAATTGTGTTAGATGGGTCCCTAGGCTAACTTTGTTGAACTTATGCACAAACTGGACTTACTAATGTGTTCTCGGAATAGAACTCATTTGTATGGAGGAGACTTCACTGTAATAGATGTCCACTTCATAAGATTATGAGTTAAGATCTGTGAAATGCTTTGAACACTGCCTCCTACAAGGTAAGCTCTATGTAAAGATCTCTTTGTTAGTAGTAGTACATTTAAAGAGACACCTTTGTTTTTGAGCATCTCAGTAACTTAAGTATAATGCATTTCAAATTAAGAAAGTCAGCAAAGTTTGTATGGTAAACATGTAAATCACACACAGTAAAAATGTTTCTGAATTTAGGCAAAACAGAGATAGTGTTATTTAGAATGTTTCATTTTGGGGGAGATAAGACTCTTGAGAGTCCTTTGGAGATCAAACCAGTCAATCCTAAAGGAAATCAACCCTGAATATTCATTGGAAGGACTGATGCTGAAGCTGAAGCTCCAATACTTTGGCCACCTGATGCGAAGAGCTGACTCATTGGAAAAGACCCTGATGCTGGGAAAGATTGAGGGCAGGAGGAGAAGGGGACGACAGAGGATGAGATGGTTGGATGGCATCACCAACTTGATGGACATGAATTTCAGCAAACTCTGGGAGATAGTGAAGGACAGGGGAGTCTGGTGTGCTGCAGTCCAAGGGGTTGCAGAGAGTTGGACACGACTTAGCACCTGAACAACAACAATGACAAAGAATAACATGCCATACACACTCCAAGGGCTGCTTTGAAGATCACAGAGAAGGCTGCAACAATTTATTAGCTATATACTCCACAGATATTTAATGTGTGCTTATCATGTACCAATGGCTTCCCAGATGGCACTAGTGGTAAAGAATCTGCCTGCCGATGCGGGAGACACAGGAGATACAGGTTTGATCTCTGGGTCAGGAAGATCCCCTGGAGAAGGAAATGGCAATGCACTCCAGTATTCTTGCCTGGAGAACCCCATGGACGGAGGAGCCTGGCGGGCTATAAGCCATGGCATCTCAAAGAGCTGCAGATGACTGAGCACGAGCACAATACAATGCTATCAGGGACCAAACACCACGCTGTATGGTTTATGTGGATTCTTATGTAATCTTAAAGAATGCTTAGAGATGGGAATACCAGACCACCTGACCTGCCTCCTGAGAAATCTGTATGCAGGTCAGGAAGCAACAGTTAGAACTGGACGTGGAATAATGGACTGCTTCCAAATTGGGAAAAGAGTACGTCAAGGCTGCATATTGTCACCCTGCTTATTTAACTTATATGCAGAGTACATCATGAGAAACACTGGGCTGGATGAAGCACAAGCTGGAATCAAGATCGCCAGGAGAAATATCAGTAACCTCAGATATGCAGATGACACCACCCTTATGGCAGAAAGCGAAGAAGGACTAAAGAGTCCTTGATGAAAGTGAAAGAGGAGAGTGAAAAGCTGGCTTAAAATTCAATATTCAAAAAACAAAGATCATGGCATCTGATCCCATCACTACGTGGCAAATAGATGGGGAAACAATGGAGACAGTGACAGATTTTGTTTTCTTGGGCTCCAAAATCACTGCAGATGGTGACTACAGCCATGAAATTAAAAGATGCCTGCTCCTTGGAAGAAAAGCTATGACCAACCTAGACAGCATATAAAAAGCAGAGACATTACTTTGCCAACAAAGGTCCATCTAGTCAAAGCTATGGTTTTTCCAGTAGTCATGTATGGATGTGAAAGTTGGACCATAAAGAAAGCTGAGCGCTGAACAACTGATGCTTTTGAATTGTGGTGCTGTATAAGACCTGTGAGAATACCTTGCACTGCAAGGAGATCAAACCAGTCAATTCTAAAGGAAATCAAACCTGAATATTCATTGGAAGGATTGATGCTGAAGCTGAAACTCCAGTACTTTGGCCACTTGATGTGAAGAACTGACTCACTGGAAAAGACCCTGATGCTGGGAAGATTGAAGGCAGGAGGAGAAGGGGACGACAGAGGACGAAGGGTTCGATGGCATCACTGACTCGATGGACATGAGTTTGAGCAAGCTCTGGAAGTTGGTGATGGACAGGGAAGCTTGGCATGTTGCAATCCATGGGGTAACAAAGAGTCGGACCTGAGTGACTGACTATATGATCTTTATAATAGTCTTGTGAAGAATGTCTTGTTTCTATTGTACTAATGGAGAAATTGAGGCTCAAAAAAGTAAACTGACTTGCCCAAGACCATGTTAAGACTGAACTCATCAATGCTGTGGATTCATGTATTTATGATTCCAAGACCTGTGCTCTTTGCTCTTTACTAAATTGACCTTCTGAACTGGTGTGTATGTATGTATGTATATACACACATATATGCATATATACATATACATGCATCACACAAGTGAGAGGTGAAGCCTGGGTTTCATTTCTAACCTTGCCAGTTAGCTATATGATCTTGAGCAAATTAGCTCCCCTTTCCTGACCTCCAGACACTGTCATCTGAGGAGTATGGAACTAAACACCCTCTAAGGGCTCTTCAAGAGCTCATATTCTAGAATTTTCTCAGTCTATGAAATCTGCTCCCTTCTCTGTCTTGGCTGAGTGTTTTGGCTATTATGATTCACAAGTTATGATGAATTTGTCCACTGATCTCACCTACAAAAGGAGTGAGGAGGTGGGAAATAAAAGCAAACAATAAATAAGTGATAGATATATAAAATAAAGTTCAGGTCACTGGCATATCCTATCTTTTCAGATTAGTTAGATCATCATCCATTTTGAATTTTTTTTTTCTTGCTGTCCTTTTTCATTGTATACCACTGTTTTATACAGAATTTTAGACTCTATGTCCTGTTAATAAGGTTAGCATTTCTTGAAGCTTCTTTTTGCACCCCCCACCCCCAACAGGGAATTTCTCAAAACAACAATGTTTGGAAGTAAACTGTAATTTTCAAACTGTCATTTTATATAATTATAACTATTTACAAAGTTATAAGCAAACACTGTAACTAAATCATTCATTTGAATCATCACTGGCCATCTGCTATAAGTCTCTACTAATGTGGTGCCAGAAAGATAGAAGGGCCATGTTCCCAACCTCAGTCTCTCAGTCTCCCCTCATTCCCAGACTCTGTACTCTAGCCTTGGCGAATTAGTTTCAGTTCCCTAAGCTCTTGGGAACTTGAACATGCAGCCCACAGAGAAAGCAAGAGAAACCTGAGCTTTGGGGTGGTAGATGTGTTAATTGCCCTGACTGGTAATCATTTTACAATGTTTGCATATATCAAATAGTCATGATGTACACTTTAAATATATACAGCTTTGTTAATTATAATTCAATAAAGAGATGGAAAAATAAATATCTGGTTATTTATTTCTATTTATGTGGGGAAAAAAGAAGAGAGAAACCTGAAGTAACTGAGAAAATCCTGTATTGATGGGTTTTAACCTAAGTTGATTAAAACTGCAATTTCTATCACTAGCTAGATAGGGGCTTGATATTGAAATTAAACTCAGAAGTCTGAAAAAAACTTTTTCTTTTCACACTTGAGGTTAACCTCAATTTTTTTTTTTTAATCTGTTAGTCATATTCTGGCGTATAGCCAAGGCAGAGTTCAGTTAAAGGCAGGCAAATCTTGGTGCAGACTGAGGGCCCCGGAGTACCCCAGACTGTGGTACTAACACAGAGGAGGCAGGCAGTCACTTTAAGAAGGGCTCCAGGGGCAGTATGGCAGAAAGAACATAAGCTGGAGGACTTGAGAAAGCTCGTGAGGTCACCGAGAGCGAGATCATGGCTTAAGCTCTTCGCTGGCACATGACCCTAGAACGTGACCCAGAAACAGGTACTCAGTGTGCTGAGTGAGTGAACATAGAGCAGAAACTGGGTATCACTCAGCCACATGGGCAGTAGACGCCAAGAAGGGGAGGAAGCATGTTTAGGGAAAGCAGAAGCAGATTTTCTTTAGAAATTCAGGCAGACCACTGGCCACCTGGAAGTCAGCCACTGGGTAGATGGGCTCCAGCCACTGGCTTACTGGTTTGGGTAAGAGAGGGGCTAAATAAAAGCAGGAGAGGGTACAGGCCTAGGTGGAATTCGAGATGACAGTCAGGTTAACAGGAAATGACTCAAGAATAGGAAAAGTAGACAAAGTCCCAGGGCTGACCTTAGTTTACAGGCAAAATGAAGGTCAGAACTGAGCAAAAAGGATGAAAAATCCCAAAGCCCTGACTCCAGGCTGGGGTGCAGGGTGGGCCTCAGTGGGAAGGCAGAGTCCGAAGGCCTCTGGCCGAGTACAGAAGCAGAGGCTGGGAACTGGGTGATCCTGACACCACGTAACCTCTAGATCACCGCTCCCCAGACTTTTCCATCTTATGGAGGAGTGAAAACACTGCCTCTCTGTTTGTTTGTTTGTGCACTTTAAAAAACTGACACACAGGGTTCACAATTTTTTATTGTGAATATGGAAAAACTATTGTTTACTGTAACTGTCATTTCACACACACACAAACACAAGGACACTTTGACAAACATGCACAGCCATAAGAAGAGAACCTCTGAATAAAGGGAAGTTATGAAATCTGACTACATTTAGCCTTATGAAAACTGACTACATTCTCATTATTTTTTTGTTTTTGTTGTGGACTGAGGACATTTTTCACAGCTCAGCACTGGTCTATGGGACCTTGTTTGGCAATATTTGCTGCAGACCAATATTTTTGCACTGTGTTCCAGCCTTCCCAGGCCACCAAGGGCGAGAAGGAGGGGCAGGCCATCTGGGTCCAACGCCAGCTTACAGTGCTTGACTCCATCTCCCCTGCAACATTTAGAACAGCTCCTTCTCGCCTGTTTCACATATTGTGTCCATTTAAGATTTAGTTAACAAGCATTGCAAGAAAAAAAAAAAGTATGAAAATCACTGATCCCCAAGCTCCTAGTTTATTGTTGAAGAAACCAAGAGCTACACACTGGATTCAATAACAAAGCTGAAATAAAAAATCAGGACTTTGACTCCCAATTAAGATCTCAGAGAAAGGTGACCATACCTACTGATTTTGCAGAGTTCAAAATCCTGGGCAGAACTCTATATAGCTGGATGTTTTAACCATAACCAAGAGCTTTAGAGGTCCAAGGTGACCTTACCACTAAATTCAAAATCCTAATTCTACCTTTAGCCAAAAATTAGAGTTATGTTGGGCTTTGGAGTCTGGTCTGGGACCAATTCCACAATAATTTATTACCCTCCTTCACTAGAGATAATTAGAAATATTCAAAGAACAGGAAAGGGGGGAGCATCTCATGGGATGTCTGGAAGTTATCCAAAGCTTCTGGTGTTGAAGAGCTGGGGTGAGGCGCTCTCATTTCTAACAGTCTGTGGGTTTGGCAGGTAACACTAGACTTAATCTAAGCTGGCTGGCTGGGGTGCTGAAGGGTAGTCTCTGGTACACAAGGGAAAGCAGGAAGGAGGATCAAGGCTTAGAACGAAGCGAAGAGGGTCAGGTTTCTCCCTGTCTCCCTTGCCTCCTCCAGAGGGTCTGGACTTTGCTGCAAGTCAGGGTTGAAGCCTGTTCCAGGACAATGCAAAAGTGTCTGTGTGGATTTTATGGAGTTCATGTCCCAGCTCACAGCCTACTCTCAGGGTGACCAGACCCAGCTGTGGACAAAAAACAACAAACAAACAAAAAATCGAGGAAGGTCTGATATTTCAGGGTTATTTAGAATAACATTTTCTTTTTCAAAATAAGGCTTGAGGACTTCTGATCTGGCTGGAAACTGGTCTGGATGTTTATTTTCCTCATTGTCTCTGGAAAAAAAGGGTGGGTGATTCAGACATCTGCCTCCGCCTCTGGGCTGGGGCCTGGGTCAGTCTTCACTCTGATCCTCGCTCCTCAAGGGACCTGTGTCAGTCTGTGGGGGAAGCTGCCTACCACCTCCCACATTTGCTCTAAGCTTCCCACAAAGGTTCCCCAGAGGAGTGAGAGATCTGAACTCAGTTTAAAAAGGCAAAATACAAAAGGTAGGGGAGGGAACAAGGCAGGAAAAGGTCCTCCCAGAAAT
Organism: Bubalus bubalis; assembly: GCF_019923935.1. Taxonomy (NCBI): domain Eukaryota; kingdom Metazoa; phylum Chordata; class Mammalia; order Artiodactyla; family Bovidae; genus Bubalus; species Bubalus bubalis. The sequence continues at coordinate 98,265,524 of NC_059161.1, read as the reverse complement.
GAGAAGAGAGACAGGGTGAGGTCTCCAAGAAAGGCTTCTTCCCTCCCCAGCTTCGTCTACTCCCAGCTTTTCCCTCTAACCCCTGCTTCTCCCTTGGCACCACTCCCTGTGTGAGGGGGAAGGACCAAGGTCACCAGAAGGCATCTGAGTGGACTGCCTGACTCCATCACAGCCCTCCCTGCTGTAAGAAGTCCAGCTGGAATAAGGGGGCTTGACCTTTCAGGCACTAATCATTTTCCCTGGAGAGGAAGGAGCTGTTTGAAGACCCTGATAATATTCTTCCACTGGAGGTTGAAGACTTTCCCAAAAGCATATTGATGGGTATCATTTCATCTCAGAGGGAACCAGGAGTTAAAATAATTCTGCTGTTGGGTTACTGGGGAAACTCACGGATTACTAGAAGTTTATGGCCCCTGCACAAGGATAACATACAAATTTGTAAAGCATTTCCATATTTTATGGGGCTTCCCTAGTGGCTCACATAGTAAAGGAACTGCCTGCAATGCAGGAGACCTGGGTTCGATCCCTGGGTTGGGAAGATCCCCTGGAGAAGGAAATGGCAACCCACTCCAGTATTCTTGCCTGGAGAATTCCATGGACAGAGGAGCCTGGCAGGCTACAGTCCGTGGGATCACAAAGAGTTGGACACAACTGAGCGATTAACACTTTCACTTTTCAAATATTTACAAAATACTTAAAGGGGGGCAGTCTCACCCCAAATTTTAGTAGGGACAGATAAAGAACAGTTGGCTGGAAGGTCATCTTTCCATAGAGTTAGTCATGCAACTGTCGTGAAATTCCTGCTAGGGAGTTTAAGAAGGGAAAAAGCTACAATAAGAGACAGGATATGGAGGAGGCTCTGGCCTTATTTCAAAATCTTCAAGAGTTGCAAATGGGGGTCTGGTGATCTAAACTCCCTGAGCTTTTAGTTCACAGTAGTTTGTTGGCTACTTTGAGATGGATCATGTTGTCTTGCTAATTTAGCCCTTTGAGATTAATATTAGTGCACAGATAGCACTTTGTATATGTAAAGCTCTCAGTGATATATCAACTTCTTGCTTCTCTTCCTTGCTGGCTATTTTGTGATTTACAAACAGCCACAATAAACAGGTCTGCGAGGCCAATATCACTGATGAACATAGATGCAAAAATGCTCAACAAAATACTAGCCATCTGTATCCACCAATACATCATAAAGATCATAAACCATGATCAACTGGGATTCATCCCAGGTATGCAAGGATTTTTCAACATATGCAAACCAATCATTGTGATATACCACATTAACAAATTCAAGAATAAAAATCATATGATCATCTCAACAGACGCAGAAAAAGCTTCTGACAAAATTTAGCACCCATTTATGATATAAACTCTCCAGAAAGTGGACATAAAGGGTACATACCTCAACATAATAAAGGCCATATATGACAAACATCAATAACCTCAGATATGCAGATGACACCACCCTTGTGGCAGAAAGTGAAGAGGAACTAAAAAGCCTCTTGATGAAAGTGAAAGTGGAGAGTGAAGAAGTTGGCTTAAAGCTCAACATTCAGAAAATGAAGATCATGGCATCCAGTCCCATCACTTCATGGGAAATAGATGGGGAAACAGTGGAAACAGTGTCAGACTTTATTTTTGGGGGCTCCAAAATCACTGCAGATGGTGACTGCAGCCATGAAATTAAAAGACGCTTACTCCTTGGAAGAAAAGTTATGACCAACCTAGGTAGCATATTCAAAAGCAGAGACATTACATTGCCAACAAAGGTCCGTCTAGTCAAGGCTATGGTTTTTCCAGTGGTCATGTATGGATGTGAGAGTTGGACTGTGAAGAGAGCTGAGTGCTGAAGAATTGATGCTTTTGAACTGTGGTGTTGGAGAAGACTCTTGAGAGTCCCTTGCACTGCAAGGAGATCCAGCCAGTCCATTGTGAAGGAGATCAGCCCTGGTTGTTCTTTGGAAGGAATGATGGTAAAGCTGAAACTCCAGTATTTTGGCCACCTCATGCGAAGAGTTGACTCATTGGAAAAGACTCTGATGCTGGGAGGGATTGAGGGGCAGGAGGAAAAGGGGATGACAGAGGATGAGATGGCTGGATGGCATCACCGACTCGATGGACATGAGTTTGAGTGAACTCCGGGAGATGGTGATGGACAGCGAGGCCTGGCATGCTGCAATTCATGGGGTCGCAAAGAGTCGGACACGACTGAGCAACTGAACTGAACTGAACTGATGATAAACCTATAGCTAACATAATACTCAATGGTGAAAAGCTGAAAGTTTTCCCTCTAAGATCACTAACAAGACAAGGATGCCCACTTTTACCACTTCTATTCAGCATAGTTTTGGAAGACCTAGATATAGCAATCAGAAAAGAAAAAGAAGTAAAGAGAATCCAAATTGGAAAAAAAGTTAAACTGCCACTGTTTGCAGATGACATAATATTATACATAGAAGATCCTAAAGATGTACTATAAAACTACTAGAACCCATCAATGAACTTGGTGAAGTTGCAGGTTACAAAATTAATATACAGAAATCTATTGCATTTCTATACACTAACAACAAAAAACACTAACAACAAAAAATATGAAAGAGAAATTCAAGAAACAAATCCATTTACCATCACATAAAAAAAAAAAAACACCTAGGAATAAACCTACTTAAGGAGGCAAAAGACCTGTACTCCAAAAACTATAAGATGCTAATGAAAGAAATTGAAGAAGACATAAACAGATGGAAAGATATACCATGTTCACGGATTAGAAGAATCACTATTGCCAAAATGACAATACTACCCAAGGCAATGTATAGATTCAATGGAATCCTTATCAAATTGCTAATGGCATTTTTCACAGAACTAGAACAAAAAAATCTCAGAATCTGTATGGGGACACCAAGGAAGTCGAATAGCCAAAGCATTCTCAAAAAAGAAAAACTGAGCTGGACAAATCAGGCTCCCTGACTTCAGACTATACTAGAAAGCCACAGTCATCAAAACAGTATGGTACCAGCAAAAAATATAAATCAATGGAATGGGACAGAAAACCTAGAAATAAGCTCATGCACCTATGGTACAGTAATTTATGACAAAGGATGTAAGACTACTCAATGCTGGAAAGACAGTCTCTTCAACATTTGGTGCTGGGAAAACTGATAGCCACATGTAAAAACAATGAAATTAGATCATTCTTTAACTCCATACACAAAAATAAGATCAAAATGGATTAAAGACCTAAATGTGAAACCCAACACTATAAAATACCTAGAGGAAAACATAGGCAGAACATTCTCTGACATAAATCACAATAACATCTTAATCCATCTCCCAGAAAAATGGAAATAAACAAAACTAAACAAATGGGACCTACTTAAGCTCAAAAGCTTCGGCACAGCAAAGAAAACAATAAACAAAATGAAAAGACAATCCAAAGACTGGGAGAAAATATTTGCAAATGATGTGACTGATAAGGGATTAGTCTCCAAAATTTACAAACAGGTTATGACCCTTAACAGTATCAAAACAAACAACCCACTCCAAAAAATGGGCAGAAGATGTGAATAGACATTTCTCCAAAGAGGACATACTAATGGTCAATGGGCACAAGAAAAAGATGTTGAACTTTGCTAGTAATTTGAGAAATGTAAATTAAAACTACAATGAAATGCCACCTCATACCTGTCAGAATGGCTATCCTCAAAAAACTCCACAAACAACAAATGCCGGAGAGGGCGTGGAGAGTAGGGAATCCTCTTACACTGTTGATGGGAATGCGAACTGGAATAGCCACTAGAGAGAACAGTATAGATGTTCTTTAAAAAACTAAAAATCGAGCTACCGTAGGACCCTGCTATCTCACTCCTGAGCATATATCTGGAGAAAACCATGATCTGAAAGATTGCACGCACCCCAGTGTTCACCGCCACACTGTTTACAACAGCCAAGACACGGGAGCAACCCACATGTCTGTCGACAGAGGAATGGACAAAGAAGCTGAGGCACATATATACAATGCACTGTTACTCAGCCATTACAAAGAATGAAATGATGCTATTTGCTGAAACATGGATGGACCTAGAGATTGTCATACTGAGTGAAGTCAGTCAGACAGAAAACGAAAAATATCATATATTCCTTACTGTGGAGTCTAAAAACAAATGACACAAAATAACTTACAAAACAGAAAGAGACTCAGAAAACCAACTTATGGTTGATGGGGAGGAGAAGGGATAGTTAGGGACTTTGGGAAGATCATGTACAGACTGCTATATTTAAAATGGATAACCAATGGGGGCCTACTGTATAGCACATGGAACGCCGCTTAATGTTATGTACCAGTCTGGATGGGAGGGGGTTTGGAGAAGAATGGATACATGTATCTATAAGGCTGAGACCCTTTGTGTTCACTTGAAACTATCACAACATTGTTAATTGGCCATACCTCAATACAAAACAAAAAGTTTAAAGTTTGATTTAAAAAAACAGCTCTGTGAAAAGGGATTCGGACCAATGAAAAGGAATCAGAGCACACAGTCCTAGGATGGAGTTAAAGCTCTTAAGAGTCTGGACCTGGCAACACTGCTTCTTTGGGAGCGTCAATGCCTTTAAACCTCAGCTTCCTTACTTGTGCAACAGGGATCACGCTAGCGGCCCTGCCGCTCTTGTGTCTTTATGCTCAAAGGAGACTGTGTGTAAGTGTCTCTATAGACTGTACAGTTCTCTAAAAACAACAGGGACTTAAATCATATCCTGTTCATCCTGACCTTCAGATATAAAAATTGTCACATTCACCAAAAGCACTACATGGAAAGCAGAGAAACAAGCAGCTGCCATTCACACTGCACACCTATGCCCTTCCCCAGCTTCCCCCCAACCCCTCGGTGAGGGAGCGTCATCTCCACATTACAGATGGTAACACCTCCGAGAGACACTTATTCAACGTCTAGAGCACATAAGTAGTGGCAGCCAGTGTGCCTTTCAGAGCGCATGTGAGAGTGAGGGGCTGTGCAGGCCCTGCACTGGCCATGGGATTAGAGGAAGGCGGGGACCACTGGGGACGAGAAGCTCTTGGCTTAGAGGATTCAAAGGGCTGGGGGCCTTCCAAGCAGTCGATGGCTCCTGAGCCCATGAATAATTCATCCAAGCTCTGCACTGGGAGCTGGTTCTTTTTGTGTGTGGTACATCTGGTCAGGGACAGCTGCCCATGACGGAGCCACAAACGTGAGGTCTTGGCTCTGCCTGCTCGTAAACACAGCTCAGAGCAGCTTTCTGCTCCCTGCTCGGGGGACTGAAGGCTGTTTTGATTCCCAGAGAAGGCAGGGTTCTTACTGTTGCTTGTGCATGCGTGTACGCACACACGCACACAAACACCCGCCCCCCCCCAAACAAACAAAAAGCCAACTCCACCTATATGACCTGAAATCCTGATATTCATTCTTGGAATTGTTTTTCCTTCCTGAGCGTCGTTCTTGGTTTCCTGTCAGGAGGCTGTTTCCCCCACCCTTGGGTCGATATTCAGACTCTGTGTCACTCTTGGTTTGGTCTTGATACTAGGCAGGTTTTATCCTAAGCATTTTTGGCTGAAATATGTGAGGAATTGGAGAGTTGTAGCAGAAAGAAGAAGCTGGGGGTGGCAAGAAGGATTAAAAAAAGACTCCATCTGCCACAGAACTCCTTCCAGCTGAAAGTGAAAAACACAAGTTTTTTTTTTTTTTAAATGACAGGTCCCATCACAACTCTTAAAAAAAAAAGAAACAAGGAATATGTACTTGGAGGAGGCTCTGTATGGGAAGGAATTTCTACAGGACCAACAGCAAGTGAGGGTATGGACTGCACAGGTCTTGGGGACACCTCTGCATAGAAACCAATGTGAATCCTCCATTGGGAAATATGAAACTTGAGGGGCTGCCAGTGGTCTAAGGTCTGTGCTGATAAGTTCATCGAGAAACAGAACTGGTGGATGAAAAGATTTTCTCTGTTTGAAGAAAGGAGACTAAGACCTCAATCAAGTGACTTCTTCACATCATCCCAGAGTTGGGATGTGAACTCAGGCACACCCCTCACCCACCCACCACAGACTCACCAATAGAGACTGATGGCTGGATTAAAGCTCTACAAGTTACTAAATTCCTGGAATAGTCCAGCCCAAGGATTTCAGCAATATGGACCGGTAAGGAGGGAAACCTGAGCCAGCTGCAGGACCCCGGCGGAAGGGGTCAAGGAGTGCTTTCAACCTAATATGTGGTATCCACAGGGGCAAAAACAACAGGGCTTGGTTCTGGCTGATGTTCGCATTCCAGGAGGGCCGGGGCAAAGAGACGGCATGTGAGAATGCAGAGTCAGACTCGGGTTAGACTAGAATCCCAGCTCCATCATTTTCTAGCTGTGACTGTGAGTCAAGATCATTGCTACCTCAAAGGATTACTGTGCATTTCGAGTAAGAATGTATTTTACACACCCTATTTTACAAAGGGTAGATGCTCAATACACAGCTCCTATTATTTCCTTTTGTGGTCACTGAGGGTTACCTGTGAGGACAGGATGCATCCCACACGAGGCAGGTGAGCAAGCCCCAGCAACAGGAGAGTGGCGCTGTACTTAGGAGGAAGCTTGGCTTCCCTGGTGGCTCAGAGGTTAAAGCGTCTGCCTGCAATGCAGGAGACCTGGGTTCGATCCCTGGGTTGGGAAGATCCCCTGGTGAAGGAAATGGCAACCCACTCCAGTATCCTTGCCTGGAGAATCCCATGGACAGAGGAGCCTGGTACGCTACAGTCCACGGGGTCACAAAGAGTCGGACATGACTGAGCGACTTCACTTTCACTTTCACTTAGGCAGATGAGGGCTGCAGAGTCTGTCTGAACCCAGCCAATGCATGGGTATGACAGACAAGAGCTTTAGTCCTAGAGTGTTAGGCATGGAGAAAAAAATAGCACTCAGTTTTGTTTTGTTTTGTTTTGAAAGAAATGGAAACACAGTTGATTAAATGAAATAAAGCACTTTAGCAAAAGTAGGTAGTCAAATGTTAACTTCCTTCTTGCTTTTCCTCATATCCTGATTCTAAAAGAAACACTGACTTAGATGATTAATCTTCCTCTCCTTACCTAAGGGTTTTATAGATAAGATACACTTTTAGGAAAAGCTTCTAAGTTAAAACAAAACCTATTATGTGGCTGAATCTTGTTACATACCAGATTCTACCAGAGGAAGAAAAGCCCATTTGGTTTCATCAGAAAGATCTCACAAAGAATCCTAAACCTCTATCATAGACAACTAATATTCTTGCTCTGACAATTAACCCACTAGATATCTATTAAATAATCCCTTATAAAAGAAGTTAAAAGTTAAAGGGAATATATTGTCTAACAGACAAAGCTGTTGAAAAATACTGACTTGCTTACTTGTTGCCTCCTTAATATTCTCCCTCTTTTCCTTCCCTCACTGAGCTGGTGGTGTGTGGGCTGGTGCCTCCATCCATGGTGATGCTTCTATTATAGAACTTCCTTGGGACTGTCTGGTTATGTCTGTTCCCTCCACTAGACTATGAGGTCCAAGTGCTGGAACTCTACTGTTCATCTTCATAGTCTGTAGCCTCAGTGGTTATGACAGGGACTGTCACGGAATAAGTCTTCCATAAAGATCTGCTGAGCGAATGAACAATGTATGAATGAACAAATGAATATTCCTACCAAAAGAAAGTAAGCCCAGATGATGCAGTTCTACATATTTGAATTTGAATCATACTTAAATTCTATATAGTAAAAGTAGGGATTCAGACAGTAACTGTTTTTAAAATACATGATTTAAAAACAAGATATTTGCACCAGGAATAAATTTTGCTACATTTTAAGGATAAATTTTTTTTTTTGTAGGGACACCTCTAATCCCACAAGAGAATAGTTCAAAGTAACTTTCTTTCTGGTTCCTCCCCAACCCCATTATACATATTTCCTAAAATCTGATGTATTCCTCGGACTTACCTCTCACATTTATGAAAGCTTTGAGACTAGAGGGTCTCTGGATTTTTTCTCTTGCTTTTTAAAAACCTCTTCCTTATTTTCTTCCTTTTTTTTTTTTTTGCATAAGCATTTTATTCCTCCATCAAAAATAAAATGAAAAACAAAATCCATAAAAGCTATAATAACAAAGATTTGGTCAGGTGGAACCAAAAATTCCACCCAGGAAGCAAAAATTATACCAAAGGATTTAAGAGTAAAATGGGGCTTCATAATCCTTCCTCAAGGAAGATCACAGAAGTCCTAGGGAAGGACATCTAGTCCAGGCACAATCAGTTACATAATTTGCAGAGCCCAGTGCCAAGTGGCAAAAGCCCTTTGCTCAAAAATTAAGAACTTCAACACAAATAAATGTAAAGATAACTTGTGCTCATGGATTTTAAGAATCTGCATTGTTAAAATGTCTATACCACCCAAAACCATTTACAGATTCAGTGCAATCCTCATCAAGATTCCAATGACATTTTTTTTTTACAAAAATAGAAAAAAACAATTCTAAAATTCATATGGAACCACAAATCACCCCAGATAGACAAAGCAATGTGGAGAAAGAACAAAACTGGAGGGGTCACACTTCCAGATGTCAAAGTATATTATAAAGCTATAGTAATCAAAAGAGCATGGTACTGGCATATTAATAAAAAAACAGACACACAGACAAGTGGAACAGAATAAAAAGCCCCAGTATATGGTCAATATTTCATAAAGGAGCCAAGAATACTCAAAGGAGAAGAGTCTCTTCAGTAAATGGTATTGGGAAAACCAGATATTTACATGCAAAAAAAAATTAAAACCCAATCTCACATTATGCACAAAAATTAACTTGAAATGCATTAGACTTAAATGTAAGAGCTGAAACTGTAAACATTCTAATAGAAAACACAGAAGAAAAGTTCTTTGACATTGGTCTTGGCAATGATTTTTTTTTTTTTTTGATGTGACACCAAAAGCACAAGTAGAAAAGGCAAAAATAAACAAGAGGGACTACATTAAACTACAAAGCTCTGCGGTGAAAGAAACAATCAATAAAATGAAAAAGCAGCCTCAGGAATGGGAGAGAAATACTTGCAAACCTCATATCTGATAAGGCGTTAATACCCAAAATACACAAGGAACTCATATCATTTGACAGCAAACCTGAATAGACCTTTTTCCAAAGAAGATATCTGAATAGTCAACAGGTACAGAAATGCAAATAAAGTCAAAACCACAACGAGATACCATCTCACACCTGTTAAATGGCTAGTATCAAAAAGATTGCGGTAAGTGTGACCAGAGATATGGGGAAAAGGGAACCCTTGTGGACTGGAGGTGGGAATATAAATTGGTACAGCCACTATGCAAAACAGTATGGAGGCTTTACTCAAAAAATTAAAAGTATAACCATACAACCCAATAGTTCCGGTTCTGGATATATCACTGAAGGAACTGAAATGACTGTCTGGAAGAGTTATCTGCCCCCTCACGTTCATTTCAGCATCATTTACAGTAGGAGTGACATGAAAACAACCAAAGGTCCACTGAGGAATGAATGGATAATGAAAATGTGACCATATATGTGTGTATATATGTAACACATTATATATATATACACACAATTTTTAAAATTGGTGTATATTTGTTTTATAATGTTTTCTGCTGTACAGTGAATCAACTATCCATAATACACAAATCCACTCTCTTCTAGACTCCAAACCCATATAGGTCACTGCAGAGTCCTGAACAGAGTTCCCTGTGCTATACCGTAGGTTCTTATTATCTTTTATATACAATAGTGGGTAGGTGTCAATCTCAGTCTCCAAATTTATTACCCTCCTTTCCTCCACGGTCACCATATGCTTGTTTTCTATATCTGTGAATCAATTTCCATTTTGTAAACAGGTTCATTTGTACCATTTTACATTCCTACCAGCAACATATGAGGTGGGATGCATGAGCAAAGTATGTTTCTTCACATCCTTGCCAACACTGGTCACTGTCCATATTTTGATTACAGTCATCCTAGCAGGTGTGAAGTATTATCTCATTGTGGCTTTGTTTCACATCTCCCTAATAAGTAAGGATGTCCAACATCTTTGCATCTTCTCATGGGCTTACTGGTTATTTGTGTATCTTCCCTGGAATAATGTCTATTCAGATCCTTTACCTACTTTTAAATGAGGTTATTTTGTTGTTGTTGTTACTGAGATGTAATAGTTCTTTTTATATTCTAGATACTAGACCCTTATCAGATATGATTTGGAAATAATTCCTCCCATTCTGTAGGAGGAGTTTCTCAAAACTGTTTTGCAGCCCTAAGTCAGACCTACTGAATCAGTACCCATAAATTAAAAGAGGAAAGTTTTTAGGGTGATTCTGATGACCCACCAGGTTTATGAACAAATAATCCAGACCAGAGCTTCTCAAATTTTAATGTGCCTACAAATCACCTAGGTATCTTAATACAATTCAGAGGGAGATACAAAATTTCCTTAGGATACCACAGTAATAATGGTTGCAAACATGATCAGCTGATGAATGCTAAAATTAGTGGGCAAAAGTTTAAGCAGAAATGGGGTATTTGCAAATCATTAAAGTACTTCCTGCAAAATACTTATTAATTATGAAAGCACAGATAGCAGCTTTACAGCAGAAGAAGGTGTCAGATACCATCTTAACCAAGTGATGAAGGTAACATGATCAGTAAAAAGGCATATTGATACCATGTGTCTCCTGATACAACGTGCAGAGAAAGGCACATTACCTCTGTGGTAGTCTCCCCCAACCTCAATCTAATCATGAAAAAACATCATACAAATTCAAACTGAGGGAGATTCTACAAAATATCTAGCCAGTATGCCTTAAAAGTGTCAAGGTCAAAGAAAAACAAGAGAGGCTGAGAAACTGGCATCCCAGATTGGAGGCCCTAGAGGCAGAACCACCGAATCTAATATGCTATCCTGGACTAAATCCTGAACAGAATAAAGACGATGGTGAAAAACAAGTGAAATCCCAATACACTGCAACTAACTGCACTGTACCAATCAACATTTTGACAACTATACTCTGGTTAAGAAAGATGTTAATGATAGGGAAAGCTGGATGAAAGATACATGGGAACTTGCTGTACAATTTCTGCACCTCTTCTTTAAGTTCAACATTATTTCAGAATAAGAAACTTAAAAAAATATGCAGATTCTGATCCTGTAAGTCTGAGCAGAAGTTTTCTGTCTTCCTAACAAGTTCCCAGGAGAGGTTGATGCTGCTCATCCATAAATCCCACTCTGATAGTAACAGTCTAAATCAGTGGTTCTCAAACTTAACCATGCATCAGATCACTTGGCAGGCTGGTTAAAACACCTCCAGAGTTTCTGATTCACTGAGTCTGGGGTGGGGCTTAAGAATCTTCATTTCTAATAGGTTCCCAGATGAGGCTGATGTTGATGATGTGCTAGAAACAGTTTTTATGTTTTTAAAGGGTTCTAAAAAGTTTAGAAAGCAGGTATAGGAATCAGAGATTGTATGCAGCCTTCAATTATTTACAGAAAATGGATGCTGAGCCCCAGATCCTTGCCACTCAGTGTGAAGCCTTTAAAAGACGGATGCCTAGGTCCCACCCCTGACATTCTTAGCTAACTGATTTGATATGTATCCTTAGCATCAACATTTAAAAAATGTTCCTCTTTAATTCTGATATGTAACCAGGTTTAGGAAACTACTAACTTAGGCTTTCCATCAGCCACACACACAAAAAGAACCCTACTCCTCAATCATCCTGGAGTTGGGGATAAGCCCAAACAAATGTCAAAGAGCATTTCTGCAACTGAAGCCTCACTTAAAAATGTTGAGCTACTCTTTCTGTGAAGGCTAACAAAATCTGAACACAAGTCAGAATTTCCCCCTTCTCGTGTGTCCATTCCCAGGGAAACATAAACAACAGTGGATTGTACATCAACAGTACCCACAAAGAATCCCACACCTCCCCTTACCAGAAAAGTGGCAAGTGTAACTGTGCAGGTTGTTCTGAAACAGAGGACAGGAGTGGACAGAGGATGGATCAAAGAAGAGAGCAAGGTGCAAGCTGCCCGTGTGTGGGTGACAGGTTAACCAGGCACAGACAGCTAGAGAGCTGAGGGGGGAAAGGGCAGACCTGAGAAACGGGGTGGCACGGAGGTACCTGAAGAAATGCCATCAAGTACTTCGAGCTTCATTATAACCCCAACATACCTGCTTTCCTCGTGAGCAGACTCAGGGCTAGGAGGCCCTCCACTGTGGCCAAGCCCTTCACACTCTTACCCTCTGCCTACTTCTCCCCCACCTCAGAGGACAGCCTTTAGCTAAAGCCCGCTCTGCTGTTCAAGGAGTCTGAAGGCCGTCCCCTGGGCCCCAGGGGCCCAGCCATTGCCAGGAGGCGCCTGGTCCCTGCTGAGAAGCGTCTCGTACCTGTGCTCTCTTCTGCCTGGTTGAAGCCGCAGATCTGGCAGATGCTCTGGACCCACTTATTCATGTCCTCCTCCGTCTCGGCCACCAGGTAGAAGGTGCGCTCGCTGGTCTTGATGTCGAACACGAAACTGTCCTGCAGCTCCTTCTTGTTGAAGGTCAGGCCCGCGTCCACCTGCTCGCAGAAGTTCAGGTTGATGCTGCGCAGGGGCTTCTTGGAGTGATCGTTCTTGTAGTATTCCAGGACGTCGGGGTCACCGCTCATCCGGCCGCTCCGCAGGATAAACCAGCGCTTCTTCCAGGCCTGAACAGGAAGGAGTGAGAGGAGGGGGAAAGTCATGAGTTACTTCAAAGCTTTTCACAGGTCCTCAGATATCACCAGGCTAAGGGTGGGGACTGTTGCACCTGCCGGCCGAGCGTGGCCTCTATCTCCTTTTTGTGTTTCCCCAGAGTTTAAGACGGAGAAGGCAACAGCAACCCACTCCAGTACTCTTGCCTGGAAAATCCCATGGACGGAAGGGCCTGGAAGACTACAGTCCATGGTGTCGCTGGGAGTCGGACACGACTGAGTGACTTCACTTTCACTTTTCACTTTCATGCATTGGAGAAGGAAATGGCAACCCACTCCAGTGTTCTTGCCTGGAGAATCCCAGGGACGGGGAGCCTGGTGGGCTGCCGTCTATGGGGTCACATAGAGTTGGATACGACTGAAGCGACTTAGCAGCAGCAGCAGCAGCAGAGTTTAAGAAACAGCAGATGACTTTAGTACACACGTTAATGCAGCATTTCACTACTGAAACAGGGTCTTATCACTATGAAATGAGATATGTCATTTCAAGAAGTCAGATGAGGGCTAAAAGACTTTACACAATTATTCCATCAAGCTAGAATACAGCCTCAAACTCACAGGACTTATAGTCAGGGTGGAACTTGCAAAGCCGTAACATCTCAGTTTATGGACGGGGTCCCCCACTAAGACAGAGTGAGCGGAAGCAACAACGTCACAAACAGCAGGTAGCGGAGAAGAAAGCTTCCAAGCTTTCAGTACCTGGTGCTTTTTACCCAATCATGATGCCTTGGAAGAATCACACAGAAACCCTTCTAAAACTTCCCTGAAGCACATAACTTCAGAATTTCCCCCATGTCATTCACTGTATATAGTGGATAATACTATATCCCTAGTATTTATAATACAGCCCTGTACCTAATAAGCACTCAATATATATTACTGAATGAATAAACTCCTTATGTCATGCCATATTATAGAATTTCACTCAGTTACACATTTCCTTATGTGGTTGTCAACATTTCATGTCTTCAGTGAGACTGAGTAATCTGTGAGCAGACATCACACGAAGTGGTAAAAAGATATCACAAATAAAACAGAGCCTCGGGTGGAGTCTATGCTTCACCACGGACTAGCTGTGTGCTTTTCACATAAAGTTATTTATCTCTTTGGAGCTTGCTTTATCTAGAATGAGAACCACTGCTTTATCTATAGAATAGAACATCACCACCAACTGTCCTACCTACCTTATAGGGTTTATACTGCACACAAAGCACTGTGATGTAACCCTGAAGCGCCTCCAATGCCAAGGATCTGACTGTCATCACGGTTCTTTAGACCTCACTGGGACTTCACTCCATTAATCCTGGCACCTTGCACTCTCACCTTCTATCTCCATCCTCACTTCCTTCTACCTGCCTTGTTCCTGTGATCCATCATTATAATCATTCTCTTGCTTCTCTTCCTCTCTTTATCTGGGAAACCATAACCCCTGACTAAGTCTAATGCTTAACCTACTCTGCCTGTTCCCATTCAGCAGAACTGGAGAAAATCACACAGCCACGTTGGCTGCTCTCACTTTAAGCTCAAGTGAGCCCTCACGCTGCGGCAGTCTGACTACATTGATCTGTCCATGATTTTCCGTTGCTCTTTGGCAGTCTTCTGAACCTTGCCCTCTTCAAACCTGTAGCACCTCCACTCTTTGGTATGAGAATATAGAAGCAAGCAGAAGAGAATCTACACATGTTCCGTTACCGTATTTACCAATCTGCCTGCATTATAGCAAAGTAGTTTATTACTGTGCAGCAGGGATGGTCCACCCAGTCTAAGGCCCACTTTCTTCCACTAGAGCATCACCCCCTCTCACTACATGGGGACACCACTGTATCTTGGCACTCACTGCATCTTCCTTCCCTCCTAGGATCATTCCCACCAGGACACCAACTTGTCCCATCTTAGGGAAAAAAAAAAAAAAGTTTGACTTGATCTCACATTCACTTCCAACTATGGCCCAGTTTTCTGCTCCTCTTTACAAAAAAACCTCAGAGATTTCTACAGTGTTAATCGTTGTCTCCTCTCCTCCCATTCTTTTCTTGGAAGCAATACAAGCAGACTGCCCCCAACCCCCACCTCCTTCAATAGAGGTCTTAAAGACTTCAACACTCAAAGCAACGTTTGGATTTTACTTGATCTCTCAGCAACATGTGAGAACAGTTTACTATTCCATTCTCTTTGAAGCACTTTCCTCTTTTGGCTTCAGTGCTCACTCTCAATCTTCCTATCTCCCAGCTTCTCTTTTCCAGTTTCCAGTTCTGGTTCCTCCTCATCTCCCTGACTTCTAAAGGCTGGAATGCCCCCATGCTCAGTTCTTAGACTCTTCTCTTTCTATATCCACTTCTTAGGTTATTCAATTTAATTTCACAGCTTTAAAAGTCATCAAACTGCTGTAATTCGCAAATTTATAGCTCCAGCCCAAACCCATCTATAGAACTCTAGAGTCTCATACCAGCTCCTCACTAACAGGCATCTCAAATCTTTCTTTATTATTTTTTTAATTTAAATTTATTTTAATTAGAGGCTAATTACTTTACAATATTGTATTGGTTTTGCCATACATCAACATGAATCTGCACGGGTGTACACGTGTTTCCAATCCTGAACCCCCCTCCCACCTCCCTCCCTGTACCATCCCTCTGGGTCATCCCAGTGCAGCAGCCCCAAGCTTCCTGTATCCTGCATTGAACCTGGACTGGCAATTTGTTTCTTATATGATATTATACATGTTTCAGTGCCATTCTCCCAAATCATCCCCCGCCTCCCTCTCCCATAGAGTCCAAAAGACTGTTCTATATATCTATGTCTCTTTTGCTGTCTCGCATACAGGGTTATGGTTACCATCTTTCTAAATTCCACACATATGCATTAGTATACTGTATTGGTGTTTTTCTTTCTGGCTTACTTCACTCTGTATAATAGGCTCCAGTTTCATTCACCTCATTAGAACTGATGCAAATGTATTCTTTTTAATGGCAGAGTAATACCCCATTGTGTATTGTACTACAGCTTTCTTATCCATTCATCTGCTGATGGACATCTAGGTTGCTTCCATGTCCTGGCTATTATAAACAGTGCTGTGATGAACATTGGGGTACACATGTCTCTTTCAACTCTGGTTTCCTCAGTGTGTATGCCCAGCAGTGGGATTGCTGGATCATAAGGCAGTTCTATTTCCAGTTTTTTAAGCAATCTCCACACTATTCTCCATAGTGGCTGTACTAGTTTGCATTCCCACCAACAGTGTAAGAGGGTTCCCTTTTCTCCACACCCTCTCCAGCATTTATTGCTTGTAGACTTTCGGATAGCAGCCATTCTGACTGGTGTGAAATGGTACCTCATTGTGGTTTTGATTTGCATGTCTCTGATAATGAGTGATGTTGAACATCTTTTCATGTGTTTGTTAGCCATCTGTTCAAATCTTTCTTTAAAAATACACTTTATTTATCTGGCTGCATCGGGTCTTAGCTGGGGTATGAGGAAGCTTTGTTATGTTACATGGCATCTTTCATCAAGACACATGGACTCTCTAGTTGTGTGCGAGGGCTCAGTGGCAACACCGCTCAGGCTTGGCTGCTCCATGGCATATGGGATCGTAGCTACCAACCAGGGCTCGAACCCGTGCCCCCTGCTTTGGAAGGCAGATTCTTAACCACTGTGCCATCAGGGAAGCCCTGGCATCACAAACTTCCTTTAAACTGAGCTCTTCCTATCCTCCAAGTCTG
This sequence comes from Bubalus bubalis, assembly GCF_019923935.1. NCBI lineage: Eukaryota > Metazoa > Chordata > Mammalia > Artiodactyla > Bovidae > Bubalus > Bubalus bubalis. The sequence continues at coordinate 98,249,022 of NC_059161.1, read as the reverse complement.
TTCTTCCTTCAACGTTTCCCATCTCAGTTACGAGCAGCTCCAACCTTCCAGCTGCTCAGGCCAAAAATCTTGATGTCACTCATCAACTCCTAAACCCAACAGCAAATCCTGTTGGTCCAAACAGTTTCAAAATACATTTACAACCTGGTCACTTCTCCACACCTCCACTGTTACCCACTTGGTCCGTTCGGCCGCCTTCGTGCTTCTATGCTTTCATCCGGCAATCTGTTCCCGACATAGTAGCTGGCGTCAATCAGAGCACAGCACTTCTCTACACTAAGTGTCCTCTGGCTTTCCACTTCACTCAGAGCAAAAGCCGAAGTCCCCACAGTGGCCAGTGAGCCCCGGGCGACACCCCCTCGCCCACAACCCTCACCTCAGCCCTGCCCCTCTCTGCCGTGCCCATTCTGCTTGAGCCACGCTGGCCGCACACTCCTGCCTCAGGGTCTCTGCTCTGGCTGCTCCCTCTGCCTGGAATACTCCTTCCCCAGATATTCGCATTGCTTATGTACTCCATCACGTCACTATTTAAATGTCACATTACTGGACAGACGGTTTTTCTCGCCGCCCAATCGTCACACTCTCCCCGCCTTACTCTGCTATGCTGATCTCACCAGCATCCACACCACCTAAAACACCGTAGGGTTGCTGATTCTACCCAGCTCCTAGAACGGAAACTTCACGAGGGTGGTATTGGCTCTTTTTATCCCACGCTACATTCTCCGTGTTTACAGTTGAGCCTGGCACATAGGTGGTTATCAGTAAATAGGTACTGGATTAATTACTGAATCATTCTCTCCCATCCAAGTATTAAGCAGGCCCAACCCTGCTTCGCTTTTGCGATCAGACGAGATCAGGCACGTTCAGGGTGGTATGGCCGTAGACTGAATCTTCTTCTTACATGAACTCCTGACAGAATCTAGAAGGTCAGGGGATATAACTGGTGCCCAATAAGCCTTCGGTGGAAGTGAAGATAAAGGAATAGGATAGAGCCGAGGAAAATAAATGTAAGTACCTTCAACTACAGTTGCCTAAAATCTTGCTCAGGCCACTGTGTACAAAACTCTGTGTGCGCTTGTGTGTGTGCAAGCCTCAGGTGCATGTATATAATGCAAGTGTGTGGATAGCATGGTGAAGTTTTTAGAGGTACTAAAGTGTGTGCTTCAGTTGATGTGTCCTCCTTTAGGGCCTGGCTCTGTAGAAAGAACTTCTCCAAATCACTGGGGTGCAGGTGCGAACGTAAACACACACAGACACCGTCATAAGCAAGAAAAAGGTGTCTGTACAGATAACATCGGAGCCTGTCAGGTTCTGCTTGCAAGAAGTAGTGGAGGCTGATCAACGGCTGCGTACGAAATGCTGATAAATTTATGACAGAGCAGGCAAAGCCATCTAGTCTGGTCCCAGATTCACATCCCTCTTCTGCCACAACACCCTCTGCTCCAACTTTCGTGTTGTTTTTTTTTTTTTTTTTTGGAAACCACATAATTCAGAAGCAAATATAAGCAACTCCAAAGAGTCTAGCTCAAAAGACAACTTCTCCAATGCCTCAGCTGCAATGGACTTCTACTTCCCCTGAACCTTCATAACACTTTTTATGAACTTCTCATGGCATGTCACTTTTTTTTTTTTTTTACAACATATTACAGATATTTTAGTATTTGTTATTTCTTCCCAAGTAGACAATGAATAAAATCTCCTCCTACTCCTCTCTGAATCTCCGTGGTAGGTGTTTGCTAAACATCACTAACTTGAACTGCTCTTATCTCCTTGCCTCAGGTATGTTTATGTTTCCTTCCTGCCATTCATCTATCCATCCATCCACGCAACAAATATTTATTTAGTGCTTCATATGCTTCAGGGCCTTCCCAGGTGGTGCAGTGGTAAAGAATCTGCCTGTCAATGCAGGAGACACAAGAATGTGGGTTTGGTCCCTGGGTCAGAATGATCCCCTGAAGTAGGAAATGGCAACCCATTCTAGTATTCTTGCCCGAAAAATTCCATGAACAGAGGAGACTTTACAAACTTCTCAAAGGAGGACAAAGGCATACAGATTGCTGCATTTAGAGGGTATTGTGGCAGAAAGTGAAGAGGAACTAAAAAGCCTCTTGATGAATGTCAAAGAGGAGAGTGAAAAAGTTGGCTTAAAGCTCAACATTCAGAAAACTAAGATCATGGCATCCGGTCCCATCACTTCATGGGAAATAGATGGGGAAACAATGGAAACAGTGTCAGACTTTATTTTGGGGGGCTCCAAAATCACTGCAGATGGTGACTGCAGCCATGAAATTAAAAGACGCTTACTCCTTGGAAGCAAAGTTATGACCAACCTAGATAGCATATTGAAAAGCAGAGACATTGCTTTGCCAACAAAGCTCTGTCTAGTCAAGGCTATGGTTTTTCCAGTGGTCATGTATGGATGTGAGAGTTGGACTGTGACGAGAGCTGAGCACCGAAGAACTGATGCTTTTGAACTGTGGTGTTGGAGAAGACTCTTGAGAGTCCCTTGGACTGCAAGGAGATCCAACCAGTCCATCCTAAAGGAGATCGGTCCTGGGTGTTCATTGTAAGGACTGATGCTGAGGCTGAAACTCCAGTACTTTGGCCACCTCATGAGAAGAGCTGACTCATTGGAAAAGACCCTGATGCTGGGAGGGATTGGCGCAGGAGGAGAAAGGGACGACAGAGGATGAGATGGCTGGATGGCATCACCGACTAGATGCACATGAGTCTGGGTAGGTTCCAGGAGTTGGTGATGGACAGGGAGGCCTGGTGTGCTGCGATTCATGGGGTCGCAAAGACTTGGACACGACTGAGCGACTAAATTGAACTGAACTGAACTGAACCGAATGCCAAATGAAATAAAGCAGACAGGGAAGGACAAAACACCACATGGTATCACTTGCATGTGGAATCTAGAAAATAAAACAAACTAGTGAATATAACAAAAAGGAGACAGACTCACAGACACAGAGAACAAACTGGTGGTCACCAGTGGGAGAGGGAAGAGGGTAAGATCGCAGTAGGGGATTAAGAGGTACAAACTATTACGTATAAAATAAACAAGCTACAAGGATATGTTGCACAACACAATGGAGTGTAGCCAATATTTTTAGCTGTAAGTGGAACATAACCTTTAAAAATCGTGAACCATTATGCTGTACACCTGTAAATTATATAATATTGTACATTAACTAGATTTCAATTTTTAAAAAGGCATACAGATTGAAAAGGAAGAAAAAAAATTGTTCCTATTTGGATGGCATGATTGTCCACATAAAAAATCCCAAAGAATTCAGGAAAAAAAAACTAGGACAAGTAAGCAAGTCTGGCAAGGTCACAAAATACAGGCGAACCTCACTGTGTTGAACACTGCTTTATTATGGTTTGTGGGTGTTGCATGTTATATGAATCGAAGGTCTGTGGCAACCCTGTGTCAAACAAACCTGTTGGTACCACTTTTCAAACAGCATCTCCTCAATTTGTGCGTCTGGCTCACATTTTGGTGATTCTTGCAATATTTCAAACTTTTTCCTCATTACATTTGTCATAGTGATCTGTGATCAGTGATCTGACGAAGCTCAGGTGACAGCATTTTTTAGCCATATTTTTAAAAATAACTTTTATATGCACCAGGAAACCAAAAACTTCAGATGACTGCAACATTTGCTTTATTGTGGTGGTCTGGAATCTAATTTGTAATATCTTCAAGGTATGCATGATAAGATGAACATACAAAAATTGATTTGCAAAAAAAAAAAAAATTGATTTGCTCCTATAGTCTATCAAATAAACACACGGGCGTAGAAAATGAAAATACAATGCCATTCATTTATATAATCATTTAAAAAACACGAAAGAGGCATGAATCTAACAAAACATGTTCAATACATGTATGCTGAAAACTATACAATGTTGATAAAAGAAAGTTTAAAAAACCTACATGGAGAGGTACACCACGTTCATGGGTTGAAAGACACGACACAGTACGGCTCCCCAAACTGATGTCCAGATTTAACACAACTTTAATCAAAATCCCAGCATGAGTTTTTATGGATGTAGGCAGAAGTATTCTAAAATGTACAGGGAAAGGCAGAGAAAGTACAATAGTTCAAGCAACTTTGAAATAGTAGATAAAAGGGGAGAAACAAGTCCACTAGATTTCAATAATTACAGTATAGCTACAGAAATCAAGACCACGTCATACTGGCACGTGTGCACACGCACACACACACACACACACACACAACAACGGAATAGAACAGAAAACCCAGAGAGAGTGAAAGCTGCTCAGTTGTGTCCGACTCTTTGCGACCCCATGGACTATACGGTTCATGGAATTCTCCAGGCCAGAATACTGGAGTGGGTGGCCTTTTCCTTCGCCAGGGGATCTTCCCAACCCAGGGATCGAACCCAGGTCTCCCTCATTGCAGGCGGAGTCTTTACCAGCTGAGCCCCCAGGGAAGCCCACACAAATATGTTCAACTGATTTCTGACAAAGGTGAAAAAGCAATTCAGTGGAGGATAGCCTTTTCAATAAATGATGCTGAAGCAACGGGGAAAAAAAGTGAATCTCAATCTAAGTCTCACACCTTATACAAACATGAACTCAAAATGAATCATGAACTCAAATATAAAGTTATAAAACATTTAGAAAAAAAATTGGAGGAAATCATTGGATCTAGTGCTAAGCAAAGAGTTCTTAGACCAGACACCAAAAGCACAGTCCATAAAAGGAGAAGTTTATAAATTAAGATTTCACTGAAATTCAAAACTTTTGCTCTGCAAAAGAAGAGGCTAAAAAAATAAGCTATAGAGTGGGAGAAAATATTTGCCAACCACATATTTGACAAAGGCGAGTATGGAGAATACATAAAGAATTCTCAACACCCAACAGTTTAAAAAGGGAAATAGTCCAAGCAGGACATAGGCTGGAGAAGGCAATGGCATCCCACTCCAGTACTCTTGCCTGGAAAATCCCATGGATGGAGGAGCCTGGAAGGCTGCGGTCCATGGGGTCACTGGGCGTCGGACACGACTGAGCGACTTCCCTTTCACTTTTCACTTTCATGCATTGGAGAAGGAAATGGCAACCCACTCCAGTGTTCTTGCCTGGAGAATCCCAGGGACGGGGGAGCCTGGTAGGCTGCCATCTATGGGGTTGCACAGAGTCGGACACGACTGAAGCGACTTAGCAGCAGCAGCAGCAGCAGGACATAGGCAGAACATGAAACATGAAGAGACATTTCACTGAAGAGCATATACAGATGGCAATTAGGCACATGGAAAGTTCAGCATCATTAGCAATTCAGGAAACACAAAACCACAAAAAGATATTATCACAAATGTAACAATGGTTAAAATTTTAAAAACTTGTAACAACACAAATGCTGGCAATAAGGCAGAGAAAATGTGTCACTCAAACATTGCTGGTAGAATCTAAAAGGATATAGCCACTCTGGAAAACAAGTTTGGCATTTAAAAAAAAAACACAACATTTTTTTTTAAATTGGAGTATAGTTGCTTTGCAATGTTGTGCTAGTTTCAGGTATACAGCAAAGTGAACCAATCATATATATATAGATATACCCACTTTTTTTTTTTAAATGTTCTTTTCCCACATAGGTCATTACAGAGTATTGAGTAGTAGTTCCCTGTGCTATAGAGCAGGTGCTTATTAGTTATCTGTTTTATATATAGTGGTGTGTATATGTTAATCCAATCTCTCTGTTTATCGTCTTCTCCATTCCCTGGTAACCATAAGTTTGCTTTCTACATCAGTGCCTCAATTTCTATTCTGTAAATAAGTTCATTTCCACCCTTTTTTAGATTCCACATATAAGCGATATCATGAGATATTTGTCTTTCTGTGTCTTACTTTGCTCAGTGTGACAATCTCTAGGTCCATTCATGTTGCTGCAAATGGCATTACTTTTTTATGGCTTAGTAATATTCCATTGTCTATATTAACAGGTGTCACATCTTTATTCATTCATCAGCTGATGGCCATGAAGGTTGTTTCCATGTCCTGGCCATTATAAACAGCGCTAAAATGAACACTGACGTGCATGTATCTTTCTGAAACATGGTTTTCTCTGGCTATATGCCCAGTAGTCAGACTGCTGGGTCATACGGCAGTTTTATTTTTAGTTTTTTAAGGAACTGTAATACTGTTTTCCATAGTGGTTGTATCAACTTACACTCCCACCAATAGTGTAGGAGGGTTCCCTTTTCTCCACACCTTCTCCAGCATTTACTATTTGTATATATATATTTTTTGATGATGGCCATTCTTATTGGTGTGAGGTGATACCTCATTGTATTAATAGCTTTGATTTGCATTTTTCTAATAATTAGTGATGTTGAACATCTTTTCATGTGCTTTTTGGTCATCTGTATGTCTTCTGTGGAGAGATGTTGGCAATTTCTTAAAAAAAAAAACATGCAACTGCTATATGACCCAGCAATTGTATTCCTGGGCATTTATCCCAGAGAAATGAAGATTCATATTTATATAAAAACTTTCACATGAATGCTCATGTAAGTTTTATTATAATAACTCAAAACTGGAACAATCTAGACTTCTTTCAGTGGGTAAGTGGTAAGTGGTAAATAAACTGTCATACTTCCTTGCCATAGAATACTACTCAGCAGTAAAAAAGGACAAAGCATTGACACATGCAAAATCCTGAATGAACTTCCACAGAATTATGCTGAATTTTGTTAGAACCAATCCCAGAAGGTTACATAATGTGTCATTCCACTTATAGAGCATTCTTGAAATGAGAGAATTTAGGAATGGACAGCAGATTAGTGGGGCTTCCCTGGTAGCTCAGTTGGTAAAGAATCCACCTACAATGTAGGAGACCCTGGTTTGATTTCTGAGTTGGGAAGATCCTCTGGAGAAGGGATAGGTTACCCACTCCAGTATTCTTGGGCTTCCCTGGCGGCTCAGATGGTAAAGAATCTGCCTGCATTGCAGAAGACCTGGGTTCGATCCCTGGATTGGGAAGATCCCCTGGAGGAGGGCATGGCAACCCACTCTAGTATTCTTGCCTGGAGTCCCCATGGACACAGGGGCCTGGCAGGCTACAGTCCATGGGGTCGCAAAGAGTTGGACATGACTGAGCGACTAAGCACAGCACAGCAGAATAGTGACTGTCAGTGGTTAAGGAGAGGGTTGGAATGGGATAGAAGTGGGTGAGGCTACCATCACGTATAAATAGCTGGTGGGAACCGCTGTACAGCACAGGGAGCTCAGCTCAGCGCTCTGTGATGACTTAGGTGGGTGGGGTGGGGGTGGGTAAGAGCAAGGTTCCAGAGGGAGGGGATCTATGTATACATATAGCTGATTCGCTTTGTTGTACAGCAGAAACTAGCAAAATATTGTAAAGCAATTATACTCCAATATTTTTTTTAAGGAAAAAAGAATTGGCTGTGGTATCCTTGGTGGTTCAGAGGTAAAGAATCTGCCTGCAATGCAGGAAGCGCAGAAGCCGTGGGTTTAATCCCTGGGTTGGGAAGATCCCCTGGAGGAGGAAATGGCAACCCACTCCAGTATTCTTGCCTGGAGAATCCCATGGACAGAGGAGCCTGGTGGGCTATAGTCTACAGGGCTGCAAAGAGTTGGACACGACTGAAGCAAGTTAACACGTGGCTATAAGAGGGCAGTATGAAAGATTCTTCTGGTGATGGAAATGTTCTGGATCTTGACTGTAACAATACCAACATCTTTGTTGTCATACTGTAGCACAGTTTTGGAAAATGTTACCAGTGGGTAGAAAGTGGTACAGGTTACTTGGGCTATTATTTTTACAACTATGCGTGAATCTAAAATTACCTCATAATTGAGACTTTAATTTAAAAAACATCCACAAGAGAATTTGAATGTTCATAGAAGAGAAGTAAAGATCGTGGAGAGAAAGGTTGTTCATACTTGGTGAATGATTATAACCAGACCTAGTTGTCCTCAACCTTTCCCACTCAAGGACAGAGAGGGCTCTTCAGGAATCACATGAAAATATGACTTATAGCATTCAGGGTCCTGAGCAGGAGAACACAAAATGGAGTGAACTAACAGTTATCAGCATTTCTAAACTTACTGAACTATCTGCCAGATCTAGAAAATCCTTGCTGCAATGGCATACATGATTCTCTGCCTTGGGGAAACATATTAAATAAGGTACCAGCCAGCTTCTCCCATTTTTCTGTGTAGTAGCCAGGTTCCAAGACAGCCCCGAATGAATCTCATTTCCAAGTGCAGCCTTATGTAGTCCTCTTTCCTACTGAATGCAGATGAATAATAGGATACTGCTTAAATGAAAGTGTGTGACTTCCAAGGGTAAGGCATGAAAGACACTGTAGCTTCTGTCTTGCTCTCCTTTGGATCAGCTGCCATGTTGTAAGGACACTCAAGCAGTACAAAGGAGGAATGCACATGGTGAGGAACTAAGGTCTCCTGCCAGCTATGAAACAGAGCTGTTCTTAGAATCATATCTGTCAGTCCTAGTTAAGATCACGGCAACTACAGGTACTTTTTGCCTGCAATTTCATGAGAGACCCTGAGCCAAGTCCACCAAACTGAACTGCTCCTAAATTGCCAATTCACAGAATTCACATTAAATAATAAATATTTATTTCTCCTTTAAGCCAGTAAGCTTTAAGGTAATTTGTTATCCTGCAATAAATCACACATTTTACTTTGGGCTTCCCAGGTGGCTCAGTGGCAAAGAATCTGCCTACCAATGCAGGAGTAGCAAGAGATGCGGGATTGATCCCTATGTTGGGAAGATCCCCTGGAGGAGGAAATGGCAACCCATTCCAGTATTCTTGCCTGGAAAATTCCATGGACAGAGGAGCCTGGCAGGCACAGGTCATGGAGTCGCAAAGAGTTGGACATGACTGAGCATGTGTCATGAGCACAAGCACATTTTAATTTTCATTGCTAGGGCCATTTGGGAGAAGGCAATGGCACTCCACTCCAGTACTCTTGCCTGGAGAATCCCATGGACGGAGGAGCCTGGTAGGCTGCAGTCCATGGGGTTGTGAAGAGTCGGACACGACTGAGAGACTTCCTTTCACTTTTCACTTTCATGCATTGGAGAAGGAAATGGCAACCCACTCCAGTGTTCTTGCCTGGAGAATCCCAGGGACGGGGGAGCCTGGTGGGCTCCCGTCTATGGGGTCGCATAGAGTCGGACACGACTGAAGCGACTTAGTAGTAGTAGGGCCATTTGGGTATAACCTGAAACTCCAGTACTTTGGCCACCTCATGCGAAGAGTTGACTCACTGGAAAAGACTCTGATGCTGGGAGGGATTGGGGGCAGGAGGAGAAGGGGATGACAGAGGATGAGATGGCTGGATGGCATCACTGACTCGATGGATGTGAGTCTGAGTGAACTCCGGGAGTTGGTGATGGACAGGGAGGCCTGGCGTGCTGCAATTCATGGGGTCACAAAGAGTTGGACACGACTGAGCGATTGAACTGAACTGAACTGAAAGGTATCCACTAGGAGGAAAGCCCTGTCTATTTAGAAGACTAAAAGCAGAGCCTAAAAGATGGATTAATAGGCTAAAGGAAGAGAAGAATCTAGAAGGAGACCCATACATACATCACCTCTAGATTTAAGAAAAAGATGATACTGCAGTGCTGTGGAAAAAAACAAAACAAATCCAAACCTGTTTTTTCAATAAGTGGAACTAGGTCAATTTGATAACGGTGGGAAAAGATTCTTTATCCTTACGTCATGCCATACATGAAAATTAATCTCAGATCACTGAAAACCCAAATGTGAAAGATGAAATAATAAAGTATTTAGAAGAAAACAAAGGAAAATATGTTCATGACTTTGGGGTAGGTAATGATTTCTTGAATACTCAAAATGTACTAAGACAAGAGAAAAAGCGAGCAATTATACAACATTAATTTCTGATCATCAAAAGGTACTGCCAAGAGAGTGGGAGGATATATTTGTAATACATATGTCTCATATTCAGAACACATCTAAAAAAGTGTATGTATGAATACATAAGGAATAAGACCACTCAACAGAAAAATGAGCAGACACTATACAAGTTTGAACAGACACTATACAAAAGAAGATATTCAAGTAGCAATAGACATAAAAGGATCTCAACTTCTTTACTCATTGGAAACTGTAAATCAATAACACTAACGAAATCACCAGAATGTTTATTTTTAAATTTTTAGAAAAATTTATTTATTTTAATTGGAGGCTAATTACTTTACAATATTGTATTGGTTCTGCCACACATCAACATGAATCCACCACAGGCGTACATGTGTTCCCCATCCTGAACCCCCCTCCTACCTCTCTCCCTGTACCATCCCTCCGGGTCATCCCAGTGCACCAGCCCCAAGCATCCTGTATCAAACCTGGACTGGTGATTCGTTTCTTATATGATATTATACATGCTTCAATGCCATTCCCCCAAATCATCCCACCCTCTCCCTCTCCCACAGAGTCCAAAAGACTGTTCTATACATCTAGGTCTCTGTTGCATACAAGGTTATCGTTACCATCTTTCTAAATTCCATATATATGTGTTAGTATACTGTATTGGTGTTTTTCTTTCTGGCTTACTTCACTCTGTATAATAGGCTCCAGTTTCATCCACCTCATTAGAACTGATGCAAATGTATTTTTTTAAATGGCTGAGTAATACTCCATTATGTATACGTACCACAGCTTTCTTATCCATTCATCTGCTGATGGACATCTAGGTTGCTTCCATGTCCTGGCTATTATAAACAGTGCTGTGATGAACACTGGGGTACACGTATCTCTTTCAATTCTGGTTTCCTCAGTGTGTATGCCCAGCAGTGGGATTGCTGGGTCATAAGGCAGTTTTGTTTCCAGTTTTTTTAAGGAATCTCCACACTGTTCTCCATAGTGGCTGTACTAGTTTGCATTCTCACCAACAGTGTAAGAGGGTTCCCTTTTCTCCACATCCTCTCCAGCTTGTAGACTTTTGGATAGCAGCCATTCTGACTGGCATGAAATGGTACCTCATTGTGGTTTTGATTTGCATTTCTCTGATAATGAGTGATGTTGAGCATCTTTTCATGTGTTTCTATCTGTATGTCTTCTTTGGAGAAATGTCTGTTTAGTTCTTTGGCCCATCCACCACATTAACAAATTGAAAAATAAAAGCCATATGATTATCTCAATAGATGCATAGAAAGCCTTTGACAAAATTCAACATCCATTTATGATAAAAAAAATCTCCAGAAAGTAGGAATAGAAGGAACATACCTCAACATATTAAAAACTATATATGACAAACCCACAGCAAACATTATCCTCAATGGTGAAAAATTGAAAGCATTTCCCCTAAAGTCAGGAACAAGACAAGGGTGCCCACTTTCACCACTATTATTCAACATAGTTTTGGACCTTTTGGCCACAGCAATCAGAGCAGAAAAAGAAATAAAATGAATCCAAACTGGAAAAGAAGAAGTAAAACTCTCACTGTTTGCAGATGACAGGATCCTCTACATAGAAAACCCTAAAGACTCTGCCAGAAAATTACTAGAGCTAATCAATGAATATAGTAAAGTTGTAGGATATAAAATTAACACACAGAAACCCCTTGCATTCTTATACACTAATAATGAGAAAATAGAAAGAGAAATTAAGGAAACAATTCCATTGACCATTGCAACAAAAAGAATAAAATACTTAGGAATATATCTACCTAAAGAAACTAAAGACCTATATATAGAAAACTATAAAACACTGGTGAAAGAAATCAAAGAGGACACTAATAGATGGAGAAATATACCATGTTCATGGATCAGAAGAATCAATATAGTGAAAATGAGTATACTACCCAAAGCAATCTATAGATTCAATGCAATCCCTATCAAGCTACCAACAGTATTTTTCACAGAACTAGAACAAATAATTTCACATTTGTATGGAAACACAAAAAACCTCGAATAGCCAAAGCAATATTGAGAAAGAAGAATGGAACTGGAGGAATCAACCTGCCTGACTTCAGGCCCTACTACAAAGCCATAGTCATCAAGACAGTATGGTACTGGCACAAAGACAGAAATATAGATCAATGGAACAAATAGAAAGCCCAGAGATAAATCCACGCACCTATGGACACCTTATCTTTGACAAAGGAGGCAAGAATATACAATGGAGAAAAGACAATCTCTTTAACAAGTGGTGCTGGGAAAACTGGTCAACCACTTGTAAAAGAATGAAACTAGAACATTTTCTAACACCATCAAATCAGATCAGATCAGTAGCTCAGTTGTGTCCGACTCTTTGCGACCCCATGAATCGCAGCACACCAGGCCTCCCTGTCTATCACCAACTCCCGGAGTTCACTGAGGCTCATGTCCATCAAGTCAGTGATGCCATCCAGCCATCTCATCCTCTGTCGTCTCCTTCTCCTCCTGCCCCCAATCCCTCCCAAATGGATTAAAGATCTAAACGTAAGACCAGAAACTATAAAACTCTTAGAGGAGAACATAGGCAAAACACTCTCCAACACAAATCACAGCAGGATCCTCTATGACCCACCTCCCAGAATACTGGAAATAAAAGCAAAAATAAACAAATGGGACCTAATTAAACTTAAAAGCTTCTGCACAACAAAGGAAACTATAAGCAAGGTGAAAAGACAGCCTTCAGAATGGGAGAAAATAATAGCAAATGAAGCAACTGACAAAGAACTAATCTCAAAAATATACAAGCAACTCCTGCAGCTCAATTCCAGAAAAATAAACGACCCAATCAAAAAATGCACCAGAATGTTTATAATGAAAAAGACTGATAGTAGAAGTATGGTGAAGACTGTGGAGAAACTCTCACGCCCTGTTAGCAGGAATGTGAGTTGGTATAACCACTTTGGAAAACTATGGCAGTGTTTACTCTAGCGAAACACACACCCCAGGGCCTTGGATCTACTCCCAGATGCCTACCTCAAATAACTGTGTACATATATTCATTCAGACATACAAAAGTATGTTCACTGCAACATCATTCATAATAGCCCAGATCATGCCTGCCTTTCTGCATTCCTTATTTCAAGTGCTTGCTATCTATAGTCTGAACTATTTTCATAGCTTCCTAACCAGTTATTCTAATTTAATGCTTATAAATGACTCCAGTTTAATCTTCCAATCAGAGAAAAACTCCAATCGCATCATTTCCACTCCCCTATCCAAAAATCTAATGACTCCCTATCACTTGCATAACAATGGCTAAGTCCTATGGCTTAGTTCTTTTTTTTTTTAAAGCTAAAATTTGAAAAAGATTTTCAGTGTGGTAAAACATAACATAAATTTTACCATTTAAATGTATAGTTCTGTGGCATTAAGTATATATACACTGTTATAGTGTCATTGATATTATCCATCTCCAGAACTTTTTCATCTTCACAACTGAAATTCTCTATCCACGAAACATTAACTTCCCATTCCTCCCCACACCCAATCCCTGAAAACCACTATTAGACGTTCTATATCTTTGAATCTAACTACTCATACATTTGGAATGACATAATATTTGTCCTTTTGTGATTGGCTTCTTTCAACTTAGCCAATTTGACTTATTTCACTTTATGGCTAATTCCTGGCATAACCCTGTCAGGTAGAAGAAACACTATTAATTCAGATCAACAAAAACTCAACCAAGGGGCACCAAGTGCAGAGAAATAAGGAGAGCAATGAGAATGAGACACTGAGGTAAGTAGAGAATAAGATAGATGATTCAGACTGTGATAAGCAAAGCAAAGCTTGCAATTAGGGATAAAGACTCAGATTAGGGTAAAAGACTCAAATTTGGATAAAAGACTCAAATTAGGGTAAAAGACTCTTGCTCTACAATGTTGGACAAACTTAACATCTCCTAAGCCTTAATAACCAAATATATAAAAGGGGAAATAACAAAACTAATAATATTGACTTGAGAATTAAATATGGTTATTAAGTGTGAAGGCAGCTAGGACCAAACTGCATGATACACGCGAAGAACATAGTTATTGAATTGAAAGCAGCCCAAGGACATTCTGAGATCATGTAACTGGCAAAAGACTTAACACTATGAATGATTCCCAGGTTTCCTACTTATTTTTTCACCAGTAAAAGGCGTTATTTTGTCCTTTGTCTGGCCCCATACCACACAACAGCAACTCCTCTGAATTTTAGTTAGAAGTATCAGGATTCTTCCAGTCTGTTGGATTCAAAATCATCTACTTCCAATTCAACTCTTCTTGCTACTTAACTGTTCCTGACAAGTCAATAGTTACATTCACTAAAACAAGCACAAATTCTCCTAAATGCTTTGAGGGATAAAGAAAGGAGGCAAGACCCAAACATTCCTTTCAAGTAACTTTCAATGTTTACAACAATGCAGGGAGGTAAGACATGATCACATATCCCTAAAACAAAAAGCAGATTTTTATAAGCAACATAAAAGGAAATACAATACGATATTGGACCACTGAAGCAGAGAACCAAACCTTTAGGAATGGGCAGGAAAGGGAGAGAGAGAGAAATGAACATGAATGAATATGAACTGAAGAAGGTAGGGTTTGATATATGGTTTTGGGAAGGAAGGAGAAAAGGTCAGTTCTTATAGAGCACATAGTATGACCAAGGCCTGGGTATGGGAAAATATAAGACAGGTTCAGAGAACATGGAATAGTCTTCTCTGAATGTGGAAAATAAGGAGGAAAGGAAGAGTTTGGTTGTCCTGGAAAAGTCAACACCATCCTACAGATTTTTTAAAATTTAGTTTTTAATTGGCGCATCCTATGAATTTTTAATCTTTCCTTTATTGATAAGGGGGGGGGTCACTGAAGTGAACAGATCAGCAGAGAAATGATTACTACTGCTGTACCCTTAACTGACAGAATGAGGAAGACCAACAGAAGAAAGGAAAAACAAGAGGCAGGAAAACTAAGAAGTTGTTGCAATAGCCTGCAATAGTGAGAGACGATGGTAGGGGGACAAGAACACAGAAGACAACGCAAGTCACTTTACTCAATGACAGGGCTTAAAGAAGTACATGGCACCAGGGTCCACCCTCAAGAAAGAACCTTCCATTTGCATCAGTGATTTAGAGAACACCACCACCATCTCTGTTGAAATAGAAGTGACTGTTTTCCTTTTGTGCCCAAATTCAGTAAAAACAAACAAAACTGTTTCACAACCACCCAGACCACAGACGTGCACCGTGGGTACACATGGCCCAGAA
The DNA here is from genome assembly GCF_019923935.1 of Bubalus bubalis. Taxonomy (NCBI): domain Eukaryota; kingdom Metazoa; phylum Chordata; class Mammalia; order Artiodactyla; family Bovidae; genus Bubalus; species Bubalus bubalis. The sequence goes on along the minus strand of NC_059161.1, from coordinate 98,233,782 downwards.
GTTGCATCATTCTGGCTTTAAGTGGAGAATTCATATCCCACATGAAGCTGTCTCTGTTCTTCAGATTAGATCCCAAGGTCTCCCTCCAACCATGTAGAATGCAGCCATTACTTCTTCCTATTGAACTTGGCACCTTGAATAGTTAGAGGGATCCCAATTTAGCTTCACACTGGCCAGATTGCATGGGAGCACTATGATCAGTTTCGGTGGTGTAAAGGGTCTTGAAATACAATGGTACCAGGATTTAGCAAGGTTCTGACCAGAATCATGACTGTTGTCTTCTGAGCTACAAGGAGCTGATGCACAGCAGAACAATTTGATGTGTTCTGGGTGATCCCACATACTAAAGCTCAACTAGGGTCAGCAGGGGCATGCCACAGAAAAGTAGATGTTTTTTACACTGTAAATAAGAACTTTCTAAAAGAGTGGTCCAAAGCAGGTCCTTTGGAAACTGAAGAACTACTCAGCATCAGAGATACTAAAGAGGATTTAGCCTAGAGCAGAGCTAGCAAACTTTCTCTGTAAAGAGCAGAGAGTAAGTATTTTAAGCCTCACAGATCAGACATTCTCTTACAACTACTCAGATCTATAGGGGCATGGAAGAAGTCATAGACAATTTGCAAGCAAACAAGAGTGGCTATGTTCCAATAAAACAATTGAGAAAAAGAGCTGGTGGGCAAGATTCACTCGCTATCCCCTGAGCCAGACTAGAGGGAGGGAGGGAGATTCAAGCAGTAGATCAGTAAACAGAAAGGGACTAAGGTCTCTTCCCACCTGGAGAGCCTTATACATTTTTAACCAAGAAAATCTGACATGGTAACACCTCATTTATTCAGATTATTCAGATTCTTGGAACAGAGGGATATGTTCTTCCCTCAAACCAAGTATTAACTAGAACTCCCTTAGTTTCAGCCTTGACAGTTGAAAATATTTCTGAAACTCTAGAATTGTCTGCTTTGCCTTAGGTATTCTACCCAAGATAACAGAACTTTGATGACTAAGGACTTCTCAGAGCCTCAAACCATCTTTCCAGATACCAAATCTCACATGCCTTGTGGCTAAAGTTGTAGAAGGGTCAAGGCATTTCTTGGAAGAGGGTTTTGTGTAACTCCTGGAAATGGGCGTGTCCTTTCAACTTCCCTCTTTCTGATGAGGGTAAAGCCAAAAACTGCCAACAAACCAGGAGAACCCTGTTAAGTGAGAATTATAGTTAATTAATTAGAATCTAACTGAGGGTACTGGCTGATGTCAATAAAATGAACTTACTAGTCAGGAACATTAAAAAAATAATACATTTTCAAAAAGCTCTTTGCTTTAAACACATTAAAAAAAAAAAAAAAAACAAAAAAAAACAACCCACCTATAACACACGCACACAGTCATCACTCACACTTACCTCTCCCCTGGTGAAACTCCCAAGTGGTGATATGATTTGAGTTCCAGCTCAAATGTCACAGAGAGAGAATAATTTGATCTGACCTGTGAGTACATGATACACAACTATATCCCAACACACAGCAGATGACACTTATGCTCCATAACAGTTAAGAGCAAACAGTAAGAGTCCAGTGGGTTGCATAACAGTCACACATTTCTAGAGGAACATTTCCTGAGAAAGAAGCTTCATGCTATCCTTCCTCTAGGTATCCTTCAGCTACTTTGGACCATGGTGACTTTATACTCGGGATGGGAAAAAAGGCACTTGCTGAGCTCCTGCTACATTCCATGTGCTTTCCATCCATTATCACATTTAATCCTCAAGCCTGTGCTACAAGGCAAATCCTTTTTTACAGGTGAGGAAAAAGAACTTCATCGAATTTAAACAATTTGCAGAGATAACAGCCCCAATCTTCTGGTTCAGTGGGTCAGGACTTAGGTCCAGAAAGAGAAGGAGAAGCTAATGCAGATGAAGTGCTGACTACATTTTGGGAAACACTGGCCAGAGTTTATGAAAGGTCAAGTTCACAGTCAGTAGGTGATGGCTATAGAGGGATTAGAAAGAATCTAGCTCTCAGCTTTTAGTCCAAAGTTATTTCCAGTCCTCAAATCCAAATGCCTGAGGATCACAGTTATATGCTCCCGACTCGGACGGAGGAGCCTGGTGGGCTGCCGTCTATGGGGTTGCACAGAGTCGGACACGAGTGAAGCGACTTAGCAGCAGCAGCAGCACCATTCATCTGAGTAATAATGTTTCTGACTCTAATGAACTTTCTTTGCTTCTTTGGCACAGAATGAACTTTACCTTACCATAAGATGGGTCTATTCCGAGGTCAGGGGCTTTTTATCTCCAAAATTTAGCACAGTGCTTGATAGATGTTATGCACTATATAACTCTCCAATGAAAGATACACCAAAGGGGGAAAAAAAAAAAAAAGGAAAGAATGTCTATTTACCCCCTCTTTTGGTGAAAACAAAACCTCTCAGTTCTATGGTATGCTCTAAGATTCTAACCTAGAGAAGGAAATGGCAACCTACTCCAGTATTCTTGCCTGGAGAATCCTGTGGACAGAGGAGCCATTAAGATATGATATTAAGATTCAGCTCCAGAGCTTTTGTTTGTGTTATTCAGAGTGAGAAGCGTGGGATGACAGGAGCCCGAAGTTGCAGTGACTACCCTTTGGAGTCTAAGAACAACCAAGACACAGAGAGCAGAGTGAAATGGACCTGCGTTAAATGTGAGTCCTAAATCAAGATGATTCGGAAGCCAGGTTTCCCTTCTTGGCTTAGGTGTCTCCACAAACTCTTTTTCCACTTCAGGCAATTTAGGGCCCTAGCTAATCAACACAGGTTTTAAGTATGTGAACTATTCTGGGACCCAGAACCAGTTTGTTATCAAAATGACAACTCAGGGGTCCTTTCCACATGCTCTTGTCAAATTCATTATTCAATCTATTTTCTACTTCCTTCGCTTTCAATTTCTTTTCCACTAGTATTTACTCCCCTTTTCCTTCCAGTCATTCAATCAACATTCATGAAATGTTGATAAACGTTAGTACTTACTAGCGCCAGCTAGCTCCTTTAAGGTGTCATGACCTATGGAAAGGACAGGCAGGTACAGTGCACAGGGCACTCAGTGGCTGAGGTCAGGGCTTCGACAGAGGCATGAACAGAGCGCTCTCTGTATGGAGGGGTCACGGAATGTTGCCGGGCACAGGTGACCCTGGATTGGGTTTCAAAGGATGAGAGGAGTTTTGCTAACTCTCTCCAGTAAGAAAAAATACTGGAGGAGGAACTTTCCAGGAAAAGAGAATAATACAAGTACAGTTAACTTTCATTATTCACCATAGTTATGGTCTATAAAGTCACCACAAACACTGAATTAGCAAATACTGAATCATTTCTCCTCGAGGAAATTCAACAGTTAGGTTCCTGCAAGCCTCTGGCCACATTATCTTTACATAGTCCATACATAATCTTGTTTTATGTTTGTTTCTGTATAAAGACACCTTATTTAACATATACCGCTCATTCATTAGTATTGAACTCATGGCTAACAGGGCTGCAGCTCAAGTCTGATGAGTATCTAATATGTGTTTTCTCCATAAGGCACATGATGATCTTCTTGTGCTTAGGACTCTGGAAAATAGTTCAGCACTCTGTTTGGGAGGCATTTTATTTTGGTTTAATTAATCAATTTTTTTTTTTTTTTGCTAAGTAGCTCACATTTCTTTTTTAACATTTGAGTATAGTTGCTTCACAATGTTTTGTTAGCTTCTGCTGTAAAGCTAAGTGAATCAGTCACACACACACATATATATATATTCCCTTTTCCTTGGATTTCCTTCCCATTTAGGTCACCACCAAGCACTGAGTAGAGTTCTCTATGCTATATGGTAGGTTCTCATTAGTTATCTATTTTATTCATAGTACTGTGCATACATATAGTGTGTATACATAGTGTATACATAGTGAGTATGTGTGTGTGTAAGCCACTCCCAGTCTTGAGGAGGCATTTTAAATAGTAAAATCTTCAAACAAAAAAGTGAATAAAAATGGCATTAAGAGGAAAAGGCATTAAAGTTATGTCTTTGAAGCTGAAGGATGAAGGATAAAAAATAGCATGGAAAGGTGACCACTGAAAGGAAGGCTAGAAGAGTGATTTGTGACTGCTTTAATTAGGGTTTCACATACTGGGTTTTACATATTTCCTGCAGGCCAATCATTTTCGATGTAAAATTTGATACAAAATTAAAATTTTGAGGGGTCTCCCCAGCAGTCCAGTGGTTGGGACTCCGCCTTCCAGTGCAGGGGGTGCAGGTTTGATCCCTGGTTGGGGAACTAAGACCCCACATGCCTCCCAGCCAAAAAACCAAAACATAGAAGAAATACTGTAACAAATTCAAAAAAGATTTTAAAAACGGTCCATATCAAAAAAAAAAAAAGAACCTTAAAAAAATTGAGAATTCCCCCATAGAATAATAATATACATTTTGTGTGCATACTCAGTCACGTCCAACTCTTTGCAACTCTATGGACTTATAGCTTGCTAGGCTCCTCTGTCCATAGAATTTTCCAGGGAAGATTGAAGTGGGTTGCCATTTCCTACTCCAGGGGATCTTCCAGACCCAGTGACTGAACCCATGTCTCTTGCGTCTCCTGCATTGGCAGGTGGATTCTTTACCACTAAGCCACAGAGAAAACCCAATATACATTTTAGTATTTATTAATAAACAAAAGCCACTAGGAATTCTTTAACTCAATTATTTTACTAACCACAGTATCTACATATTTTTTAAAAATACAAACATGCAAAACATTTATTCACTGCATAAGTAATGCATGGTGCCAGAGAATGTGTGTGTTTTCAAGGACCCAGTTCATCGTGCTGGAATCACTGTCATGTACCTAACGGAGCAGCCCAGGCAGAGGGAACAACATGTGCAAAAGCCCCGAGGAGAAAGGAAAGCTGGCTCATGGGAGGACCTGACTGCAGGCCACGGAGCAGAGAGATGGCAGTGGAGACCATCAGGAGGAAGGCGCAGGGGCAGAGCATGATGAAGCTCTGGAGGTCACTTTATGAAGTGCAGCTATTATCTTAAATAGAACAAGACTGGCACCTTTCCTGGTGGTCTGGCCAAGACTCTGTGCTCCCAATGCAGGGGGCCTGGGTTTGATCCCTGGTCAGGGAACTAGATCCCACGTGCTGTGGCTAGGCGTTCACATGCTGCAAGTAAAGATCCATGTGCCACAACTAAGACCCCAGCCAAGACCCAGTGCAGTCAAATAAATAAATATATAGATTAAGAAAAAAAATACGACTTAAAAACAATACAGCAAGATCCCTCAATACGGGTATATTAAGTAAACTTAATTAAGTAAACATTAGAATTGAAGAATCAAGAACAATGTGGTAAGATCTGACTTATATCAAAAACCCTGTATGTTTAGGGATTCATATATGTGCACACCACCACATATACATGTGTGTACATACGGTTTACATATATAGCATACACCTGCACACTCACAGTGTCTTACAAATGCTCAGAAAAGCATTCCAAACTGTTACCAATGGGTTCTTGGGGAGGAGAATGGGTATTTAAGAGACTAAGGGAATTTTCACACCCTAATCCGTATACTTCTGTATTTTTAAATAAACAGACATGAGACCACTGGGTGGATTTTCATTTTTTTCGTATTTTACATTTCTTAAAGATCATTCTGGCTTGTAGCAAGTGAATGGCAGGGTGGAAAGAGCATGAGTAGGGAGCTCAGACAGAAAACTGGCGTCCGGATCAGGACAGTGGCAAAGGATATATACTTTCAGGATATATTTCAGAGGCTGAAATGGCTGACTCTGGTGATGGACTGAATATGGGGGATATGGGAGAAGGAAGAACAAAGGAAGTCTCTAAGACTTCCAGCTTGAGCAAGCAGGTTTTCTGTTATGACTTACGGGGGAGAAGGGAGCCACAGCCATGATTCTCTGCCCTCTCACAGTGCATTCTACACATTCTATTTCTACTGCATCCTATACAAAGGAGTAAAATGAATTTGACATGTGTGAGAGGGAGAGGGTCACAATCTGGGAAACCAAAGAGCCTTGTATCAGTGATTACATTGACTGAATTCTACGAGATTGATTCCCCAAAGACCAGGTCAGTCTTTTTGCAGAGGACTCAGGGAATCCATTAGTGAAATTACCTCTCCCATTGAGAAAACAGCAAATGAATCATTGCCAACCCTTTGCATTTTGGAGGAACAAAGGTCATTTCATCGAAGGGTTTCCCTTTCATGTCCTTCAATGTTCTGACCTGAGTTGTATTCAATGTTTTGAATTAAGCGAAAGTTGCCAGGGAAAACGAGGGCAAAGACGGGGAAAGGGTAGACAAATAAGGCCCACAAATATAATTAAAATGTCTCCTTTCCTCTAGGACAAAGGCTTCTCTCATGCATCTCCCCTACTCCAAGTAAGAGAGAGAAGACAGCTTCACAGGTTTCTGCTTCCCTGAAGACCTGGTTTCACGCTTTCTTAAGCAACAGTGGTATTTAAAACTCCATGTGTCAGGATCACTGAGACACCTGTTCATAGGTAGATGTTCCCAGGTCCTAGTCTCAACAGAGATTCAGACTCGGTAGGTCTAGAGTGCGGTCCAGGGACACAAACTCCACACGACTCTATTCAACACTGCCCAAGGAGCCCAGTGTGAGAAGCACTGCACTACACTGCTCACGACAGTTGGTTAAATGTCATAATTTAGTGAGCTGCTCTGCAGAAAGAAGCGGATCATGCAGCTCTGGGTTATACTTTTAACTCTGTCTCTGGTCAGTTGGCTGGGCATGGAGAGAACACTTCTATGCTCTGAGTCATGGTTTCCCCATTAATAAAGCACAAGTGTTGACTTTCTGGATCTCAACTTACCTCTAGTCTCTGACTTTTTAAGACCCCAGGAAAAGAGAAAGGGTTGGAAACGTCAAGTAGGGCTTCCTACTTGTACCAGAGTGACTCTCCCTGAGGTACTCGGACTGTGGATATACGAGAATAAGAGCATAAGATCCTGTGCTTTCTGGAACTGGCTGGTTATAAGCAAATATGGAAAAGCTACTCTTAAGGTACAAGATGAACCAGGCGTGGGGCCCTTACAGAGCCTGGCTTCTGTTTCCTAATCGCAGCACTCAGTATAAAAGCAGGGAAGTAATTCAAAGGATGAAAGGAGAGACTGAACCCAATTTCAAAGATTAACCCAGGTGTTCAAGTAAATGCCTTGTCTGCCCCCTGGGAGCCCTCATTTATATCAATCCAGCTGCCGGAACTATGTATATCTGAAAATACATTCCCACACAGAGACTCCTCTATGGCTTCCATGTGATTTATTGGAAAGGCTTTCGTTTAATTTATAAGTCAGTATACACCATTAGAAGAATGACCTCTGGAGCTAACATTTCTTTTTGTTCCCCCCCCTTGTTTTAAATCGATATTACAGAGGTATATAATTTATATGCAATAAAATTCACCGATTTTAAGAGCTCAGGCCAATGGGTTGTGATGAATGTAAACACCACATAACTACCATCACAAGACAGAACACTTCCATCATCCCAAGGATCTGTCTTCTCTAGATCATCACAGTAATGGGACCATACAGTAAATATTCTTTTGTGCCTGTCTTCTTATGCACAACATAAAGTTTTATGACTCATCTAGACTGTTGCGTGAATCAGTAATTGCTGATTTTAACTGCTGATAGTATCACATCTTAAGGAGTTACCATATTTGTTTATCCATTCACCTGTTAATGGACAGTTACATTCCAGGTTGGGGCCACCGTGAATAAAGCAGCCAGGAATAATCACGTGTAAGCCTTTTTGTGAAAATGTCAATTCTCTTAGGTAAATACCTATAAGTGGAATGGCTGGGTCACATGGTAAGTATACACTTAATTTTATAAGAAAATGCCAAACTGTCTTACAAAGTGGTTGTCCATTTTTCAGTTCACACTAGCAATTTGTGAGCATTCTAGTTTTCCACAACACTTAGCCATCAGAGCCAACCTAGTGGGTAAGTAGTGGTATCTTGTTGTGGTTTTAATTTGCATTTCCCTGATGACTAATGATGCTGAGCATTTTCCATGTGCTTGTTGGTTGTTTTGGAGAAGGAAATGGCAACCCACTCCAGTATTCTTGCCTGGAAAATCCCTTGGACTGGTAGGCTACAGTCCATGGAGTCACAAAGAGTCGGACACGGCTGAGCAATCTCACTTATTGGTTGTTTATCTTCTTTTGTGATGTCTGTTCAAATCTTTGGCCCATTTTTAAATTCACTTTTTATTATTGAGTTTTAAGAGTTCTTTATATATATTTTGGTTATGGTCCTTTGTCAGATATATGTATTGAGAATATTTTCTCCCAGTTTATGACTTGATTTTTATTTTTTATTTTTAAATAGTGTTGTTTAAAGAGTGAATGTCCTTAATTTTGTCCAATTTATCATTTTTTAAGTAGCTGAGGCTTTTTTGTGTCTTATATTTCTTACCTAAGAAAGTCCTATCTCAAGGTCAGAAAGATTTTCTGCCTTGTTTTCTTGTAGAAGTTTTATAATTTTCGTTTTTATGTTTAGGTCTATGATCCATTTTGGGTCAGAGTGAGGTAAGGGTCATGGTCCATGTCTTTCTACATGAATATATAGCTGTTCGAGCAGTGTTTGTTGAGAAGAAATATCCTTTCTTTATCAAGTTGCCTGAAGTATAAATGACACAAAATTTAAAATCTTTAAATTATACTTCATATATGTGAAAGTAAAAGTCACTCAGTTGAGTCTGACTCTCTGAGACCCTGTGAACTGCAGCCTGTCAGGCTCCTTTGTCCATGAGGATGCTCTGGGCCAGAATACGTGGGTAGCCATTCCCTCCTCCAGAAGAGATCAAACCCAGGTTCCATCGAACCCAACCCAGGGATCGAACCCAGGTCTCTCGCATTGCGGGCAGATTCTTTACCATCTGAGCCACCAGGGAAGCCCTTGATATACATGGGGACCTGATAAATATATACATCCTATCTCTTAATTTGCAAAAATTTCCTAGAAGTTGTCTACAACAACTTATCTTTACTTTAAGATGTGAGACTGCTATCAGATGGGAGAGATGGAGTTGAATGAATCCTGAGTGTTGTACAGAGCATTTCACAGGGAAGGGGCAGTGACACAGTGGGGCTCTGGTGCCCTGAAGCTTTATTACTTTACAAGCTACTGTTGGTCACTTAGCTGATTCAGAGCTGTCTCTAGGTGTGGAAGTGTGTACTGACCACTTCAGAAAATAGAAGAACCAGGATCTTTTCATCTTAAGAGGTAGAAACCACTTATTCCATTTATTTCTAGGTATCCTCTCTTCCTGCATCTGTGTGAACGATGCAGCTGAATAAATATCAGAATCGAAAATTCAGCTCTCAGATAATTTTCCATCTTGAGGCAACCTGACTCTGTGATAGAGGGTCCTCTGGGGCCCTAGACTCTCCCAGAGTCTCAATCTCTTCCATGACTTCAGGACAAAAGTTTGCAGGTTCCTCAAGCATGTCCCGGGCTCAACCCTGGTTCCTTTCTAAATAAAGCTCTGTGATTGAAACCAACCATTTCTGACCTTAACCCTTTTCTGAGAAAATAATGTTCCACTGTAACAGTTAAAAATACAGAAGCAAGTCCAGCAGTTTAATATCTAGACTGCGTATTTCTATATTAAAAACCTTATACCTATTCACTATGCGTGACCTCTACAGAAATTTGGCACTTTATTTTTGTTAGAACCTTCAACTTTTACTGTATCCTAAACTGAAATGAGCTTTCCATAAACCTGGATATAACATGAGTCATTAATCTTAACAAATAAATCCCAACCAAATAAAAACCTACACACTTTCTAAAATATCAACCCAGCGTGAAATTAGACCAGAAAATTTCTCTAAAAGGATTATAAGTAAGCAGTCTTTATTTATAATAGCTCCAAGTTTCATCACGAACATTATTACTTCAGATGCAGAAGTATTTTGTAAGCTTCTTGAAGGTAGAGAGAGAAAAGATGCATGGTACAGTGGAAACTAAACAGGATTTAGAATCTGAAGATGTAGGTTCAAATTCCTGGCATCACTTACTAGTCATGTGACCCCAATGAGTCACCTAGCCTCTGCGAGCCTTAATTTTCCCACCTGTAAAACAGAACGAAAGCCACCTACTTTACATGGTTATGGAGAGAAAAAAATACGGCAAGGTGTATGTTTTTAAATGCTATGTACAAATATAAACCTTATCTTCTAATTGTTTGGAACATGTGCTTATTATCCCTGTATTTGGCCATAATTCAGTGCAAGAGACCATAGTAGGTCAAAAAGGATCTCCTGATGTCTATGTAGGAGGCAAAAGTGGCCAGTGAAATCACACACTCTTAAGAAAAGTTAGGTACGGCACCCATATATAAACTCCTAACTTTGAAATGTTAACTTTCCAACCCGGTTACTAAGGATGCTTAGTGAACACCACCAACTCTCACGTGCACCTGTAGTCCTGGATGTACAGACTTCACCCTTTTCCATACACGAAGCTGCAGCTGTAACACATGGCACAAGGCTCGAGACAAGTGGTGGTGGAATGCTACACGTCCTAGGCCACGGGCCTTCTCGGCCAACTTAAGACTTGTCACTATTAATATCTGGGTTTCTATTAATACTCTCCCTTTCCCTGTGAGCTAATTTAAATCTGTTCTGTAAAGCTATTCTTAAACCACACGTTCTGGAGCCTGGGCCTGGTTCCCAACTACAGATCATAACTCTCCATTTTGGCTTTTCTACTTGCAGAAATATTAATAATAGGAATTTTGCCCCAACTGATTCTCAGAGGAGAGGTGGCACTCTGTTGGAATTTGGGGAGGGACAAGTCTTTGTTATGCAGGCCTGTCCCATGCCCCTCACACACACACACATTTCTACATCCCAAAGGGTGTGGTACTGCCACTGGCTGAAACCCACTATAACCTGACATCTACCTGTCTCTGCCACCTTGATCCCTGTTGACTTTAGTCTCTTCTCAAGTAGAACGAGGACTGGGGATGTTCCCCTCTACATCTTGAGAAAAGGTTCTTAGCTTCTCCAGAGATCCCATGTTTGTGGAGAGCCAGATTAAGGTTCTGATACAAGATCTCCTGAGGACTGGGTTGCTGAGACCAAATGAATGTCACTGTTGCTCTACTGAGACAGTTTTAACCAACACAGGTTTTTATTCTCTTCAAGTCACATGAGAGTTGAGGGGCGGGGAGGCTCAGGTAATGGGGTGCATGCTAAGTCACTTCAGTCGTGTCCAACTCTTTGCAACCCCATGGATTGTAGCCCGCCAGGCTCCTCTGTCCATGAGGATTCTCCAGGCAAGAATACTGGAGTGGGTTGCCATACCTTCGTCCAATGGATCTTTCTGACCCAGGGATCAAACCCACATCGCTTATGTCTCCTGCATTGGCAGGCGGGTTCTTTACCATCTAGCACCACCTGGGAAGCTCCCAGGAAATGCAGAGCGACTGCTAATGAGTCAGTGAGCATGGGACCCAGGGAGGTGGGTAACCAGACAGAGAATGGTGGGTCCTGAGAGAGGTTCCTACCATAGCTCAATCACAGAAATCAGCTTTGTGCTGTGCTGCAAATGACTAAGAATACTGACTTCCCTCCCAACTCCAGGCTTGGAAACAATTCTTTTTCCATGTCTACAAGGCAGAAGGTTATGCATTAATAAGATGCCCTGAACCCACTGAATGCCACAATCAAATGAATGCCCCCGGTGTTTAATGTAAGCTCTGAGCCAGGCTGTCCCATGGAGGAGGAAGAAAAGGAAGAGGAGGAAGAAATGGAGAAGGAGGAAAGTGGAAAGGATAGATCATCTCCCTATAGTTCTTTAGTAAGAAAATACAGAAAGGCCAGCCTCTGCGGCTGAGGGGAGAGGGAGGGGGTTGAGGCGGCGGGAAGATGCTGCACTCTGGGGTAAACTGCAGTTGATGAGGGATCGTTTCTCAGAACCAAGTCAGAAGTGAGTTCAGGCAAGTGTGGATGCCGATGCTGCTTAGAACACCTCAGAAGGGAGGATGGATTTCTCAGGAGTGAAAAAGATGAGCTCTCTAAGAGTCAAAGAAAATGATAACAAGTTGAGCACTAGGCCTCCTCCTCCTACCAAATGCAAAGGCTGCTCTGATGAGAAGTCCAAGAATCGCTCTAAAGAAAAAGGGGCTTCCAGAGAGTCAAGCGAGAAGGATGGTGGTGGGGATAAAACTCTCAAGAGCCACAGCGCTGCCAGTGGTAGCGGCGGCACCAGCTCTCCTCCAGCTCCTCCTCGGTACTGAGCCGCCCAGGAAGTTCCAGCACACCCCCCAGCCCCAGCAGCTCTGTGGCACCCCGAGTCGCACTCCTTCCTGGTGTAGACAGGACAACAGGAGGCATTCCCGTTCCAAATCAAAACCACCCAAGAGAGAAGGACAGGACAGGAAAAGGGAGCCGTTCCCTTATATCCACCAAGGAGCACACTGGGAGGCTGACCAGGAATGTGCCCAAGGATCATGTCGGGACTATCCTCTCCAGCTTTGGGAAAATAAACATGATTGACATGCCTCTGGAAAGGATGCACCCTCATCCTTTCGCTATGCCTGTGCGTGGTTTGAGAATCCAGATGAAGCCCAGAAGGCACTAAAGCACACAGATGGAGGACAAATGTGTGGCTGGGAGGATCCCTGTCACCACTGGGCTGGGCCCCTGGCCTCGGCCACCCACCAGGTGATTCAGCCCTGCCAGGAGAATGTCGCCACCGCCTCCCAGGTGGCGCAAGTCACCCTGATGGTGCAGGAGAAGGTCATGGTCCCCTCGGGCACATAGGTCCCTGTGTGTGGTGATCCTACCCCCCACCTCGCTGCCACAACACGAGCTGCTCCAGCTCCAACTCCGCCCCGACAAGCAGGGCTGCTGAAGCTCTGCCCCTGTGACTCACGTCTCACCCAACTCACTTTTGTCAGTTTTCCAGCCAATGGAGGATCGGTAGGAAAGAAATCCCTCGCTTGGGTAGGCTTCAAAGGTGCGGGCAGCAACCAACACGTTTCCCCTGGCGGTGGACTTTCGGCTGCAGAAGGGTTGTTGGTTTGGGGATCTGCCTATTAAGACACCCCCCAGTTTTCTGGCTGGCCAGCTCCCAAGCTTCTGGTGCCTGAGACTCAGCTTAGTGGCAAAGCCAGCAGGGATGAGCAGAGGGCTGCAGGTCGTGATTTGGCCCCAGCCTGGGAGCGGGTTTTCCATCCCCCAGATGACCTGGGGCCAATCTGGTGGCTCGGTCAGGCCCTAGCCTGCGGGTCTGCAGGGTCCCTCAGGAGAGAGAGTGCTTTTACGCAGCTGCCCTTTCCGTTAGCCTGGCCCTGCTCGAGTCCTCTCCTGACCTCTAGGGTCACGTACCCACTGTTCAGCTCAGTTCAGTTCAGTCACTCAGTCGTGTCTGACTCTTTGCGACCCCATGAATTGCAGCATGCCAGGCCTCCCTGTCCATCACCAACTCGAGGAGTTCACTCAGACTCACGTCCATCGAGTCAGTGATGCCATCCAGCCATCTCATCCTCTGTCGTCCCCTTCTCCTCCTGCCCCCAATCCCTCCCAGCATCAGAGTCTCTTCCAATGAGTCAGCTCTTCGAATGAGGTGGCCAAAGTACTGGAGTTTCAGCTTTAGCATTATTCTCTCCAAAGAAATCCCAGGGCTGATCTCCTTCAGAATGGACTGGTTGGATCTCCTTGCAGTCCAAGGGACTCTCAAGAGTCTTCTCCAACACCACAGTTCAAAAGCATCAATTCTTCAGCGCTCAGCCTTCTTCACAGTCCAACTCTCACATCCGTACATGACCACAGGAAAAACCATAGCCTTGACTAGACGGACATTTGTTGGCAAAGTAATGTCTCTACTTTTGAATATGCTACCTAGGTTGGACATAACTTTCTTTCCAAGGAGTTAAGTGTCTTTTAATTTCATGGCTGCAGTCATCATCTGCAGTGATTTTGGAGCCCCCCAAAATAAAGTCTGACACTGTTTCCACTGTTTCCCCATCTATTTGCCATGAAGTGATGGGACCAGATGCCATGATCTTCGTTTTCTGAATGTTGAGCTTTAAGCCAACTTTTTCACTCTCCTCTTTCACTTTCATCAAGAGGCTTTTTAGTTCCTCTTCACTTTCTGCCAGGGTGGTGTCATCTGCATATCTGAGGTTACTGATATTTCTCCCAGCAATCTTGATTCCAGCTTGTGTTTCATCCAGCCCAGCGTTTCTCATGATGTACTCTGCATGTAAGTTAAATAAGCAGGGCGACAATATACAGCCTTGACATACTCCTTTTCCTATTTGGAACCAGTCTGTTGTTCCACGTCCAGTTCTAACTGTTGCTTCCTGACCTGCATACATATTTCTCAAGAGGCAGGTCAGGTGGTCTGGTATTCCTATCTCTTTCAGAATTTCCCACAGTTTACTGTGATCCATACAAAGGCTTTGGCATAGTCAATAAAGCAGAAATAGATATTTTTCTGGAACTCTCTTGCCTTTTCCATGATCCAGTGGATGTTGGCAATTTGATCTCTGGTTCCTCTGCCTTTTCTAAAACCAGCTTGAACATCTGGAAGTTCATGGTTCACGTATTGCTGAAGCCTGGCTTAGAGAATTTTTAGCATTACTTTACTAGCATGTGAGATGAGTGCAATCGTGTGGTAGTTTGAGCATTCTTTGGCATTGCCTTTCTTTGGGATCGGAATGAAAACTGACCTTTTCCAGTCCTGTGGCCACTGCTGAGTTTTCCAAATTTGCGGGCATATTGAGTGCAGCACTTTCACAGCATCATCTTTCAGGATTTGAAATAGCTCAACTGGAATTCCATCACCTCCACTAGCTTTGTTCATAGTGATGCTTTCTAAGGCCCACTTGACTTCACATTCCAGGATGTCTGGCTCTAGGTGAGTGATCACACCATCATGATTATCTGGGTCGTGAAGATCTTTTTGTACAGTTCTTCGGTGTATTCTTGCCACCTTTTCTTGATATTTTCTGCTTCTGTTAGGTCCATACCATTTCTGTCCTTTATCGAGCCCATCTTTGCATGAAATGTTCCTTTGGTATCTCTAATTTTCTTGAAGAGATCTCTAGTCTTTCCCATTCTGTTGTTTTCCTCTATTTCTTTGCTTTGATCGCTGAAGAAGGCTTTCTTATCTCTTCTTGCTATTCTTTGGAACTCTGCATTCAGATGCTTATATCTTTCCTTTTCTCCTTTGCTTTTCGCTTCTCTTATATTCACAGCTATTTGTAAGGCCTCCTCAGACAGCCATTTTGCTTTTTTGCATTTCTTTTCCATGGGGATGGTCTTGATCCCTGTCTTCTGTACAATGTCACGAACCTCAGTCCATAGTTCATCAGGCACTCTGTCTATCAGATCTAGGCCCTTAAATCTATTTCTCACTTCCACTATATAATCATAAGGGATTTGATTTAGGTCATACCTGAATGGTCTAGTGGTTTTCCCTACTTTCTTCAATTTAAGTCTGAATTTGGCAATAAGGAGTTCATGATCTGAGCCACAGTCAGCTCCCAGTCTTGTTTTTGTTGACTGTATAGAGCTTCTTCATCTTTGGTTGCAAAGAATATAATCAATCTGATTTTGGTGTTGACCATCTGGTGATGTCCATGTGTAGAGTCTTCTCTTGTGTTGTTGGAAGAGGGTGTTCGCTATGACCAGTGCATTTTCTTGGCAAAACTCTATTAGCCTTTGCCCTGCTTCATTCCGTATTCCAAGGCCAAATTTGCCTGTTATTCCAGGTGTTTCTTGACTTCCTACTTTTGCATTCCAGTTCCCTATAATGAAAAGGACATTTTTTTTGGGTGCCCCCAAATTACATGTGTCTTTTCACATGTACTCATGCATGTGGCATGCATGCACACATACCCCATGGCTCCCTTTCTCTCTCTGAAAATGGTGAGCGAGTTGACAGCCAGCTCTGCCCCACTGTCACGGAGCCCCTGGTTGTGCTGGTATCCATGGTGGTCTTACAGGTTACCTTGGCAGCCTTTTTGGCTCGTATCGTCGAGTCAGTACTACAAATTTTCTGTTCTGAGTTTTACAACTTTGTAGCATTTTAGATAATGTTGTGTTTGTACTTTATTGTGTAGAATAAAAGGGCTGTGTTTAATAAACCTAGGATTAGAGTGCAAAAAACAAGAAAAGAAAATACGGGAAAGGCAAGAGGGAGACTATTTTCTGCTTTCTCTAAGCTGTGGGGTGTTCAGCTTAAGAATAATAACTAAATTCATTTACTCTGTGTCAGGCACTGAACTATGCACTTTATTATATATATTTCATCCTTGTAACCATCCTATGAATAGTTACTATTTCTGATCCCATTTTAAAGATGAAGAAACTGGTGTATAAAGCAGCTAAGTAAACTAAGTTATGAAGTGTCAAAGCCAGGATTTCTGACTCTGTCTTCTGGGCCCTTCTTGCTAACCAAGGCTTCTTCTCTTAAACTCAGATCTCAGCTAGAGATCCCTGCAGCTTTTTTAGATCTGAAGTATTAAGACTCTCAATGAGGGTGGCAGAAGCTGGAACTGAAAATAGGACATTCTGTGGTGGTTTAGTCTCTCAGTCGTGTCCAACTCTTTGCAACCCCATGGACTGTAGCCTGCCAGACTCCTCTGTCCATAGGGATTCTCCAGGCAAGAATACTGGAGTGGGCTGCCATTTCCTTCTCCAGGGGATCTTTCTGACCCAGGGATCAAACCCGGGTCTCCTGCGGTGCAATAATATACTGCTTTGTGTTAACTCTGTCTTGTTTGGCTGTGCTGGCTCTTGCCTGCCATGTGGCAAGTGGGCTCTTTAGTTCAGCCTGCAGGATCCTGACTTGCAGCACACGGGCTCTTAATAGTGGCATGCAGGTTCTAGTTCCCTGGCCAGGGATCGAACACGGGCAGGGCTCCCTGCACTGGGAGCACTGAGTGTTCAGTACTGGACCACCAGGAATGTCTCTATGTTGAATCTTATAATTAGAGAAACTTTCAGTGGTGATTTGTCAGAAAAACTGGGTTCAATTCTTAGTCTATCTTTTATTGTGTAATCCCAGCAAAGTGCCATGACCTCTCAAAGATGTATGAAGTATCACCTGCTCTGTTTATCTCATGGAGTTGTAATGTTTATCTCACGAGGTTGTAAAGAGAATCAGGTGTGTGTAAGCATTAATGTGTCGGCTTTGGGACCGCTTTGAAGATTTTTTTTTTTAAGTTCTCCAAATGTTTGGATCAATGCAGCTGCCGGATAAACCAAGTGTTACCCACCACAATAAAGCAGTCCTGAGACCAGATCAGAATCCTGGATTGTTGGAAATATTAATAGCCACTCCTGCTTTCGTTATACGTGAACCCTATGGAAAGCACCTGATGTGATTCCTCTCTGACTCAGGTGCTCAGGGAATGATTCCCTTCCTCACTCCTTCCCTGCACCGATCCCTCCCCTACTCCTACCCTGCCGGCTTTGTGCTTTTATCAGTGAATTACAAGGGGCTTGTTACTCCAGAGCCTAAGAATAATCCAGGTACGAACAGAACAAGACCTGTCTGGGATTCCCCCATCTCAGGATCACTGGGGCTCACAAGCAGCGCTAGCAGCCTCCCTATGGTTCAGCTCCCCATCCCCCACACAGGCTGATTCATTTGTTCAGGGGACACCATGGAGTCCTGCCAAACGCAAATAGACTGACTATGGGGCAGTGCCAAGCTGTGCTGGGAGCAGGCTCATTACTGCCGCAGTCACTACAACAAATAACAACAAAAGCCTCTAGGTACAAATTAGCACACATAATAAACTTAATTCAAGAAACACTGAAGAGACCCTTAGTCGCATTTTAATTCAAACAGCACCGTTTATTACAGAAGGGCCTGGCGGCCTCTACAAACTGAAAATAAGATGCTGGTACAGATTAGCTTCTACTATGCTCGGTGACCTTACCAACCTAAATTCACTTACTACTACTGCTACACACACACACACACACACACACACACACACACACACACACACACAAATGTGAAAGGAATGCCGGGAAGAGTGCAGAGTAACTGAAAAGAACTCACAGTCTGGAAATTATGAAGGGGGTCTGTGTTCTATTCCAAACTGGATTATTCCTTAGCCTCCGGACTTAGAAGTATCAAGTCCCATGTAATTTGCTCATAAAAGCACAAAGCCAGGAGGGAAGTAAAGGAATCATTCACTGAGCGCCTGAGTCAGACAGGAATCACATGAGGAACTTTACATAGGACTCACACGTGAACAGGAGTGGCTATTAATAGTTCCAACAAACTGAGACAAAACCACTGTGATGGGACTTGCAAACCTCTTTTCCAAAGTAATAAACACATAGTGTAATTCAACAGGGACAAAACGCCAGTTACAGAGACAAATAATACTAGTCAGCATTTGAGCACCTATACGATGTGCCAGTATCGTGCTAAACTCTTTACTCATGGACGCTGTCTGATTTTCAATACTCACAACCACCTAGCAAGTACATGATACTGTCTTCAATTTGTGGATGAACGAACCGAGTTGCTTAAAGTGGTTAAGCATTTTGTCTGGTCAGTCAACCAGGTTCAAGTCCCACCTCAATCATCTGCCTGTGTGACTTCAGCCAAAGCCCTCAGCTTTGCTGGTGGCTCCAGAGGTAAAGAATCCGTCTGCCAATGTAGGAGACGCAGGTTCGATCCCTGGATTGGGAAGATCCTTTGGCAAAGGAAATGGCAACCCACTCCAGTACTCTTACCTGAGAAATCCCATGGACAGAAGAGCTTGCAGGCTACAGTCCATGGGGTTGCAGAAAATTCAGACACGATTTAGGGACTAAACAACAACAGCAGCAATATCCCAACAGTGAACGGAGATAAGACCAGTCCTCCCTGGCACTCATTGACTGCTGCAAGGACTGCATATTACACAGAAGAGTGACGTGTATATAAAAGTATTTCACCTTCTCTTAAGTGGGCTGCAGTCAATGGCAGGCAGAGACTATGCCACATGATCTTTTAAAAACCCTGGTGGCTCAGACCGTAAAGTATCTGCCTACAATGTGGGAGACCCGGGTTCAATCCGTGGGTCGGGAAGATATCCTGGAGAAGGAAATGGCAACGCATTCCAGTATTCTTGCCTGAAAAATCCCATGGACAGAGAAGCCTGGTAGGCTACAGCCCATGGGGTTGCAAAGAGTCAGACATGACTGAGCGGCTTCACTTTGACTTTCAAGACATAAAGCATGTACTGAATGATTGTACATTCATCATCACTATGAATGAGTAGATGATATCAATACAAATATGAATACGATGATTATGCACTCAAGATTACACATGAACAAAGTCTGTCTGCCTAGTCATCTTTTCAACATATTTACTGAGCACCCACATCTGTGGCTAGCACTGTGCCGCCTGCCATGGAGACACAGGGATGAGTATGAGGCCCTGGAGGAGCCCAGCAGTGCACTAAAGGGAGGCTGAAAGGTGGCAGTGAGAACCAACACAGCTCAAGTCGGGGTTCATCATGGCAAGAAAGGAGAGACACAAGGAAAACAGGCTGGGACAGATGGTGGAAAAGCTATAAATGACCCTCTAAAAAGAATTTCAAAAGAATCAGCAAACTGCAGGAGCTACCTTAAGAGAATCAGAGAAGCACAGTCACATGAGGAAGGAGGGAAAAAAAGGGCAGGTGGAGAAACTGTTGTTGTTCAGTCCCTCAGTCGTGTCTGACTCTGCAACCCTTGGACTGCAGTATGCCACGCTTCCCTGCCCTTCACCATCTTTTGGAGTTTGTGCAAGTTCATGCCCACCGAGTCAGTGATGCCATCCAACCATCCTCCTCTGTAGCCCCCTTCTCCTCCTGCTCTCAGTCTTTCCCGGCATCAAAAGTCTTGCGTGAACTTGAAGCCCACCCCTAAGTTTTGATTAGGGCTGGCTGCTTATGCGATTTCTTCCCCTCTTACTCCATTCCTGTCTTCTTCTTAGCCTATACTGATATCATAAAAGTCTTCTTCTTTTATGCCTTTGGCCTACCTAGGTTACAAACGGCCCTGATTTTAGAGGGTCTCCAGGCATATTTCAACTTCTGTTTTCTTATCTGTTAGATCTTTATAACATCCCAAAAGTATCATGCACATAAAATGAGGTGTCATGTAACTGTTCAACAAGTAGATATCCACATGCAAAAGAACGAAGATGAAACTTCATACGGTATACAAAAATCAACTAAAGATGGCTTAAAGACTTAAGTGTAAGGGTTAGAACTATAAAACTCTTAGAAGGAAACACACAGGAAAAGCTCTGTGTTGGATCTGGCAATGATTTCTTGGATATAACACCAAAAGCACAGGTAGCCAAAGGAACAACACAGGTAAATTGAACTACAGAAAAATTACAAACTTCGGTGAATCACAGGACATGGTCAAAAGGGTGAAAAGACAACCCAGGCTGAGAAAAAGAATTTTTGCACATCATATATCTGATAAGGACTTAATATCTAGACTATGTGAAGAACTGTTACAACTCAACAACAGCAAAAGCCACCTCAGTAAAAAAGGGGCAGATGTGAACCAACATTGTTCCAAAGAAGATATACAAATGGCCAATATGTGCATGAAAAAATGTTCAAGCTCACCAATCATTAGGGAAACGCAAATCAAAACCATAGTGAGATACCAACACATGTTCACTAGGATGGTTGCTATCCAAAAAAAGAAGAAGACAGTAACAAGTGAGGCAAGGATGTGAAGGAACTGGAGCCCTTGTACACGATGGTGGGAATGTGGGTGGTGCAGCTGCTATAGAAAACAGTTTGGTGGTTCCTGAAAAAATTAAAAACAGAATTTCCATATGACCCAGCACTTCTACTTCTGGGTATATACCAAAAAAGAATTGAAAACAAGGTCTCAAATGATATTTGTATACCCGTGTTCACAGCAGCATTATTCAAAGTGACCAAAAGGTGAGAGCAATCCACTGTCCATCTATGGATGAATGGAGAAACAAAATGCAGTATATAGATACAATGGAATATCACTCAGCCTTAAAAAGGAAATTCTGACACATGCAACAACATGGATGAACCCTGCAAGCTAAAATCGCAAAAAGACAACTTCTGTACAATTCCACAATTCTAACTGAGTTTTGGAATTTTAACCATTAAAAAAAAAGAAGAAAAAAAGGATTAAACTATTCTACATTTCCTTTCAGCTGTAAAAAATACAAACACACTGAAGGCTAAAAAGATTAAGAATAGGCTAGCAGAAAGGAAGCATTTTTGAGCGCTTATTATGTGCAAAATACTGTGATGGGCTGAGAGATTCACGAAAACAAACCTAGAAAAGGAAGCCGGTAATTTCTGATTTGAGAGAAACAAAGTGGACATCACCATGTAGGTGTAAGGTTACAGGAGAGTGTGATTAACTGCTAGGGGGAATCCAGGAAAATCCACCAAAGAGGTGATAATTGAGGGGCCTTGATTTTTGAGGAGGGATGCGAGGGATTAGAAAGAGTCAGTCGGGCAGAACGAGGCAGAAGGACCAACGGGAGTCCTTACAGAGAACGGACGCACTAGCGGGGGCACAGTCCACAGCAGAGATGGGGGCCAGGCTGGAAGAGCAGTCTGGGGCCTGACTGGCAAACACCCAAAGAGTGGGAAAGGGAGCTCGGATTTTATGCTCTAAGCAGTGAGGAAACACTGACAGCTGAAGCTGGAGAGAGACAAGATCAGATGTGCATGTCATAGAAACATCACTTTGGCAACAGTGGACAAGAGGGAAGGTTCAGGGCAACAGGAAGCTGCTGCGGTAGCACAGACAAAACAGGATGAGGGAAGGCCGCGGCAGAAGAGGAGGGAAGAAAGCTCTCCCTGCCTCACGCAGCTCCCACTGACAGGAACGGTGCGCGCGCTCCAGAAGGTTGGCTCTTAACATTATGGGCCCTCAACCACATTCCTACTGTCTAAACGGTTTCTGACTATTTGTGAATGTCTCCAGGTCCATGGCAATCACTCAAACGGAGGAAACTGGCACAAAAGTTAATCTGTTTCAGCTGCGAGGCTACCTCTTCACCCACTTTGGATGAGAAATATTGGAAGGCAGCAGTGAAAAAGAGCATCTGGCTGCAGCAAAGACCCATCCCTTCCCGTGCTGGAGCTGTTGCCTCATCCCTGGGAATCACGACAATTAAGAATGGAGAATCGTTCTTTTCATCCCTTCTCACAGCATTATCCCTGCGACCTCATCCCCTAACAATGGTGGGGTCTGTGTTATGTTTTCCCTCCATCGCCACCCCTCCCCACCACGGCCCAACGGAAAGGCTGTGCCCCAGGGACCCGTGAGGGTGAGGCTGTGAGCCTCACAGCCTCTGAACCGTCTTTGAGGGGCAAGACACTCCTTCAGAAAGGGCTGCCTGAAGGAGCACATTTAAAAAGACCCACCGTTAGCTAGAGGGAATGGGGAAGACTTGTTTCCCCTCCCTCTATTACACTAGCAAAAAAGATTTTCATGACGTTCCCCAGTGGTGGTAAGTGTGTGATTAAACAGACACCCCTGTCCATTGCTCAAAGCTATTTGCTGATATGATGTATTTGGAAAACAATTTGGCAGTATTTCAAGAGCCTTAAAAATGCTCATTCCCTCTTGCCCGATAATTCTCCTTTCTGGCAAGTGACTAAGGGAATAATTCAAAGGAAAGAAAACTGTACATGCGTGAAGACACACAGCATCAGAGGCCAAAAAAAGTGGCCGTTTCTTTTTTTGAGATTTTTTTTTTCTTCCCATGTCTACCTCTCTGACTTTCCCTTAGGCTTTGTAATGTTGATCTCTGCAAGAGAACCAGATATAATGACAGAAATTGCAACCTCTTACCTGAGTAGACAACTTAAGGTAGACATGCTGTAAGAAAATTTACATGACTAACCAAACTCAGCAATGAGTTACATGAGTGGCTTTCTATTCATTTTTAAGGCAGGAAATTATTATTAAAAATTCATTTAAGGTAATGAATTTATACATTCAGTATTCTACCATGTACTCTTCCAGGCACTCTGCCAGGGGCTGAGGGACTGAGTAAACAATACAAACATGGTCCTTGATCTCAGAGCCTGGTGCCTAGCAGAAATGTCAACAAGAAACAAGTACTTACAATAAAGCATGATCAATATTAGGATAAAGGTAAACGTGGTGTGCTAGTGGGATGAATAGCAAGAGTGTCTTATCCTTACTGAAGGGATCAGAAAAAGCCAGTGGAAATAGTTAGGGAATTTGGACTTTATCCTCAGGACCAGAGAAGTATTGTAGTTTCCAGAAAAGGAGAGCTTATGGCTGGATTTCTGTTCTGGAAAGATTACTCTGGTTGGTGTGTGAAAAGCTGGAGAGGAGTAACTACGGTCAAGCACCATCAACCGGGAGGCTATTACAGTCCCAGTGAGAGGTGAGGGTGGCTTGGGCTACTGTGGGGTAATGGAGAGAAAGAGGAGGCCACGCAAAGGACATATTTAATAGCTAGAATCAACTTCCTATTCATTGCTAGGACTTCCCTTGTGGCTCAGACGGTACAGTGTCTGCCTACAATGCAGAAGACCCGGGCTCGATCCTTGGGTTGGGAAGGTCCTCTGGAGAAGGAAATGGCAACCCACTCCAGTACTCTTGCCTGGAAAATCCCATGGATGGAGGAGCGTGGTAGGCTACAGTCCATGGGGTCGCAAAGAGTCGGACACGACTGAATGACTTCACTCACTTGATTCATTGCTAGAATGTGAGGGGTGATACAGAAGAATGACTTCTAGACTTCTGGCTTGAGCCAACTGAATGCAGCTTTCCCGGAGCACTAGGAAATTTGGTACTGGGTAGATGATACTGAGTATAATTTTAGACATTTACACCTGGAAGGTCTTCAAGCCATTTTTGTGGCATTGAACTATGTAAGCCAAGGATTCCGTCCTCAAAGTTCATAGGTGGGCTGGAAATACAGATTTGGAAGTCATCAGCCTATAGGCCTGGTAACTGAGGCAATGGGAGTGGATATGATCATCCTTCTAACAAGGGTTTATTGAGCTCAGCACAGTACCAACTGCCATGAGACACGGCAGAGGGGAAGAGTTTCCCCAGATCACTCCTTCCAGAATGCCTTCCCACGATCGTAGACTAATGGAAATACAACTGACCTCTGTTACTGCTTACATTTACCTATTTATGCTGTTCCACTCAAGAGGTAAGTCTTGGCTGGCTTATCTTGCCTATAGATTGTAAATAAGTTCCTCGCAGGCAGGAACCGTGTCTCATATCTCTTTACTTCCAGCCCACAGCAGTGTCTGGAACATAGTGTGTGTGTTCAGTGTTTGGAAATTGATGTTGTAATAAGGAAATACAGCACAGATTACACTGCATTTCCTCTAACACCACTTGTTTTATAAACATTACACAAGAGGAGGGAGAAGACTATATATCTGTTTTAACCAAACTTTTGTTTTGGGACAAGTTTTCAAAAGTGCTCCACTTGCTGAAAAAAACAGATATGTTCTTAAATTGTGAAATTATTTCCACCTCCTGTCAAGTCTTTGGTCACGAGCATATACCAGGTGTCTGCTACTAAGCTCTGGACAGCTCTGCAGCAGTCTTCAATGGTATTTGCCTAAGAAAAGCTCTTTTTCGCAGTACTCTTGATCCTGAGTGGTGATTTATTAAC
Organism: Bubalus bubalis; assembly: GCF_019923935.1. Lineage (NCBI taxonomy): Eukaryota > Metazoa > Chordata > Mammalia > Artiodactyla > Bovidae > Bubalus > Bubalus bubalis. Next base: position 98,209,073 of record NC_059161.1, on the reverse strand, counting down.
ACTTATTTATTCATGGTGTTGTGATGGAGGACACAGAGCTGGCGTCTGTCCACAAGTGTGCCTATAATCTCCAACAGCATAGATTACCAAGAGAGGTTTGGATAGAAGATACAGATAAAACATTAAGACTAGGTAGCAGCAAGATTAAATACTGACATTCCATTCAGACAGAATACTGAGTATATCAGAGCAGAGGAGAGAAAGGAAAAGGGAATGTTAAGGGAGTGTAATGATTAGAAAAAGAGAAGGGCTGGAGGGAAAGCAATGACAAGTTTTTTGGGAATCTGAGAAAGATGAAAACACAATCAAGCATAGCAGCCTCCACACTGTTAAGGAGAGGGGAATATCTGAGAGGTCACAGAAGGAGACAGGCTCTGTGCTAAGTGATTTACATGCAGTCTCTCATTATTGACTGCAATCCTATGAGGTAGGAATCCTTTGTCCCATTTTATGGATAGAGTAACTGAGGCTCAGGGAAGGAGAAGAATTAAATAAAGATCTCATGACACTCAAGTATTCCCAAACCCACAAGACTGTAAAGCCTCTGGATAAAATTCTGTAGGGTGGTTGGTCATTTTCACTTATGGTTGTGGCCAGTTAATTCAAAGTCATCCATTTTACAGCGATGTGCTGGAGTCAGCTTCTATCAGCTCACAAAAGCTGATTGTTAAATTTTCAGTAATTCTGCAACTCAGCTGACTTCACCTTAGTAATCTGAAATCAGTCGGTGGGAGTATTTACATCACGGAAACTGGCCAATTCTATAAATCAGGGTATCTTTTTTTTTTTCTTTCTCAGAACCTGCTGTTAAACGTTTATCAGCACACTGCTGCTTGAGAACCTTAGAGACGGAAGGGAATGATTTTTATCTCACTTGCCAAGTCCCATCCAAGTCCTACCTATGGGTTCCAGTTGGACTGTGCTGAGAAGCGTTCTGAGACTTCTTTTGTGTTTATCTACCGTAAAGAAACTGCTAAAACCACAGAGATGTTTCTCATGGGCAGAGAGGGGGAAGTGGCAGCAGCCGTTCCTTGTACCTTCCACCTCTGGCACAATCTAATGCTTTGAATCTAGAGATGGAGAAAAAAGAGACCCAGAGACGGAAGGTCGTTTACCTGAAGCCACTTAGTGAACAGGGTTGAGGCTAGACGTCCGATAACCCGATTTCTTGTCCAGTGATCTCCCTGGGCAGCACAGAGAGGGCGAAGTTGAGGCACTCTTACTTAGCTAGCATTAATAATACTGAGCAACATTTAGTAATGGTGGCCACCAAGCAGGAATGCCACAGAAAGCATACAGGTATACAGCGACGGGTGAACTGGACGAACTCCTGGACCTCTTGGCCCTGAAAGCCTATGATGCTAGGTTTCCAGGAACTCTATCTCTCCTTATACGCACCTTCTTCCTGACCACAGAAACTACTGCCAACCTAAAGTATGCGATTTCTAAGAATCTTACATGACTTAGCAACACCCTGACAACCACCACACTGTCAGTAGTCGGGAGATATAGAGATTATACTTAGAGGGTGATTTTACCAGAAAACATGAGCTGAATAATGCCATGAACAAAAAAAAAAATCCACAATTGTTTATTCCTATGAATTCCACTAGTAAATTATTCCTAAAGCATTTCCACTCATTTAAACACTGCATTTTTTGAAGTAACAATGCTCAAGAATCAAGAGGTATAAAATGGCAAACAGAAAAACGGCTTCTTCCACCCTAACCCCAGCCATCCTGCTTTCTGCTTTGTAGAGATAATCACTGTTATGAGTTTCTTGTGTTTCAATTCAGAGACATTTTATGTATGCAACAGTGAATATGTATAGTATTTCCTTTTTCATACAAATGGCTGTATACTATGATTCAGTATCATGACAGATAATGTAACTGAGGCTTATTTTTTTCCACTTAAATTATATCTTGGGGCTCATTCCATATTAGTACCCAAAGAAGATGCTTCCAACCTTGTCAGATAAATGTCTTATTTAAAACCATCACAACTTGATGCCAGAGGAGGGCCAGCAAACACAAACACCATTCAAATGAAAAAACTACTTAAGCTCATGTTGATAAACATTTCGGGGGATTTTGCTTTTGCATTACTTTAGTTTTCCTTGTAAAAATGAAATGATACGTCATGGTCACAGGTCAATAAAATTAGAGTAGTAAACTCTAATTGAATCAAATTTGTACAGTATTTTTTCTGTGGGTTAAAAAATCTAAATGAAGAGCTAAAAACTAAATTATGGTCATGAAAGTGTTCTGAAGGGCTTTCCTATAGGAAAAGAAATTGTTACTTTAAATTAGCTTTGTCTTATTCCAAAAAAGATTCAGATTAATTATTTCATTATTTGCCTGTGAGGTGTCTACATTCTGCTCTGAGTTTCCTGAAGTGCTTGAGCTTCTCAAGAGTAACAGTTTGGTCATCTTTGTATTCTCAGATACAGACAGAGACACCAACATGAACAGGGACCTCAGTGATTCTTGCTGAATAGATGAAAACACAGACTAGACAATACTCGAATCACTTGAGCACTCAGTTTGCTACCCTGAAACATGTCCAGAGGAGACACAGTTCTGACCCAGTGAGATGAAGGCTAAGGAGAAACTGAATAGAAATGTATTTGGGCAGAGGACCCTGTCTATTTAACCACAGGCTATGCTCAAGATCATTCATTCCTACTAAGCGCAAATGCAAGTCTCGCTTTAGTCGTGTCCGACTCTGCGACCCCATGGACTGTGGCCTGCCAGGCTCCTTTGTCCATGGGGATTCTCCAGGCAAGAATACTGGAGTGGGTTGCCATGCCCTCCTCCAGGGGATCTTCCTGACCCAGGGACTGAACCCGCATCTCCTACGTCTGCTGCGTTGGCAGGTGAGTTTTTCATCACTAGTGCCACTTGGGAAACTACACCTCTTATTATTCAATACAATTCTACAAGTATGTACTGAGCATCTATGCTGGGTCCACAGTGGGAACTGGACACGTCTATATCTGGGTCAATTTTTAATCCCTATATTATCATCACTTCTGTACACATCTAATTCCCACCACAGACTGAAACTCTAAAGGATCATGATTCAGTCAACTTTGTATCTGAATATGGAATGGGATTGCTGGGCATTCGAAGTCTAATATATGATCAGAATACAGACCCATGTACCTCATGCTGGGAATCAGCAGAGAGGGGTGGGGGCAGGGGAAAGTAAGTGATCCAGGGATGTTTCTTGTGGAACTAATAATATCAGAGACAAGTCTTAAAGGATTGGAAAAAAAACAATTCCCAAAAGCAAATTCTAGGAACAAGAGATCAAAGATGGAAGAAAGAAAAAAAAAAAACAAAACTCTGAACATAAAGGGGAAGCCATGATGATCAAAATGTATGGAGGTACCAATACTCGTGAAGTGTTCAGGAAACACTTTACTACTGAGTGTTTCTAGAGCCGAGAGAGTCTCAGGAAAAGACGAGAATGAAATAGTAGGTTGAGTCCCAATCACAAGGGGTCTTAGATCATTTAAGAAATAAAATGGTGGGGCCCCAAATTTTAAGTAGAAAAAATATGATATCGGGAGAAAAATTTAGGCTTTAAGAGGAAGACAGACCTGGGATTATATCCTAAACTCTTAATCAACAGCAGTGAGACTCTGGAGAAGCAATTTAATTCCTTTGACATTTAGTATTTCCTTTATAAGGTGAGTATAATATATACCTTACTAGATTGAAATGAGGAAGAAATGGATGTTAATGAGCTTTATAAGCTGGCAAGGGCAACATAAACATTAATTGTTGTTACAATCATAAATTGTGCTTTGGGAAAAAGTCTTATAGCCTTGTTGAAGATTTGCTGGATGTGACAGGAAAGCCTAGAAGTGGAATAGATAGAAAATGGTGGTGGAGCAATCATTTGCTAGTGCAGACCCTGTTCTTCCACCTGCAGACCCAAGGCCCTGACCCTGAGCTCTTCCTGGAGCAAGACCCTCAGGAATGAAAGGATATATATATTAACCTCTAGACATTCATGATTCCAACAGACTGGACAAAATAAATCCTGGGTCAATGATTTCAATGGGATGACAAAATCAATTTCCTGTTGCAGAGTATTTACTGGTAGCATTGCATCTTCAGTCTTTCCAAACATCAATCCATTAAGCAATCAGCCAAAAACACTGAGTCAGAGGGAGTCTTAAAAAGGACATTAAGTGTAAGATGTTAATAACAGGGGAAATTGGGTATAGGTATGTGGGAATCCTCTGTACTATAGTCTCGATTTTTCTACAAATGTAAAACTGTTTGAGGAGATAAAACTCAATTTTTTTAAAGTAAAAGTTCAGAGTTGTTCCCCCCCTACCCCACCCCCCCATAATAGCCCCAAGCTGAAAACAATCCAGGTATTCATCCATAGGAAAACAGATAAACTATGGTGTGTGCATGCAATGGAATACTGCTAAGCAATAAAATGGAATGGGCTATTAAAATAAACAACAACATGGATGGATTTCAAAAGTATTATGCTGACTGACAGAAGACATACACAAAAAAGCACATGCTGTAAGACTCTATTTATATGAAATTCCAAAACAGGCAACAATAATTTACGGGGGGGGGGGGGGGCGATATATCAGAATGATGGTTGTTCCTGGAGAGTAGGGTAGGAACTATCCAGAAAGGGCATGAGAAAGCTCTCTGGCATGATGGTAATGTTTTATAGATTTATTGGTGCTTGAGTTACTACATAGGTATATGTCTACCAATTCTCAGAGAACAACCACTTAAGACTTGGGCGTTTCACTCTGTAAACTTTCAGTTAAGTTCAGTTGCTCAGTCGTGTCCAACTCTTTGCAACCCCATGGACTGTAGCACGCCAGGCCTCCCTGTCCATCACCAACTTCCAGAGCTTACTCAAACTATGTCCATAGAGTCGGTGACGCCATCCAACCATCTCATCCTCTGTCATTCCTTTCTCCTCCTGCCTTCAATCTTTCCCAGCATCAGGGTCTTTTCCAATGAATCAATTCTTTGCATCAGTTGGCCAAAGTAAACTTTACCTTAAAGAAAAATACTGAACAAACCCTGGACTTTGGTTAATTAGTTAATGATATGCATGCTGAAATATTTAGGGAAAAATACGATGCCTGCAATTTATTTTAAATGCTTTAAAAAATAAGATGAATAATGGATCGACGAAGGGATTGACAGGTGGACAGATATGTGATACAGCAGGTGTCATAAAGTATTAATGGTGGAATCTGGATGGTGGATATATGGGCATAAACTGTAAAATTCTTTGAACTTTGCTGTATGTTTGACATTTTTCATTAAAAGGTTTTAGGAAAAATAAAGAACATTTTGGGGTCTTGTGTCTGGGTTGGGTGATTGAGAGAAAGAGATTATATCTAAGCTTATCAGACCACACTTACAGGCTCCTAAAATTAATAAAAATCCTTTACACTTAACTCTTTACATGAATACACACTGTGTTTCTATATTTATCCTCATTTTATCCCCCAATCTGATTTATGTATCTTTCATCTGTGATCCTTGAGAACATCTTCATTTTAGCATTTGTTGTCATTTCCTATTTTCATTCTGTGTCACCCTACTGGACTTTCGAGAGCTCCTTTAAAGCAGCATCCTGCCTCTCTTTTTTGACTTTGTGTTCCCTTTGCCTGGGACAATATCTGACATATATACAAGGCATTCACCCAGCATTTTTCGGTATATCCCATGAGTGACAAGGAGAGCCAACCAGGTCAATCAGTCCCCTTTGAAAGCCAGGTGGAAATATAGAAGATTTCCCACAGAGATATGCATCCAAAACATATTCTATGGAAGCAGTTCTGTACTTGGAAGGAATCAACTAGATGGAGAGGGACCTGTATTTCCTCTTCTAGTTTCTATCCTGACATATTGCTACCCAAAATACTTTCTAGATGAAACCAGTGTGGCATATAGGTTGGCTCACTCCACTGCCATCCCACTCTCCTTCTAGTTGAAAATAGTGGAAAACTAAAAAATCACTTTACAGACTGCTTGCAGTTAATCTACCAATTATGCGTATTCACACAAGACAGGTAAGCTGGAAGTGGGGTGACTGCCACTTGCCTCCTCTTGGCTACTTCTTGTGTCCTCTGGCAAGTAAGTACACATATATTGATACCACAAGTGTTTATGAAGCTGAGGCGTTTTTCAGTTTCCTGAGTGCCATGGGGCAGTTGCAGCAGGAGCTTCTCAAGTGTGACCTCCTAACTGCCAGATCACAGCAATGGAGCAGGGGAAGAGGGTTGGACTGATCACCTCAATGGTATTCTAGGGGTGGGCAAAGAGTGACTATCACTTCTGGAGTCCTAGACCAGAAAACACAGCTTTAGTTCTTGCTAACATTTGGTTAGCATCTAATACCTAAAGTTAAATTCCTTCCTGTTCAAAGTATCTGGAGTGGTTTCCATTTCTTGCACTGATCCCTGGGTATAAAAATCAAGAAATAAGTTTGAGTTTAAGGGCAGGCCCCAGTGGATGGGAAAGAGATTGCACTTCGGGGTTTTTCCGAGTACCCATTCAAGTAAGTGTTGAACCCTACTCTGCGCTGAACACTTGGCTAGTGACTGGCCCTCAAGAAACAGTGGTTTGCTTTAGGTAGAAGATCCATGCAATCATGTGAAAGAAGAGGTCACAGTGATGGATGTTTGAAAGAAGGAAGGAATGGTCAGAATGAGGTCAGATGAACTGGGTGGCTTTAAAGGAGAGAGAAAATGCTTATCCTGAGACCTCAACTCAAACACTAACTAAAATGGTTATTAGGATTTTATGCATAGCACAGTCATTTCCATTATCTCCTTTAACACTCCTTTCCCACCATCCACTCCCACTTCTTGGGGTTAATATTTGAGTGTTTCCTATGTGGCAGGAACTCGTTTTCTCACTTAAACTCTGGAACGCCCTGCCAAGTGGAGTCTGTATTAGCTCCCTAACTTGCCTGAGGTCTCACAGTTATTAAAAGAGCAGAGCCAGCACTCAAACTCCTATCTTTTGATCCAAATCCTACATTCTTAAGGGATCACAAAGCCAGAATTTCACTTCCTCAGAAGACATAACATGTTTAAAAACTAACACTGTACAAATATGAGGAACTGTTATCCTTGTCACGGAAAACTTCTTTCTCCAAGTTTGAAGTCTTCAAGGTAAGAGAAACCGTGTCCAACTGGTTTGGGCCCTGGAAAGGGACTGAGAGGTCCTAGGCTGGCTTAAATCAGACCAAACCCACAATGGACAAAAGCAGTGAGGGGCAGAGAAGAAAAAGCAGTTGCTGCCACTACTGTGTCTTCACTAAGACAGCTCTTTCTCTCCTATATCACTGTTTACAGCTCGCAGGACACTATCCGGGCCTAATAAATGAAAGTATCCATTGGGAAGGGGGAAAACACACATGCCCCCTCTGCGTACAAAGGGACATTTGTGTCAGGCAGTCTCAGAGGCTGACACACACCAAGGGTCTGCCCCTCCTCCCCGCACCCCTAGAAACAGACAAGAAAGGCAGCTTTCTGGTACCCACAATGGGGGGAGGCTGTGGCAGGAGAGAGAGCACACTCTCTCCAAAACTGCTGACTTGATTCATCCCCAACTGACACAATGTGGAGAGGAAGACTTCAGGAAATGGGCAGATTATGTCCAAGAAAAGATTTCCTGCAAGCAGTTAACGGGAAACTAACATGAAAAGCAAGGACTAAAAATACACAGGCTATTGGAAGCTAGCGGTGAGGCCCCAGGGCCCCACAGTTCTTCAAGAAGTGTCTAAGGAAGCTACTGGCTTGAAACTCTCCCTGAACACCAGCCTAGGAAGACCAACTTGCCACTGGCTTTATTCCTTAGAAAAAGCTCATCAGGCCCCCAGTGTGATTTAAATTTCAATCTAACATTCATCAAATCCTCATTGTATTCTAGGCTCTCTGTTCATATAAGTCATTACTACACAGAAGGCAAGGACCCTAGAGTCTTAGACACAGAGCCTAACTCAAATGACGAGCGAAGGGGCTAGGTAGTGTAAATGATATCCGATGTCTATGTGAATTTCGATAATCAAGGAATAAACCTCACAATGTAAGACTTAGGAAGATTTAAAGGGTTGGAAAACCTGCCGGAAGGTGGCTCTGGAATGCAGGAAATCTATTTGTACTTGAAGGCATTTGTAATGACAGATCAAAGCTTGGCTTGAACAGTGAGAAAACTAAAATGCAACTTGAGGAGACTAAAAATTATCTATTACAGGGTGTTGTTTGTTTGATTTTTAAGAAAGAACGTTTCTGTAGATGTTTAAAGGCAGAGGCAGGCCCATGGAGTTCCCTCCGTGCCCTAGGGCCTGAGCAGAAATTTGAAGAGACGGAGTTTGTTTTCAGAGTCTTCTCTTTCCCCTTCTCTTGTTTTACTTCTAGAAGCCTAATTTTGCCAACTCTTTATTGAGCCCCAGCATCAGAGTACCCCCTGCAGCACTGAACAACAACAGATCAAGAATCTCAGTTTAAAAGGAAAAACGCATTCTACAAACATCAGACGGAGGAGGGCATAACTTCTGAAGGGTGTATCACCCTGCTGCCCCATGAATACACTCCTAACCAAGCAGTTTATAAGTCCTCACACCCAGAACCTTGGGCCCCGACTACAAGAGGAAAATCTCATCACAAGTCATCTTTCAAACACGCAAACACGTATACTTTCAGGTTTATAATAAATACTCTGAGACCTAAAATCTTTCTGTGCCATATTTTTGCACCCAATGGGAGCCAGATGTGAAGGTACACTGGAAACCAAAACGTAGGTGGTCCTACGTGATCAGTGTCTAGGGAGGCTGGGCAGGGAGAACGGAACATTGTTTTTGCCTTTTTTCTTTCTTTTTTTTAACCAGGGACGATGATCTAAGACTTCTTTTGTTGTAAAATCCCCTGGATGCCTTTGTTGTTGGTGCATTCGAAGCCTCTGAGCGCTCCTTCTCTCCTAATGCGGCTCCCAAATCCTTTGGATTATCTGACACCACCACTTCCTGCATCTCTGTGCTCCTTTTCAGTTTTATGGGATCCATTTAAGATCCACAACCCCCCAGGATTTCATCCTCAGCTTCCTCTGTTCTTACTCTCTATACTCCTTGGTGGTTTAGATTCCACTCATTGCAGAGAGTTCTCCTAGACTTACCTTTCCAAACCACACTTAAGGAGCTAATGGGCGGCTATGAGTAGAATTGGCACCTTTACCTCCATTTGATACCTTCTTCCTAACATCTGTATCAGAAGGAAAGGGGAATTATTTAACTGGCACCCTGAATCTCCTAAGCCTTGGTGAACTGCTTTATTATATAGATAGATAATGAGGATTTTGTGTTTTGTCTCCGTGTGTCTGCAAATTAAGTTTATTTTATAACTTGGAAATGTACGTACTGCACCTGCCATTTCATTGTGCGTGCGTGTTTGTATGTGCTCAGTCGTGTACGACTCTTTGAGACCCCCAGCCTGTAGCTCACAGGCTCCTCTGCCCATGGAATTCTCCAGGCAAGAATACTGGAGTGGTTGCCATTTCCTTCTCCAGGGGATCTTCCTGACCCAGGGATCAAACCCTCATCTCTTGTATCTCCTGGGTTGGCAGGCAGATTCTTTTCTGCTTTGCCACCTAGGAAGCCCATATCTAAATAATAAGCATCATCAAAGAGTGAAAATTGGACAGGAATTAAAAATATGGGAAAATCAAGTGGCCAAAGGGTGTGAAAACATGATGTTAAGAAATTCTTGGTTTTTGTACTATTGGAAATAAAGAACAAATTCGATCAGTGACGTAAGAAGTGATATAAATTAAACTAGAATATGTTAGCAACTACTCTCTGCTTCTAAAATCGGAGTCATGATGAAGAGAAGAGAGCCACTGGATTCACCTACTCAGAGTCTGGCTGTAACTCCCCTGGCATTACTTCTGAAGACTATGGCGCTAGCCAAGGGCGATGCTGAGAGAATATTGGACCTGGAAACAGGGCTCTCCAATGAGCTTTGCTACTAGACACTCCTGTGAAGCATTCACTTAATATCTTCAAATTCCAAGATCCCTACACATTCTTAGCATGTGGTCTCAGCAAGAGATCAGATAATGATTCATACCTCACTGCAGATTTCAGTCAATGGGTTTGATTTCCTTATCCAATACTATTTGCCTCTTAAGCCAACTCTTCAAAAAGTTGTAAGGACAGTGGTGGAATATACAAAAGGCACCAGAGAAGCAGCCCTGCAATGGTTTTCTTTGGTTGCAGTCTCACATGTGGCAGTGAGGGGCAGGGCCTAACAGAAAGAAAAGGGCGAAATTCTTCTTAGTGAAGTCAGAGTCAAGACTTAGTTCAGAAGAGGCTAGGGAGTCATAACATAGTACATTGGGGAGAGATGATACACTTCACCCCCTGACAATTCATACTGCTCTCTTAGGAGGAAAACAGCAAGAAGGTGGAAGCTGGAGAAAATGGTGGAGGTCTGAGCAAAAGAAGATAACATTCTTACCCACAGAAAAGCATAATTAAATCATATTCCACTCCTATATTATATCAAATCCAGCTAATGGTGAGAAATAGGAAATGTTCTGTCAATCAAAGAATAGCAATTGAGTTCGTCCCTACATTCCATTTCCTTCTCCAGAGGATCTTCCAGACCTAGGGATCGAACACATATCTCCTGCATTGCATCTGATGGCTGAAAGGGAAGATAGTTACCCCTGAACCTCCAGGGAATCCCTGCTTTGTACATTCCAGAGGGCACATTCTATGCAAACTCTGAAATTAAGGAGCTCAAAATCTAGCTAAGAATCCATGTGTATTTAAAAAATGTAAGTAGCAGATAAACACTATAAGTCAGAAGTGATATCAGGAGTTTAGAGCAGTGAGCAACTGCTGCGCTTCTGGGTGGTCTAGGAAGGCTTTATAAGCAACAAACCTGGAGCTGGGCCAGGTCAATGTCAAGGCTTGAACTATGCTGTCCTTCCTGGTTGACCTTTATTCTTTGGATCAATCATCAAGGAATCTCTAAATATGCAATAACAGAAGCCACCAAGGTCATTACATGAGTAAGTAAAAGTACTTTGCAAAATGTAAAATATCGTGTCACTCGAATCTTTAGAAGAGGAAGATTATTGTCACCATCAGCATAATAATAGCCTTTAACAGATGCAAACTATTATACAAAGGATGGATAAAGAAGGTCTTATGGTAAAGCACCAAGAACTATATTCAATATCCTACGATAAATCATAATGGAAAACAACATGAAAAAGTATATTTATATGTATAATCGAATCACTTTGCTGTACAGCAGAAATTAACCTATACGTAAATCACCTATACGTCAATAAAATGTAAAAAACAAACAGCATTTAATGTTAATTGAATGCTGTGCCAGGCATTACATTATTGACTGGAAAACATAATACCTATTTACAACCTCTGTCTTCCTCTATTATAGTCCAGAAAAGCAGAAGGCTTGCTTTTCTAGCCTTCCTTCTAACTGTGGGTATCCATGTTTCACAGTTCTGGACAGAAAGACATAAGCAGATATCTGCTGAGGGCTCCTGAGAAAGCCTTTGATTTTCATGCAACCATAAGGTTGAAGGCTAACACATGATGAATGGGTGAATGGGAAGATATACAGAATAAACATCCTTGATCACAACACTGGGTCTCTAAACCAAAGGCAGAAACTTCTTATTCTAGACCTGTAAGGTGGTAATGCTATTTAACATTATTAATGAACACGAGCAAACTCTGGGAGATGGTGAGGGACAGGGAAGCCTGGCGTGCTGCAGTCCGTGGGGTCGTGAAGAGTCGGACACGACTTGGCGACTGAACGACAACACTATGTAAACCCCTATCAGTCAGCTTAATAAACTGAAAATATTCCTGACATACTTACCATATGCTTAGCAAAGGTTATAGAGTAGACAGGTGACAGAAACAAACTTCAAGCCCATGTCTGCCAGACCCAAAGCCCTGACTTGTAACTACTGAACTAACAAAGGTGTAAGCGGTGTTAGGAAAACCTGGGTCTCCCAACGACCAATCCTGTGTTTGTTTCAGTCAGAGGAAACTTTACATTCTGGGTACATCTTAGTGATACATTTGAAAGACCAATGACACTAACTTCCTTGGCTCTCAGTTTAGGAGTAAAGGGACTCAACTTATTGATTTATACCAGTTATCTTCTCCTGATTCCCTTCTTGACAAGTCTATGGCCTTCTTCTTCCACTCTGCTTTTCTTTTATGTTTGAAATCCAGAAAAACATTTACCTGCAGAAAATTTTCGTATCCCCTTTCTGTTTTTCTGCACCCATCTGGACTTTGGAGATGGCCACAAATGAATTTTGTCCTTGTTTTCTATACAACAGACAAGTTTCATTTTCACAAGCATCTGATAACACTTAAAAATAAACAGAAGACTGTTTCTGGAGCATCTCTTATCCCCTTGCAATAGACCAAACTGGAAGATCATTCAGAAATATCTCAAAAAGCCTAAAACAACACTGAGCTGATGGGGATAGTGATCAGCTGTTGGCAGCTTGTTAGGGTTTTCATGGCTTCACTTCAGAGTGAAATGTACTCTTCCTCTGTGGTTATGACTGGTCATTAACAGGAGGATTAATGGGGCTGCTTTGGCTGTCATGGAAAGCTTAAGACACATTCTTTATGTGGATCCCTTCTCTGCAAAGCTGATGGGTCACCTCCCTCAGCCAATTAGCTAATTGCCTGAAATCACTCCTCATAGATCAAGAAACACTGTCTGGTGAATGAACTCTGTTCATGCAAAAAGCAAGAGCCTTTTGTTTCCTTTTGAAGACCCTATTCAACTCTAAGGCCCCTTCCATCTACAACATTCTAAATTCTACAAATATGAACAATCAGTTCCAATGAATGAATCTTTCTGGCTTTATGACAAATGAATGTTTGTTTTTTTTAAAACTATGGGGGCTTTTTTTTTTTTAAAAGAAAAAATTGTTTCTTAAATGCAGCTGCCTGACTGTCCCAGGTGTGAAACAGTCAATCAGAGCAGCAGCAGTGGCGTTGGGCATCATTGATTGTTTCCCTCAAAGCTTGTCAGATTAATGTCATCCTGGATGCTTTCTAGTCTGCTGACCAAGCAAGGTCTTCCCAGAAAAATCTAGACTGACTGCTCAATTCTAACCAAAATAAAGCATCAAATCCTAAAAGTTCAGGGCTATCTGGAAGACTGGTAGCTGGCTCTCACTACATAAACAAGAGTGAGTGGCCCCTTTTTCTGTGGCTAATACTAGAAACTGGAGACAACGTCCATCTTCGGCCTGCTGGGAGAAGATGGGCTGAGAATCAATCACCTTGCATTGGGTGGCAAGACACTCTTACTTACACCATTTGCATAGCGTCTCTCACTGATTCTTATTTTCTTCTTCCAAATACAGTGTTATTTTACTCAGGTGCTATTCCCCCTAGTACTTAGATCTGTTTCTTCAAAAGACTAAAATCCCACAAGTACAGAAAATAGGGAGAGCCCAAATCTCCTGCAACTGAGAATATTGGAAAAACTTTACTGGAGATGTAATATAAGACCTAAATTAAGGATGGACAGAATTTTACTAAATATAGATGAGGGAAGGAGTATAAGAAAGTTCCCCAGGAAAGACAACGGAAAGAGTACATATCATGTAACAGACACCATGCTTTCATATAAATTCTTATCTATAGCTTATAATGACAATGCTGGAAAAGCCGGGTTCTCTCACAGCCTTTAAACACTTGAAGAAATCTACCCCAGGTTACGAAGCGAAGAAGTGACTCTAGGTCTCAAACCCAGATCTGGCTCCCAAGCATCTTTCCCACCACATTACTGAGGAATGGCATGCAGAGGTGGGAAAGACGTGGCTCATTTAGGGGACGTGAACCGAAATAATGTGGCGGGCAAGGTTACGGCAGCCTCTGAGTACCTGCTCTTTGGGAGTCACCCTTTAAAGAAAAGAACCCCGTAAGACAGACCTACCAGTGCTTTCAGGTATAACCACAGTGAAACTGTCAACCCTTTGACAAGAGAAATCAGAGAGTAAGGTCATGTCTTTGAGTAGTCATGGAGCTGATACTATTGTTCAGGGCCATGATGGTTGCTTCTTTCATCATCTCCATTTGGCAACATATTCAAATTGAACCTCAAAACTATCTGAGCCTTGATCCCACTGTGTGCTAGTGACGCAGGTCAGTGTATACAAAAGGCAATGGTTATTCAAGGGGAACACATGGTTATTCAAGGATATTCAAGATATCCTACATATCTACATTTTGAACTCTATATGGATTCGCCCCAAATATCTCACAGTCTTTTTCCATTTACCAACATTATGCCTTTTCCTATTTCTCTATTCACAGGCTCTAAAATAAGGGCTAATGCATAGAAGTTGCTTATTAGAAGTTTACTGAAAAAATGATACATAATAGGCATTCAATAAGTGCTTGTTGAGTGAATAAATGAACTGGATGTTTCTGTTAGAAGTGGATGAGAGATGTTAAGCCACAGACTCAAGGTCAGAGGACTGGGGTACAATGTAAAGTAACATGGTAAATACAAGCTAGAGCCACCAGACAGGCTGGGGGCACCCCAAATGCCAAGCATGGGAGTCTGACTCATTTTAGGCAACGACAAAGAGAATCCTGAATGTTGCTGAGGATGAAAAACTCGCACATGATGGTGGTGGGGTAAAACCCCAAAATGACTCCAGGTTTTCGGCTAACAGCCTGAAGGTACCAAACAGCTGTTGGGAAGACAGTGAACTCTCTGAAGGGAGAGGGCCAGGAAGATGGAATGAAAGCAGAATCCTTGTCTGTCTTTGCTTCACAAAGTTCCTCACCTTTCCATGATGATCCAGAAGATCTAATTCCCCTGCTATTTTCTTATTGTCATCTTTACCCTTTGTCTCAGCTATTTTTCTCTTTGGAATCCTCTGACCACTCCTCACATTCCTGATGCAAGTTACCATTTGATTGGATAAGTGTAATAATGTGTCACAGTCTCAGAACTGTTTAAAATGCCTCAGAATTTCCAACCTCTGTGGGAGAGAAAGGTCAGTGTAAATATATTGTGTTCTTGTCCCTCTGGACAAGACAAACTTCGCCTACTCAGTTCTGGCCAAGAGCCAAGGCTGAGTGAATTGCTTTCTTCCCGCCTACTCTACTAAAGCAAAGCAGAAATGAATACAGGGAGTATCTCACTGCGTGGCCCATGCGAATAAGACTGCACCTGCCTTTTGCTTTCCAGATGTGCCTACACGCTAGTGGAACACCATTAACTGTTCTGCCGGGAATTCAGCCCAGTGCCTGTGCTTAAGCTCATCCTCACACCTCCAGGACCCTCACCTCACTCTCCCTCTGTGCTGAAACTATACTCCTTCAAGGCCTACCTTAAACACTACCTCTATGATGCTTTCTTTTATCTTTTAAATGAAATGCAAAACCTTCCCCCTGTAAACCCCTTTGACACCCTGTCCCTTACAAATCACAAGACTTGTGAGATAGTTTCTGCTGAATGTCTTTTCTCTCACTCTATTCCATTCATAAGACATTAGTTTTGAGGCCAGGGGCTATGTAATTTGGACATCCCTTATGGTTCCAAATAGGAAAAGGAGTACATCAAGGCTACATATTGTCACCCTGCTTATTTAACTTATATGCAGAGTACATCATGAGAAACGCTGAGCTGGAAGAAGCACAAGCTGGAATCAAGACTGCCGGAAGAAATCAATAACCTCAGATATGCAGATGACACCACCCTTATGGCAGAAAGTGAAGAGGAACTAAAAAGCCTCTTGATCAAAGTGAAAGAGGAGAGTGAAAAAGTTGGCTTAAAGCTCAACATTCAGAAAACGAAGATCATGGCATCTGGTTCCATCACTTCATGGCAGATAGGGGAAACAGTGGAAAGTGTCAGACTTTATTTTGGGGGGCTCCAAAATCACTGCAGATGGTGACTGCAGCTATGAAATTAAAAGACGCTTACTCCTTGGAAGAAAAGTTATGACCAACCTAGATGGCATATTAAAAAGCAGAGACGTTACTTTGCCAACAAAGGTCCGTCTAGTCAAGGCTATGGTTTTTCCTGTGGTCATATACGGATGTGAGAGTTGGACTGTGAAGAAAGCTGAGCACCGAAGAATTGATGCTTTTGGACTGTGGTGTTGGAGAAGACTCTTGAGAGTCCCTTGGACTGCAAGGAGATCCAACCAGTCCATTCTAAAGGAAATCAGTCCTGGGTGTTCATTGGAAGGACTGATGCTAAAGCTGAAACTCCAATATTTTGGCTACCTCATGCGAAGAGCTGACTCATTGGAAAAGACTCTGATGCTGGGAGGGATTGGGGGCAGGAGGAGAAGGGGACGACAGAGGATGAGATGGCTGGATGGCATCACCGACTCGATGGACATGAGTCTGAGTGAACTCCGGGAGTTGGTGATGGACAGGGAGGCCTGGCGTGCTGCGATTCATGGGGTCGCAAAGAGTTGGACACGACTGAGCGACTGAACTGAACTGAAATATGGTTCCCAGTGCAGTGTTTGTACTTAGTACAAGTAGAAAGCTATCAAACACTTGCTGAAATAATGAAATTATTACTTTCAATGAACTTCCACACACATTACTTCCAGGCATGATTATCCCTACTTTACAAATAAGAAAACGCAGGCCCCGTAAAAGTGACTCAGAAAACAGACCAAGTTTTCCGCAGAGGCTGAGATAAAAGGCCCACATAAGAGGATGCAGATTGACTCTGGACACTTCTTGGATAACTGCTCCCATCTTTTATTGAATAACCCATCGAGAACATAAAATGCTACATTTTGGGGGAATAAATTTGTTGATATGCATATCGAGTCAAGAAGAAATTCATGCAATCTGAACCAGTACGTCTATTTCCCAAAATTCATCTTAAGAAAATATCTAGAGATGTGGACAGACTTGCACATGAAGAGGACCACTGCACTGTTGTTTAAGACAGTAATAAAATCTGTAAAATCTCTCGCTTCCCAATTGACAGACTGAAAATAAGTTTGTATCTCTTTCTTTCCAAATCCCAAAGAGGCACACAGGGAATAAATTAGTACTTGTGGTTATGGTGGAGAAAGAGAAATAAAGGGAGAAAAAGGAGCAGACCAGAATTTTTAAAAACTTTTCAAAAGATGAAAAATAGATGTATGTACATAAAACCCAAGTAACAACAGGCCAGGCAAAGAAACATGGGGAAAAATTGCATGCAGTATTCAATGCGGATCCTCAGTGGGCTGGGAAAGGTTCCATGCTGAACATTAGAGCATCACTGTCCAACAGAAATGTAATGCAGGCCACATACATAACCCTGAAATTTATTTTTACATTTAAAAAGTAAAAAGAAGTAGGTGAAATCAATTTTAATAATGTCAACTACACATTGGCACTTGCCATCTACCTGTACAAGGATTAAATAAGGTGCTGCTGCAGCCGCTGACTTTCATACCCTCTGAAAGGAGTTCAGGTGCAGAAAAGAAACGAGGCACTCTGCTCTAGGAAAAACTGGCACAACAGGTCTTCAGATAATTAGGTATTTTCAGGAGCCAATTTTATGAGCCCAATTCTTGTATTTCCTATCTAGAAAAGCACTAAACTCCTTCATGGTGATGATTACTCCTCATTACCAGCAGAAGGAAACCTTCTGCAAAAATATATGTGCTTGACTGCATGTACTCCCCCTTCACCAAAATCTCATATATACTGACCTGTACCTTACCTCCCTGGAGCAGTTTCTCAGAGCTATATGAGATGCTGTCTCCTGGGCTATAGTCCTCATTTTGCCCCAAATAAAACTTCACTTAAAAAAAAGGCACAATGTGAGAGCTGCAATTCAGCAATAATATATCCAAAATATCATCACTTTAACGTATAATCAACATAAAATGAATTTTGAGTTTTTCTTTGAAATCCAATGTGCATTTTACACTTACAGCATATCTTAATTCAGATGAGCCAGGTTTCAAATGCTGACCAGCTCACACTTGGTAACTGGCTATTACACTCCACAGTGCAGACTTAGAGGTTAAGGAGAACAAGGTCAGGAAGAGGAGCAGAAATCAAAGAGATTAATTTCAGGGCTGCCTAAATAACCATCTGGGCAAAACATTTTAGATACGCATGGACTTCAAAGTTTAATTCCTATGCGTTCTTTCTGAAAATACTACCAAGGATGCTTTAAGCAAAAAAAAATCTTAAAAAGAAGATGACATGGGGCACAAGAAAGGAGATTTAACTCAGGACTTCAGGGAAATGGCAGCAGGCTTTGAAAATAGAAATGAAACTCTCTGGACTTAAGAGAAGAATGTGTCAAGATGGAAGTCATTTCCCGCAACAAACAGTATGAATAGGAGCTAAATGATGTGAGTAGTCATAAGGTAAAGGCAGATGCTTCTTTCTTCAGTCCAGGAAAAAAAGGCAATTAGAAAATCCAAGGAAAACAAAAAGCAAAGACAAGGTATAAACACAAAGCAAAGAGAATGTGGCAAGTGATGGAATGTAGAAAGAGAATCTCTTTGATCTTGATGTTTAGAATATTCTGGCTTAAATGTCACAAGTTTGTATAGCTGAACCTTATTTTCTTCCTAGTGAGTCAAACTATGCAACTCAGTTCTGTTGTGATAAGTAGGTAACTGTAATACTGCAAAATATACACACTAGTTAATTCTTAGAATCAAATGCACAGGTAAAACTTCAGACTTATTTTATAGATCTGAATATAAATATTATCTAGCTACACAGTACACACCTTAAGATAGGAATGGACTAATTTTCTCTTTTACCCGTTGGAGAGTCAAAATATTCTATATACAGTAGGGAGGGAAAAACACAATTTTAGGACTAAGTGGTATGCTGCATAAGACAAGTTTGACATACTGGCTTTAATGATTCAGTGATGCCTGTTTATGCAGGAAAACGAAGGTTCCAGTTATCTAGTGTTACAAACTAGCTTCATGAGTGAGCACACTACGGCCATTAAATTATCCTCCGAATTTATAATAAGTGTTTTTAAGCTTAAAATGTTAAGTGAAATAAACTGTACCCAAAACTGTACAGACAGAATGAAGCCTGGCAAATGGAATGAAATCTGAGCTACATTTATGTATTAGGAGAGATTTAGGTTAGAGTTCAGTAAGCACGAAACTTAAAGAGGCGTGGGAATCTAGCCGAGACAAAAGTGCTACAAGGAGCAGCCAAGGTTAAGAGTGAGGCACTGGCACTACCTCTGATCCAGCTCTGTCATTATTCCCTTTCCCAAAGCACACAGTTTGTACTCATTAAATAGCCACAGATTTAGATCCTCAAGGCTACTTGAATGATTTAGGATGGCCAAGGAACCATCAAACTAGGCAGGGTAGTCAAGGGAGGCTTTTTACATTTTTGTTTATCTATTTAATTATTTCTGGTTATACATTTTATTGCTCTATTGTTTAAACTTTTTATTTTGTTTTGGGGAATAGCCAATTAACGATGTTAATGCTAGTTTACTTATCATTTAGTTAGTAAATGAGAGCTTCAGGTGAACAGTGAAGGGATTCAGCTCTAAATATACATGTATCCACTCTCTCCCAAACTCTCCTCCCATCCAGGCTGCCACATAACATTGAGCACACTCCCTGTGCTACACAGTAGGTCCTTGTTGGTTATGCATTTTAAATACAGCAGTGTGTACATGTCCATCCCAAACTCCCTAACTGTCCCTTCCCGTTATACTTCCCACACCCACCTTTGCAACCGTAAGTTCCTTCTCTGTTTCTATTTTGTAAGTAAGTTCATTTGTATCATCTCTTTTTTAGATTCCACATATAATGGATGTCAAATGATATTTCTCTTCTGTCTGACTTACTTCACTCAGCTTTTTTTTTTTTTTAATTCAAGTGTGGGCTTTCCTGGTGGCTCAGTGATAAAGAATCCACCTGCCAACACAGGAGATGCAGGTTCAATCCCTGGGTCGGGAAGATCCCTTGGAGAAAGAAATGGCAACCCACTCCAGTGTTCTTGCTTGGGAAATCCCATGAATAGAGGAGCCTGGTGGGTTACAGTCCGTGGGATTGCAAGATTCAGACATGACTTAGCAACCAAACAACAACAGCTGCTGAAGAGTATTATATGTTATAGGTATACACTATAGTGATTCACAATTTTTAAAGCCAGTATTATAAAACATTGGCTTTATTCCCTGTACTGTACTTGTAGCTTGTTTTATACCTAAAAGTTTGTACCTCCTAATCCCCTCCTCCTGTATTGCCCCTCCCCATTCCCTTTCCCTACTGGTAACTACTGATTTGTTCTCTATATCTGTGAGACCACTTCTTTTTTTTTGTTATGTTCACTAGTTTGTTGTACTTTTCCGATTCCACATATAGATGATAACATAGAGCACTTGTCTTTCTCTGTCTGATTTATTTCACTTGGCATAATGCCCTCCAAGTCCACCCACATTGCTGCAAATGGAAAAATTATTTTTTATGGCTAAGTAATATTCTATTCTGTACACCACATCTTTTTTATCTATTCATCTTTTGAGGGACACTTAGGTTGCTTCCTTATCTTGGCAATGCTGCTACAGACACTAGAGTATATGTGTCATTTAGAATTAGTGGTTTTTTTTTCCCGACATATACCCAGGGGTGGAACTGCTGGCTTATACGGTAGTTCTGTTTTTAGTTTTATTTGAGACACCTCCATCGTATTTTCCACAGTGGCTGCACCAATTTACATTTCCACCAACAGTGTACAGGGGTCAAGGGAGATTTCTTGGAAGAGCTAAGCCCTGAACTGTAACCTCAAAGGATACATAGGTTGGAACATGGTAACTGTGGAGACCACAGAATCCTTAATGGACAAAGCAGAAGCAGAAACCAGCTCCCAGACTGAAGTGCTAAGGAGGCGCTCATGGAAGGGAGGAGAACGCAGTCAGCTGGAAGACACGGTGACCAGCAGGCACTGAGAGACACTGTGTTGTCCTCACCCCACTGCCGACACAGAGATTGGTTTTCAGGACTGTATTTCAGAAAATGGAGTTGTAACCACAAATGGGTAAACTGGGTTTCCGTTTTCCTCCCATCAACCTACACTTGAGCCTCTCTGTATGAGACCGACTGTCCTTTCTCTACTTGTCTTACAACTCACATTTCTCCCCATAAGTTTCTCACTAGCAAATAATCACATCAACGACAGAAGAGTTTGCTTCCAGGGACCAGGACAATCGACTTGGCAGCTGGTCGGACAATCCAGCAGGCAGAATGACTACAATGCTTTACTTCCCACTCTGGACTTTGAAATCTGACTGCCCCACTCGGCCAGAGAGAAAGCAGGATATTTATTAAGGCACCTTAGATAGATCTTTGTACTCAAAAAACATCCTGTATCAGTCTCAAACACCTCTTCTTTGCACTTTCCAGGAGCTGGGGTTTGAACCTAAAACTTCTCACTCCAAGTTCCATGCTCTTCTCTCTATACCATACTACCTCCTAGAAAGTAAGGAAGAAGAGGGAGTGAATTTACCTAAGCTGCAATGGTGAAGAGCAAGAACTGAGTACTACAGCCTGTTATCTTCCCATTCCCTCCTGTGTTTTTAAAAAGAAACAAAACAATCCTGCTAAGCAAGACTCAGAGATTCTTCAAAGATGACAAAACTGAACAGCCTTAAATAGACTTTTCTTTAAAGGGCAGGAGGGCACATTAAATATCAGAGCACAGGGGACTTTTCTCCGACATGATTCTGTCCTGGCTGAAAGAAGGTTTTTGGGGAAAAGACTATTTCCCCAGTATGAGCACAGCATCTAAGAGATTCCACAAGGGGTAGTGAGTTAGAGAGGGAAAGGAGGGAGGCTGACTCACTGTTTGTTTTCCAAAAATAAAAACTCAAACCAAACACAGTGAGACTCAGCTATCCAGCTGGGTATTCCAAGGATTAACTATCTGTGTGGCCAGGCACTTAACTTCATATTTCTGATGGACCAGCTGTAAAATGGGAAAAGAATTCAGAATATGGTTTCTGGTCAAGAGAGCACCAAGATAGTTGTATTTATAGCTTCTGAAATACAAACCAATGCAAATGGCCTGACATAGAACCCTTGGCACTAGGTCCCAACATTCTTACTGTGGATAATGTAAGTTTGGGCTGGGGATATGAATGTCCTCAGAAAGGCAGTGTTACCTCACATTTTTATATCCTTTTCACAGGTTACAGCTGGGCATTTAATAATATAGATTCTACCTCAATGTTTAAAACAAAATGCCGGCATAATAGACTGGAAAGTATAAGCATTTTGTTGTTGGGAAATTATGAGTTTGAATGACTTGAGCAAATTACTTAATCTTTCTAAGACTTCTTTTCCTCATCATTAAAATGGGGATAATTGTCTTAGAATCTTTATTTATTCAGAATTAAAGTTTCTGATACATAAGACACTCAAAAGATAATTTCCATATCAACCCTTACCTCACACCACATACAAAAATTAACTTGAAATGGATCATAGATCTAAGTGTAAAAGCTCCCAGAGGGAAGCACAAGAGAAAAATCTTTGTAAGACTGTGATTTAGATAAACAAACAAACAAAAAATTATAAAAGAATAAAACAGACCATCAAAATCCAAAGCTTTTGCTTCTCAAATGGGATCATTTAGAAAATGAAAAGGCAAGCCAGCCCCAAAGAGAAAATACTCACATGTTTTCACAAAAAGAAATATTTCACATATTTCTAGCTTACAAAGAGCTGTTACTCAGACCATGTTAAAAAAACAAAAACAAAACTCTTACAACTTAATAACAAGAAGATAAATTATACCATTTTAAAAACAAGTAAAAGATGGGAACAAGGACTATACAAAAGAAGCTATATAGACAAAAGACCAGTTATCACCCCAAAAGATGCTAAAGATTATTAGATCTCAAGGAATGCAAATTAAAGCCACAATGAAATACTACTACTTGTAAAGCCATCAGAATGGCTAAAATAAAAAAGGCTGACCACACTAAGTGCTGGTGAGGAGGCGGCACATCTGAAACCACACATACACGGTCGGTGGGAATGTAAAATGGAACAGACAACTTGGAAAACAGGCCGGCAGTTTTAGAAAAAAGTTTAACCAACAACTACCATATGACCCAGCCATCTGCAACCCAGGAGAAGTAAATACATATGCCCACACACGTGCAAATGAATGTTCATATCAGCTTCGTTTAAAATAGCCAGAAACTGCAAACGACCCAAATGTCCAGCCACAGGAGGTATAACCATGCAGTGGACTAGAACTCAGTGATAAAACAGACATACGCACAATGACACGGACACATCTAAAAAAATCATGCTGAGAGAAAGAAGACAAGCAGAAAAACATACACACTGTATGATTCTATTCATAAAATGCAAACTAATTTATAGAGACAGGAGAATGCTTGCCTGGGGCAGAGGGCAAATGGAAGGACAGAACACGAAGGGACCAGAGAAGTCTTTGGGGGCTGACAGAGATATTCCGTATCTTGACTGTAGGAGTCACTTCATAGGTATACACAACTGTTAACATTCAGTGAATTCATTCAGATGTAATTTATTGTGTGTAAATTATCCCTTAAAGTTGATAAGGAAAAAATAAATTCACTATGCTATTCCTCCTGCTACTAGAATCAAGGTAGAAAGTTACTATTGCCAATCTCATGGCCACACGGAACACAGAAAACTCTATACAAATGGCTGAGGATAGGAATGGTACTGCAAAAACCTTTTTATTTACTGAGGATCAATTCAGGTGTTTGGCAATGTGCTAGGCACTCTATACATACTCTATACACATTATTTAATATTGTGTAAATAATATTTAATATTGTGCAAAACTATCTTATTAATTCTAACAAGTTTGATGGGGTAGGCATTATTACTTCTGTTACACAAGAGGAAACAGGCTCAGAAGGAACTCATCAAATCTACCCCAGATGGTAAATGGTTAGGTCTGGATTCAATGATGGATCTGGAATCAAACCAGGTAAGCTAGACTTCAAAAGACAATGCTATCATTTCCTACAGTGCATAAGGCATCCTCAGGAAGGCAAAGCCCTGAAGGCCCACAGACAGGAAGGGTTCCTAGAGATTCTGTTCATCAGGACTGGCAGATCCTCACAAGCCCTTCTCAAAGGGGCCTGAGAGGGTGGGAAGAGGGGTATGCCTCTGCTTCTGAGGCCAAGGAGAATCCTCTCACTGGGCTCCAGCATCTGCTGGTATTTTGTTAATTCTTGGCTCCTCCATACTCACCCACCCACTGGTTTCCCAGAGAAGAAAAGCCAAAATATCTTGGCTGAACAGGCGAATGGGTCACAGATGACAGAGGTAAAAAAAAAAAAATCAAGAAGTTCTGTAATAAGCTTTTTAAAAGCAAAAACAAATTGCACACTTCCTCGTTCTGCATTTTCCTTATTCTCTTTGAGTTATCCATCTTGTGAAATATTCTTCCGTCCACATTTTCATTCATCACAATGGAAAATGTGAGGCCAATGGATCATGCTGAAAGTTTAAATAAATTTACAGTCTTCCCGTTTCAGACCAGCAATAACCCAGTTCCCCTGAAGCCAGCCAATGGATCAAGAAGAAGGTGGCTTGAGCTGCAGAGAGTGGGCCATGGAGAGAAAACATGGGAAGCTCAGATCTAAAGGGGTATTTCAGGATGGGGACCAGCTTTGAGATGACAGGGCAGAGACCTGAGTTCTGGGATTAGCACTGTCTAATCATCTGTGAGGCTCTGGCAAGTCAGCCCCTCTCTCCGAGCCAATCTCAGAAGATTAGATTGGTTACGTTTTTCAACTCAAAAACAAAGGCCCTCCATTTATAACCAGAAATAATCTTTCCCCTAAACCTTTAAGATTCTCATGCACTTCCTCTTTGCAAATTGCTCTGTTGCCTCTTTAATTCCCTAGTAGCCAAGCTTTACTTTCTGAAATCTGTACTATAAAAATGGGCAGCTTTTCATTTATCAGCATATATTGTGACACCAAATAAAAAATCTTAAACTATATACAAACATACAGTGAAATTCTGTCATAATCCTGAGTGTGTGTTAACTGATGGTTAGGGATTAAATGTGCTAATTAATGCAAATTGTGTTTGGGGTGGTTCCTCATTTCCATTCCTGACTTAGTATGAACTGCAATATTACCAAAGCTCTTTGCTCCCTCCTCACGCAGGTTAAGAATTCATTCACACAGGGAGGTGTGCTTTTGTGATCATGTAACTGGCTTCTCCTCCCCCAACCAGACTCTGCCAAATTGTTTCTGGTAAGTCAGCTTTGGAAAGTAAAAATTCCCTAGACTCTCTGGACAGGGGGTGAGAGGAAGACACATAACCCAGCAGGGGAACTGAAACATTCCCCCTTGTGTTCATTTCTGTACCAGGAGGATGGGGGCAGGGAAACTGCAAAAGAAGCTTTCAGAGGAAACAGACTTGCAGGACTTTTGCTGCAAACAATCGGGTACTGCATCCAGCTGTTGACTGAGGCAACTAAAACCACTGGAGAACAAGTGGGCCAGAGTTCTTGCTCCAAAAACAAGTAGCTCACTTCTGCTTCACATATTACAGCCTAAAACCTATATTCTAGGTGTCATCCCTGGAGCTCAATGCCAGTGTTGGAAGGCAACTTTGACATCATTAGGCCAGTGATCCCCCCCACCCCCTTTTTAAAGAAGTAGAACCCTTTATTTCTACATAGAAAGTTTCCTGCAGAACCATGACATACAAAAACAAAAACAGAACTGCTCGGGGGTGGGGACAGGGGACACACACGGGGAGAGGTCTGCCAGCTCAGCGGCCGTCATCCCTCTCATCGGGCACCATTCTGGATTCCCAGGACCGTAACCAACACTATTAAGTCTGCTGATGTGTGCTGATTTGTGTGTGAATGGTAGGACCACTGATTTGTGGAGTTTACAGATAAAAACATCGATGACCATACCTTTATTTTGACTCAGTAGGCTGGGGTGGGTGCTCTCTGTGTTTTCCCTTGGATCTTCTCCTTCAGTGATCTCATTAACTCCCAGTGCTTCACTTACCATTTCTATGTGGAAGACTCAAACTGTACATTTTTAGACACACAATCTCTCTACTGGGCAAAACAGGGTGTCTGCGACATTCTGACGGGAGGGGACAAGCACGGATCCAGGGATCCATGTAGACAGGAATCTGGAAGTCTGGAGGCAGAATCCAAAATTCTGGACAGGTCTCTAGTTGTAAGAGAACTAGTGAGAAAAAAAGAAAAACAGGACTTTCTAAAGACTCAAGGTACAAGGCAGGGACTCGGTCAAAGGAACAGATTTTGAGCAAGAGCCCTTTTTAAAATTGGGGGCCAAAGGCAGAGGGGGACTAGCTTTCAGGCTGACATGATGTCAACTTTTAGAGGTTCAGATCTGGTCCTTAAATTCTACCCCACCTCACTCCCATCATGAGCAGAACTGCTTCACAGGTCTGTCATAAGCTCTGAGAGGACAGAGCCAAGCAAACCTTCACAGCTGAGAAAGTCCAGGTCCTACTTGTCTAGCAAGCTGGAAGCATGTGACGAGCTGAGAAGATGCAGGCCAGATGTCCCTAATCTTTTTTCAGGTCATTCACTGAGACAGATGCAGATCCTTATCAACCCTAGAGTCATTTCTCTCCTTATTGCTGCTATAAAACTAACGTTTTGTCCACAAAACTGCTATGAGACACTACGGTCCCAGGGAAGGTAAACCTCCTCCCAGTCAGCCCAGAAGTCGAATCCCAGTTGGTCTAAAGCAATTATGCAAACCCATTCCCCTTTGCCAGGAGTGGTCCAAAGGTGGGCCTGTAACCTAGTTCTGACCAAAACAACAACAACAACAACAACATCAAAACCCAACTCCATAAGGGGTTTTTGAGGAGGGAAAGCGCTTAACTTGCTTGGTGACATGCTTGAGCCACTGAAAGAACCCTGGCACTTCCTGCCTCTCACTCTGCTAAATGAACACCAATGTCCTTGTGATTTAAGTCACTATTACTCAGATTTTCTGTTAACTGCTGCTAAAAGTTTTCCTGACTGATCTGCTGACCTACTTGAAAACCAGATGAGCTCTGTATCCTGTAACCTTCATTATGTGGATATACAATGTTTCTTGCCTTCAGTTTTAGGAGGTTTACAGATTTTAGAATCCTTACTCTGGATCAATGGTTCTCCAAGTGTGCTCCCTGGCCCAGTAGTATTGGTGTCAGCTGAGAACTTGTGATACTTGCTATTTCTTGCTGACGACCCCGGACCTACTAAATCAGAAACCCATTCAATGGGGTCTTGCAATATGTGTTTTACTAAGTCCTCCAAGTGACCTGATTCATGCTGAACTTTGAAGAACATTGTTCTAAGCCAAGCATTACTCAATTTTTGTGATGATAGAAATGTTTATATCTGTACTGTCCAGTATGGTAGTTGCTAGCCACGTGTCTTCTGAGCACTTATGATGTGGCTAGTGTAACTGAGAATGAGTTTTAATTTATCCAAATACCTGCCCGCAGCTAGTGACACCTGTAAAGGGATTTTATATTTTCAAGCCACAAAATAAGCCAGCGGTCCTTACACTTCAGTGTGCATCAGTGGTCCCCCCTAACCTTTTTGGCAATAGGGACTGGTTTCATGCAAGGCAATTGTTTCAATGAATGGGGGGGGGGGGTAGTTTGGGGATGATTCAAGCACACTACATTTATTGTGCACTGTATTTCTCTTATTATTACATCAGCTCCTCCTCAGGTAACCAGGCAAGATCCCAGAGATTGGATTGCATTAGAGGATTTTGTAGAACAGACTGCAGGCCCCAACATGTAGAACTGATGATTCAGTACATTTTCCTAGGGCCCGAGAATCTGTCTAGCTGGTTCCTAGGAGAAGGGCATGACAACCCACTCCAGTAACCTTGCCTGGAGAATCCCATGGACAGAGGAGCCTGGCTATGTGATGCTGACGGCGCCGATGCAGGGAGAGCACTTGAGGACCACTGGGCTTCTAGCGGCACTAGTGGTTAAGAACCCGCCTATCGATGCAGCAGACATAAGAGACGGGTTCAACCCCTAGGTCAGGGAGATCCCCTGGAGGAGGACGTGGCAAGCCCCTCCAGTATTCTTGCGTGGAGAATCCAATGGACAGAGGAGCCTGGCAGGCTACAGTCCATCGGGTTGCAGAGAATCAGACACACGCAGCACGAGGTAAACCAAACTTTCTTGTGCCTTCCTACAACCTATATGAAAGCCACTTTTCTACCATTCTAACCAATGTTTTCCTTTGTGTTCATCAAATTAACAAACTGGTAAAGTTCCCGGACAGTAGACGCTGCCATCTTCGAGCTTTGTATGTCCCACTGTACACTCTAGCTCAATGCCCTGGGTCTAACAGGTGCCTGATATTATGAAAAAATGACTGTCCCCTTGAAGAGGAAAAGTTTTGGAAGGGTCTACCATGCTCCAAAGACCATGGTTATGTCCGTTTAATCAGGTGGCAGGCTGTAGGTTTCAAAAGAGATGCACAGAAAGGTTAAGTGACTAAGGTACTAGGCCCTACTTCTTATCTTTCTATATTTTAAATTATTATCTCATAAACTGTTTAGATCTATTTGTAGAAGTAATGTGTGTGTGTGTGTGTGTGTGTGTGTGTGTAAATACTGAAAACTAAATTATTCCAGAATCAAAAATACTTCTGACGCTATAATGGTGGTATGAAAGGCAAAAGGACTGGTGATCTAGACAGGGTGCTCCACCTTCTCAAATAACACCACACAGAAAACCATCTCTGCCAAAGACCTGGCTGGCCAGCAATCTGGCTTTCAAGCAAGCATTAATGGGAAAGACAAGAATCAAGGACAAACACACAGGGGACTTTTCTGAAGGTCAGAAAAGCAACAATAAATACCATGCCCAGAAAAGCTTTTAAACCTGACCTTTTCCTCTGCCGAAGCCATTCGCTTTCCAGCATCTTCAATCTAATAGACTGAAGTGGGCTGAAATGGCTCTTAGGAGAGGGCTGGGGCTAGTCTGTTCCTTAATGCTGCCTCTCCAGCACTACTCTAGCAGCAGCATTCCGGGTAATTACATCATTATACCATAATGGAACACATGCAGTTCGAGTGAAACAGCCCAGCAGTTCCCCAGTTGAGGAGAGGAGAAAAAGGCTACCACTTTACCATTCAATTTCCATTAACCCTTCAGGTTCTGGATTATTCTCAAAGGCAAACCACCCTTATATAGGACTGTTCATAATTTTAAAACAGAGGCCATGGAGGTGGAGCTTAGCTGAAGACTAGGAGCCAAGTGTATACATTCATGTCATGGAAATCTTTCACTAGAACAGCCATCAGGAGACTTGGCTACAGCTCTGGCTATGCTATGAACATCTTACATAACCTTGGGGGAAATGATTTGCATCTTTTAGGTTTCAGTTTCCTTATCTATAAAGAACAGTAAAACTCTTAGAGGATCCCAAAATGTCCTGTTAGGCAATTTGGGATTAGATCGAATGATCACAAGAGCTCTTCCAGTTCTAATCTATTATCTAAAAAGACTCCACCAATAGGGAAGGCGGAGAAGGAGTAAGAGATGAAAGGCCAACTCAATATGGTTTTCAAGCCGTTAATTAGATGAGGGTTTCTGCCTCTACTCTGATCCATGCATCAGTGTCAGACTATCTTCATTAATATCCATAGCAGCTTTTCAAAAGACCAAGGTCAGAACTCATTAATGTATCTTAAGACTGTCTCCCCAAAGAGAGAAAAGACACAGGAATACAAAACATATTGGGATAGAAGCTAGGAAACCAAGGTCCAAGCTGTCACTGACTCCTTCTATAACCCCGAGTCAGTCGCTTAACCTTGGCCAACTCATCTTTAAGGCACCGTGGTGCAGGGGAGAGGGGCTAGGATTAGACCCTTTCAGTTCAAGCAGTCTATGATTTGAGATCTCTGAACAAGTTTCAAATGTGCCTACTGGATACTGAGGCTGCAGGGGTGGGTGGCGGTTGGCACCAACAGCATGCTAAGAATGTCAAACCCTGCAAGACAGAAATGAGTTTTCTTATGATATTCTAAAGGTTTTCTCACAGACATGTCACAAATATTATCTAACAGACCTCAAGCGAAGAATTAAAACATACAAAGAAGGAATTAAAACATACAAAGCTACGTATTCATCGTATATCTGAGAATCTTCTCTTTCTAGTGTCCAAAAGGAAGAATATAAAAATGTGTTCTCTACCCCTGTCTTCTGGGCTTCATACAGAAGGTAAGAGACTTCGATTTTTAGTGGTAAGGTAATGTAGATATTCTGGAAGATCTTCCCAAGAAAACAATTTAAAAAGCTAAATAAATAGTCCTAAAAATTAGTTTTAAAAATGCATCATTGGCACTTCCCTGGTCCAGTGGCTAGGACGCCATGCTCCCAATGCACGGGGCCTGGGTTCGATCCCTGGCTGGGGAGCTAGAACCCAACTGCCGCAACTAAGACCTGGTGCAGCGAAATAAATATTTTTTAATTAAAAAAATAAACAAAAATGCATCATGCTGAGCTGTCAAGAATACTTGAGGGAATGAAAATTAAAGGAATCTGCACAGAGCAAAAATTAAAGGAAATGAAAAGCAGGTGGAAACAACCCAGATGTCTGTTAATAAAGAAAGGATAAACAAAATGCATCTATCTTATGCATATGATGGATTACTATCCAGCCTGAAAAAAGGAAGTTCTGACACATGCTAAAGACATTATACTATGTGAAATAAGCCAGAGACAGTGCAAATTTTCTGTGATTGCACTTATATGAGGTAACTAGAATAGTTAAAATCAGAGACCAAAACTAGAATGGCAGTTGCTGGGGGCTGGAGGTAATGGAGTGTAATTGTTTAATGGGCACAGAATTTCAGCTTGGGAAGATGAAAATGTCATGGAGACGGATGGTGGTGGTGATCACCACTGTGATATTACCACCACTGTGGTATCTAATAACACTCTGAATTATCTAATGCCACTGAACTGCATACTTAAAGACTGTTTACATGGTTAAATTTATATTGTGTACCTTTTCATAATAACAAATAATTAAATTAAAGCAGAAATCCTGGAAGGAAAGAGAACACTAAAGCCAGCTTTTGCCCTGTGGCTACGTAACAAACGCTAGTGACCGCTGCAACGATCACTTATGGTATGGGCAACTGAAGATGAAGTCCAGGGCCCACCTTAGGTGAAGCAGTCTTATATGAAATCTCCTTTTAATTTGGGATACCAATGGACTATACCCTCAATATAGAGATGAAGCATCAACAAATCCACAGCACTGAAAGTGACCACAAAGAAGCTATCCTGTCTCACCCAGAAGAGGAGAAATGTCTCTCCTAAGAATCCATAACCAAAAGCTGGCTCTGAGGAAGATTTGTGATCAAATCCATGCAACCTCAAGTGAAGATCTACAAATAGTCCACTTAGCAATATTTTCAAGATACTGGCAAAAGCAACTCCTCATCCTTTCTAGCAGGATAAAGGTTTTACCCAGGCCTCAAATAATTCCCACAGATAAAAGTCCTAAGGAACATTAGATCTTAAAACAAAAGCAAAACAAAAACCACACATCCCAAAATAAGCCACATGAGGGACAGCCAAGAAAAACAGAGCAAAATAAGATCCTCAAAGCCTTCAGATATTGAAACTAGAGACAAAATATGAAATGTCTATGATTTTTATATCTTAAGATTTAAGAGAAAGACTGGAAAAAAATTAGCGAGGAACAAGAGAGTACTGAACCATGCACATTTGAAAACATACCAAACATAACTTCCAGAAATGAAAGTTACAGTTGAAATAAAAAAGTCAATGGCCAGGTTAAACAGCAGATTAGATACATCTAAAGAATTAATTAGTAAATTAGAAGAGCAACCCAAGGAAATTCCATCGAACGTGACCAAGAAATGAAGATTAAAAATAATCAGAGTTTAATGGATGATAGTGCTAGAGGAGTCTAACATGTATCTACTCTTTTCACTGAAGTTCAAGTAAAATTAGAAAGAATGGAGAAAGGCATTATTCAAACAGCTAATGGCTGAGAATTTTTCCAGAATAACTGAAAGAACACCAAACTTCAGATCCAGCAAGCTCAACAAATGTTAAGAAGGATAAATAAAAAACAACATATTATGATGAAATTTAAGAACACCAAAGACAAAAAAAGATATTAAAAGAGAAGCAGAGAGAGATCATCCACAAAAGAAGAGCAATTAGACCATCAATTGGCTTCTCAACAGCAAAAGTAAGATCTAGAAGACCACAGAAAAATATTTCCAATGTATTAAGAAAAAATAACTGTCAAGAGAACGAGGAGACAAGCCACAGACTGGGAGAAATTTGTGTAAAACAGAGATCTGATAATGCACTGCCATCTAAAATATACAAAGAATGCAAGACCTCACTAAAGAAGACACATAGATGGCAGGTAAGCTATGACAAGATGCTCCACATCATACATCACTGCTGCTAAGTCGCTTCAGTCGTGTCCAACTCTGTGCGACCCCATGGACTGCAGCCTACCAGGCTTCTCGGTCCATGGGATTCTCCAGGCAAGAACACTGGAGTGGGTTGCCATTTCCTTCTCCAATGCATGAAAGTGGAAAGTGAAAGTGAAGTCGCTCAGTTGTGTCTGACTCTTAGCGACCCCCTGGACTGCAGCCTACCAGGCTTCTCCGTCCATGGGATTCTCCAGGCAAGAACACTGGAGTGGGTTGCCATTTCCTTCTCCAATGCATGAAAGTGGAAAGTGAAAGTGAAGTCGCTCAGTCGTGTCCGACTCTTCGCAACCCCATGGACTGCAGCCTACCAGGCTCCTCCATCCATGGGATTTTCCGGGCAAACAGTACTGGAGTGGGGTGCCATTGCCTTCTCCCATATGTCATTAGGGAAATGCAAATTAAAACAATGAGATGATATCTCTACATATATACTGCTGCTACTGCTAAGTCGCTTCAGTCGTGTCCGACTTTTCGCGACCCCTTGGACTGCAGCCTACCAGGCTCCTCCATCCATGGGATTTTCCAGGCAAGAGTACTGGAGTGGGGTGCCATTGGCCCAAATCCAGAACACTGACAGGAGATGGTACCAATAGGAACTCTCATTCACTGCTGGTGGGAATGCAAAATGGTACAGCTATTTTGGAAAACTTGATAGCTTCTTCAAAAACTAAACATGCTCTTAGTTTATGATTCAGCAATTATGCTCCTGCTACATTTACTCATGAAGCTGAAAACTTATGTCCACATAAAAACTTGCACATTGATACTTAGAGCAGCTTTATTCATAATTACTAAAACCTGGAAGCAACCAAGATGTCTATCAGTATGTGAATGGATAAACTGTGGTACATTCAGACAGTAAAATATGATCCAGCACGAAAAAGATACATGAATTAGTCCCAACACTAGAAGAAATAATTATGCTACATGATAAAAGGTATTAACTAATGCTACTGTGGCAATCACAAAGAAAATACGAGTATCAAATCAGTATGGGGTATACCTTAAATTTGTATGTCAAATATAATCCAATTAAAAAAAATACATGATCAAGCCATAAAAAGATATGAAGGAATATTAAATGCATATTACTAAATGAAAGAAGCCAACCTGAAATGGTGACATACTGTGTAACATTCTGGAAGAGACAAAATTATGGTAACAATAAAAGTATCAGTGGTTGCCAGGGGGAAAGGATGAACAGGCAAAGCACAGAGGTCTTCTACAGCAGTGAAAAATACTCTGTATGACACTATAAGGATGGATACATGCCGTTATACATCTGTGCAAACCCACAGAATGTACAACCATAATGTCAACCGTGGACTCTGGGTGATTATGACCTGTCGATGTAGTTTCATCAGTTTTAACACATGTACCACTGTGGCAGAGAATGTGGATAATGAGGAGGCTATGGGACTTCCCTGGTGGCTCAGATGGTAAAGAATCTGCCTGCAATGCAGGAGACCTGGGTTGGGAAGATCCCCTGGAGGAGGCATGGCAACCCACTCCAGTATTCTTGCCTGGAGAATTGCTATGGACAGAGGAGCCTGGCAGGCTGCAGTCCAAGGGGTCACAAAGAGTCGGACACAACTGAGCAACTGAGCATGGTGCACGCATGTATACAGGCAGGGGGTATATGCGAAATCTCTGTAATTTCCCCTCAATTTTGCTGTGAGCCTACAAACACTTTGTAAAAATCTTAAAAATATTAACTATCAATGCATAAGTCTATAGCTAATGAAACTTTCAACAATGAAAGCAAATAAAGCTATTTTCAGACAAAAACCGTGATTGCCACAGACAAACCCTCACTAAAG
Organism: Bubalus bubalis; assembly: GCF_019923935.1. Classification (NCBI taxonomy): domain Eukaryota; kingdom Metazoa; phylum Chordata; class Mammalia; order Artiodactyla; family Bovidae; genus Bubalus; species Bubalus bubalis. The sequence goes on along the minus strand of NC_059161.1, from coordinate 98,174,663 downwards.
TCAGTTTTAAAGGATATATTTTAGGAAGAAGAAAAACAATCCCAGATGGAAGGTCTCACATGAAAGGAAACAAAGACAAGCAAAGATACTGATAAATACGTGGGAAATCTGAATTCTGCCAGTAGGAAATAAGATTACTACTTAATCTGTAAAGTAATAAAGAAGTTAAAACTAAAATACTGGGTAACGATAGCCTAAGTTGGGAGGAATGATTGGAGTTTTTCTAGGTTTCTTATATAATTTAGAAAAATGGTGGCTCTCCAAAAAACATGTGCACATTCTAATCCCTGGAACCTGTGAATATTATTACAAGGCAAAAAAAAAAAAAAAAAAAAGAAAGAAAGAAAGAAAACCTGGAGCCACCATAAGCTTAGAGAGGCATGGAAAAGATTCTCCCCTAGAGTCTTCTGAGGGAGCGCACCCTATGACACTTTGATTTTGGACTTCTGGGCCTCCAAATTGTGAGAGATTACATTTCTGTGGTCTTAACCCAACAAATTTGTAGTTATTTCATACAGTAACCATGGGGAACTAACATAGAAGGTAAAGATGTTCACTTTAGACCAATCAAATTAAAATTTATATGCTGAAAAAGAAATCAGTTCTCACTAAATGGATTTATAAAAATTAAAACTGAGTAAAAATACTGACTTTTAAATAGGAAAGGGTAAGTGTAAGACTCATACAGAAAGACAGAATAGCAGGAAGGAGAGACTTAAGCAACCGTATGATAAAAATACACTATAAAGCCTCATTAATTAAAACAAAGTGCATGGTCATAAATACAGATAGACAAATGATTGGAATTTAATATAGTATAAATCCACAAATGGGTACTAATGCATAAAATACTTAGTTTATGATACAGGTGACATCTCAAATTCTGGGAAACAGGTAAGTATTAGTGCTCAGTCGTGTCCAATTCTTTGCGACCCCACGGACTGCAGTCCGCCAGGCTCCTCTGTCCATGGGATTTCCCAAGCAAGAATACTGGAGTGGGTTGCCATTTCCTTTTCCAGGGGATCTTCCTGACTGAGGGTTTGAACCTGGGTCTCCTACTTTGCAGGCAGACTCTTTACTGTCTGAGCCACCAGGGAAAAAAGATATGAGATGGCATTTAAGATTTAAATGCGACTGTGACAAATTTGAATCTGTCCTAAGCACAGATCAGGATAAATTCCAAGTGATCAGAGATTTAAATGTAACATAAAAAGAAACTGTGAAAGCAACAGAATAAAATGTAGTACATTTCTTTTATAACTTTTTATTACAAAGATGCCTAGAAGCCATAAAAAATAAAAGATGATTAAAGGGACTACACAAAAATCTATAAATCTTACATGGCAATACAAACAAGCATGTGTAGAAGCCTGATACCCAAAGCATGCTAACACATACACGTACAGGCAAAAGCAGAGAACAAATGTTAAGCTGTGTTAGAAGTAATAAACATTGTGCTAACATTTGCGATTCCCACCATAAAAGGCCAGTCTCTGAAATAAAGAGCTTCTACAAATCAATGAGACCAAGAACTGGAGAAAATGAGCAAGGCATATGACAGATTGCTCATAGCAAAGGAAACACAAATGATTTTTTAAACATGTGAAAAGATGATCAGTAATGACATACAAAAGGAATACAAATTGAAACTATACTGAAATTCTATTTTCTACCCATGAGACTGGCAAAAATCCAGAACTTGGACAACTATGTTGGTAAGACTGTGGGAACACACTCTCATATATTGCTGTGGGAGTGCAAACAGATCCAAACCCTCTGGAAGGTAATGCGGGAAAATTACATAAAATGTATCTAAATTACAACAGTATAGATCTTTTAACTACAAGATTCTTTTCTAGAAATTTGATCTAGACAGACTAATACATGTGCATAATGATATAGTACATTTTGCAGATTTACTTAAAGGAGAAGACAGAAAACAATGTAACTGTCCATCAATAAACATTTAGTTATGGTTCCTTCAATTGATGAAATACCACCTGACTATTAAAAAAAAAGAAAAGGGGGCTTCCCTAATAGCTCAGCTGGTAAAGAATCCGCCTGCAATGCAAGAGACCCCAGTTCGATTCTTGGGTCGGGAAGATCTACTGGAGAAAGGATAGGCTATCCACTCCAGTATTTTTGGGCTTCCCTGGTAGCTTAGATGTTAAAGAATCCGTCTATAATGTGGGAGATCTGAGTTCGGTCCCTGGGTTGGGAAGATCCTTGGAGGAGGGCATGGCAACTCACTCCAGTATTCTTGCCTGGAGAATCCCCATGACAGAGGAGCCTTGGCAGGCCACAGTCCCTGGGGTTGCAAAGAGTCAGACACGACTGAGCAACTAAGCACAGTACATTAAATATATATGTGCGTGTGTGTGCACATATATAGTGGGGATGTAAACCCATGTATCAATATGGAAAGAGTATCAAGATATACTAAGTAGAACAAGCTAAGTACATAGAAAGTTGTGCTTTATTACTACCTGTATAAAATAGTTAAAAAGAATACTTATATACTTGTATCTAATAATTTGTATTAGAATATAGCAGCCTAATATATATTTATTATAGGCATATGTATATGGGGAATTGGAATTGAGCATATGGAGACAGGAAGATAAAAGGCAGATTCTTCATAGTACACTTTTCAAATATTTGATATTAAAACCATGTGAACATACTGTCAAACACATTTAAGAATTTTATAAGTATGAATAACAGAATATGTAAGATAACTTCTAATCATTAAACAGAGTATAACTTCCAAATTAGTAGAGGAGTAAAAATAAAATGAGGAAAAGTAAGTAAAATACTCAATCCAAAAGACAAGCACACACATCACAACCCTAGATGGTTGAAATAAATCTAAATATTTCCATAATCACAATAAATGTAAATCAGTTAAACTCACCAATTAAAAGACAAAAACTGTCTTAATGTATTAACCATAACAAATGTGAATTAATGAAACTTCTGACTTGAAAGACAAAGACTGTCAGACATATATATAAAACATAATCCAGTTATACATGTTCTTAAAAGGGACTTTCCTGGCAGTCCAGTGGTTAAGACTCAATGCTTCCAATGCAGGGGACACGGGTTCCATTTCTTGTTGGGGAACCAAGATGCTATATGCCATACTTGCGGGGTCAAAAAAAAAAATTAAGAAAAAAAAAGATACACCTGAAATATAAGAGCAGTGGTAGGCTCAAAGTCACAGGATGGAAGAAATAAAAATTGCTTGAGGCATGTATCCTACGCAGAAGAATGCTGGTGCAACTAAATGACTATCAAGGAAGGAGATATTAAGACAAAAGGTTAACTTTACACAGATAGGAGGTTCAAAGGTCCAGGAAGATACATAATTCTAAAACATGGCCTCAAAATATATACAGCAAGAGCTGTGATCACTGCAAGTAGAAATCGACAAGTCCATTATCATAATGGGAGATTTTATACAACCTCTTAGTAGTAGATTTAAAAAGGGCAAGGCTCCTTCTGCCCCCTCAAATTAATCTGCTTTGGACCGCTACACCATCACATCAGAAACAAAGTTTATCACTTATTACTGAGAAAATCAATCACGATGGAGAGACATGCTTCCTGTCTGGTTTTAGTGACCAATATTCAAACACAGAAATGGGAAGTTACACATTATCCACACATAATAGCTAGATACTAACTCAAATGGCTTTGTCAGCACCTCTGTGTGTTTATGCTTCAACTTTTTAATCCGTAAGCTCCTCAAAGGAAAATATTGCTCTCTCACACATATTTGTATCTATCCCAGCATCAACCACATACCTGGTATATAATAAGTGTTCAGTAAGTGTTTTATTGAACCATCTGTTGTCGGAGAAGGCGATGGCACCCCACTCTAAGTGTTCAGTAAGTGTTTTATTGAATCATCTATTGTACACTCCTTTAAAAAATGCCTATTCATTCCAACATTTATGAAGCACCTCTTATGTACCAGGCACCAGGTTAAGTGCTGGGAATACACAGATGAAGGAAACAATGTCTGTATTCCAGCAGAAGAGAAACAGGTATTTTTTCAAAAACTACAAATGGAGACTATAGTTATAACTATAAAAACTGCTGATGGAGAGGTAGAAAGAAGAGCCCAGAAAAAGTACCTGGAGATCTGAGGGAAAGTTCTCAACCATTTAACAGGTATTTACAAGCAGTTACTGTATTCCAGTGGAGAAGGCAATGGCACCCCACTCCAGTACTCTTGCCTGGAAAATCCCATGGGCGGAGGAGCCTGGTAGGCTGCAGTCCATGGGGTCGCGAAGAGTTGGACACGACTGAGCCACTTCACTTTCACTTTTCACTTTCATCCATTGGAGAAGGAAATGGCAACCCACTCCAGTGTTCTTGCCTGGAGAATCCCAGGGACAGGGGAGCCTGGTGGACTGCCGTCTATGGGGTTGCAAGAGTCGGACACAACTGAAGCGACTTAGCAGCAACTGTATTCCAGAATCAGATAGATGCTATAGAAGGGATATTTAAGTCAAGCCTTACCAAGCACATATGGGGGCAAAGTCAGGCAGAGGACATTCAGGACAAGAAAGCAGCAGCATATGAAGTTGCAGGGGAAACGTGATTTGCTCAGGTAGCTTGGGTAATGACTAGAACCTACATTCCCAATGTCTTTTCCATATTAATTCTTGACACTCATTCCCCTAGGACCTTATTTATTCCAATAGAGATCCTTGTCTAGATCCAAGGCTTTCAACCACAATCCAAGATGAAATTCTCTTAAAATTGCAGCAAAGTATGCATAAATTTAACTTAAAAATTTCACGAGATTAACTGCACTGAATACAACGAATGCTACTATTTTATGTTAAACAATGCTGCTTACAGCTAGCTCACTACTGACTCTTGAGAGTCCCTTGGACAGCAAGGAGATCAAACCAGTCGATCCTAAAGGAAGTCAACCCTAAATATTCATTGGAAGGGCTGAGGCTGACACTGAAGCTCCAATACTCTGGCCATCTTGATGAGAAGAGCCAACTCATTCAAAAAGATCCTGATTCTGGGAAAGACTGAGGGCAGGAGGAGAAGGGGACAACAAAGGATGAGATGGCTGGATGGCATTACTGACTCAACGGACACGAGTTGGAGCAAGCTCCGGGAGATGGGGAAGGACAGGGCAGCCTGGCGTGCTGCAGCCCACGGGGTCGCAAAGAGTCAGACACAACTGAGCGACTGAACAACGATGACAATTTTGTAAAACTCTTACTGTTTGTCACAGTTCAAATGTGTTTTTCCCAACTGAAAGTGTATCTAATTCCTCACTGGACAGCCTAGGATGAGCCCTTTTCAGGCATATTTACTGAGCAACTGCTGCGTGTAGAGGAAACACTGTACTAGGCTTCAAGCGAGGTGTGTGTGGCTAAGTTCTCCAAAGAGCATAACCCAAGGATATTCTCAAATTTTCCTGGAAAACTTTTCACAAACTAGACACATTCACCTCATATCTGAGATAGAGTAAGATTTGGATATACAAATGTTGGGAAAAGCTTCCCAGGTGATAGCACCTTGATACTTTTACAAAACAAGTATTTGTTTTGCAAAGGAATAGACAGCAGACAAGAAAAATGAAACTTCAGGTAATTACAGGGACTCTTACCAGTGGTCAAAAAGCCACTAGAAGCAAAGACTAGAATTCAGCTTATTGGATGCCCAGTCCATTTCAGAAAGTTCCCATTAGGAAAACTCTGTTGGTGTTCCTTCTCCTTTTGTACTGACCTTTTATCAGAAATTCCCCAAGGGGGCCTTGGCTTACTCAGTGCTAATTAGATTTCCTCCACCTGCTCTGGGATTTAGAGGGCAGTGCTAATGCAGTGCCCTCCTCAGCTAACAAAGCCACTGGCATTCCCGGTATGCAGGGGCTGGCCTCCAGTTCTTCAGTCAACAGCAATTAAAGGGCTCCTAGCCAAAGCTCAAGGAGGAAGACAGAGATGGGAGGGGTATTCCTCAAACCAAAAAGTCAAGTCCAGCCAAAGACTGGGATTGACTGTTACTGAAGAGCTGAGTGGAAACAGGGACAGTCCTGGGAGGTAGGAATGGAATCTGGGTGAGGCAAGCAAACTAACAGCTACTCATCATCCTCTCATTCCCCTAAGGAATGCAACCGCCACCCAGACTGAGGGGATAAAGCCTCTGGGGGACAGGAGCCCTCACCTAAAAATAAGTTATCAAGAAACATTTCCCTTTCTCGTTTCAAGACGGGTTTGAACTGCTCAACCAAGAATGATGACCCCTCCCTCTCCAGGCATCATGTTTAAGTGAATGTTCAGCCGCTAACTGGCAGAGTACAGTCTGGATGTCCAGTCATTAGCTGGTGTGTGCCTCTACACCAGACACAGTTTCTCTGGGTTTGATTTTTCTCAACTCTCAGAGTTGATTCTAAGATCAAACGGGAGAACAAATATAAAAATGTTTTCTAAACTATAAAATGGTGCAAAAGCTTTAATATACTCACAATATAAACTCAATTAGATTCCAACATTTACTAAGTTCCTAGAACAGTGCTTATACAGATTTGGTGCACAGATGTTATAGCACAAATACTAGCTGATAGATGTAAAAAAAAACAAACAGAATTCTTATGTGGAAATCAGACTGGCACAGAAGATAAGGTCTCCAAAAGAATACTGTGAGTGTGAAGACAGAGTAGCACAAAGTGAGGAATAAGGAGTAATTCATCCTGCTACTAAGGAATAGTATTTGTCTGGCCAATCAACAGATTAAAATTGCTCATTGATATAATTAATTTCCAACTGCTCTATAATAGGCTTGCTATCCGGAAAGATATTCAGAAAAATTTTGTCACCTCAAATTCTCAAAGCAAGGACTTTATGCATATTATTCTAGGCCCCCCAAAAATTACCTTAAAAGATACACACACAAAAAATGAGCCCATTCAGTTCTCTCATGATTCTCATCACTTCTCTTAATTTGGCAGTGAAAATCCACATATACTTTGACCCAGAAATTCTACTAAAAACTGACTCTACAGCTAAATCATATATGCCTACAAGTCATTGAAATATAGTACTGGTGATTAGAAAGCACGCTATAATCTCAACTAAATGTATACAGATTGCTATAAAGGTAGTCACAGTATGAGCAAACACTTTAATAAAAACTGGAACAAAGTATACTATAAAAAGCAGGAATTTCACTAATTATTTGTACAAAGTAAGTAAAAGAAGCAACAATGGACTCGAATAGAAGGTGGTATTTCAATGAACAGAGCCGTTTCCCTTTACCCACAGTTTCACTTTTCTGGGGTTTCTGTTACCTGTAGTCAACTGTGGTCCAGAAATATTAAATGAAAATTCCAGAAATAAGCACCCCATAAGTTTTAAATTATGCACCGTTCTGAGTAGCATGATGAAATCTCTGTCCTGTTTGGAATCCGCAACCATTGACAACATCTGCTTCTGAGATTCAATCATTGATGCTGTCATGGCTTGATGACTCAGGATCCCACAAAGCAAATGATCCTCTTCCTGATATATTGTCATAAGGTCAATAGTGGCCTAATACTTTGTCACAACACCTGTGTCATTCACCTCACTTCACTTCATCTCATTTTTCCATCTCACATCATCACAAGAAGAAGGGTAAGTACAGTACAATAAGATATTTTGAGAGAGAGATGACATCTGCATAACTTTTATTATAGTATATTATCATTGTTCTATTATATTATTATTGTTGTTAATCTCTTATTGTGTCAAGGTTATAAACTGTGTATACATACACAGTTGTATATGTATAGGAAAAGACAGTATATATACAATTTGGTACTATCCACAATCTCAGGTATCCACTGGGGACCTTGAAACATATTCCCCCATGCATAATGGGGGACTACTGTATGTACTATATAAGGAACTATACAGAATACAAGTTATGACAAACCTAGATAGCATATTAAAAAGCAGAGACACCACTTTGCTGACAAAGATTCATATAGTCAAAGCTATCACTTTTCTAGTAGTCATGTATGGATGTGAGAGTTGGACCATAAAGAAGGCTGAGCGCTGAAGAACTGATGCTTTTGAACTGTGGTGTTGGAGAAGACTCTTGCGAGTCCCTTAGGCTGCAAGGAGATCCAACCAGTCCCTCCTAAAGGAAATCAGTCCTGAATATTCATTGGAGGGACTGATGCTGAAGCTGAAGCCCCGATACTTTGGCCACCTGATGCGAATAGCTGACTCACTGAAAAAGACCCTACTGCCGGGAAAGACTGATGGCAGGAGGGGAAGGGGGCAAGAGGAAGAGATGGTTCTATGGCATCACTAACTCAACGGACATGAGTTTGAGCAAACTTAGGGAGATAGTGAAGGACAGGGAAGCCTGGTGTGCTGCAGTTCATGGGGTTGCAGAGTCAGACACAACTTCACAACTGAACAACATACAGAATAACAACAGAAAAGAAGAAAAATAATAAATTGTGTAGTTTTCATCTTCAACTTCAGGCTCTAAAAGATCATCTTCAGAGTCAGGTAAACATCCCCAAGGCCAGGAAAACTCATCATCCCTTTTGGTCTCCAATTGATTCTTTTAATCACTGGCACTCACTGCAGTAGAAACTTAGTCACCTCTGCTTTTAACATTGGGTTCTGTTGCCCATTAACTGGGTGTGCTTGTGGTGGATATGAACTTGATAGTTAAGTATGTGTCTCTACTACTTTTGAGCCACAACTTAGTGTAGCAAAATTTAAATCTAAAATGTAATGGAATAGCCAAAAATGTACCTCTGATCAGCTAACATGGCCTATAGCTTCTTTTGGTTGCTAAAACTCTAGGATCTGAAACTTGTATCTCTGTCACATTTTGTGGGGACATCCTCCTCCATTAGAAGAATCACATCAGGGCAGATCATCTTGCTGTTAAGTATCTTCTGCTTTGGGCTAGAAACTTTCCTCTGCAAAACAGGCGCATGTGACACAAAATAAAAAGTGTTTTTGGGGGTGGGGGAGGAAAAAAACACATCTTATGTGTTAGCAAATTACAGGAATAACAAAAGCATTTATCCGCACATAAAACTACACAGTTGTGAAAGCCTGAGGTTTACGAGAGCTGTATGGAATGTTATTCGGTGAACAGTTATTCTCAGATGATGGGATTTAGGGGGTGAATTCTTGTTTTTTTTCCCTTTGAATTTTCCAGCATTTTTGATTAATAACACGCTCCATTTTAACAAAAGTGATAACCATCCTGCCAAAAAATAAAAAACGTCATTGATCTGTAGATGCTAATACAGAACTATCGCCATGGTTTATCTCACAGGGTTGCAGTGCACAAAGTGATAAGGTCTCAGAATAGCACCTGGGATACAAAGCATGTCAATGTTACCTGTTATCCTACGGTTCGGTGAAATATAACAAAAGGCAAGACAGCTCAATCTCAGCAAGGGTCTGGGGTGGAAAAGATACTTATTTTTCTTTTTTAAAAAAATCTTTATTTTTTGCCATGCTGGGTCTTTGTTGCTGGGTGAGGGCTTTTTCTAATCGCGGTGAGAGGGGACTACTCTCTAGGTGCGGGGGGCGGGCTTCTCCTGTGGTGGAGCACAGGCTCTAGAATGTGGGCTTCAGTAGTTGTGACTTATGGGCTTACTTAGCTCTGCGGCCTGCGGGATCTTCCCTGACCCGGGATTGAACCCTGTGTCCTTGGCTTTGGCAGGCAGGTTCTTAACCACTGGCCCACCAGGGGAGGCCCATTTATTTTTCACTGAATACCAACCTGCCCAGATTCCTCAGAAAAGAGTTCCAGGCCAAACTCACCTGATTCCTCAGCTGTTGAACTGTCAGAGCAGAGGCAGGGGGGAAAAAGACTAGTGAGGCAGGGTAAGGAGGAAAGCAAACACAAGGCTGTGTATTAATAAGCTGGCTATAGTTTAATATGAAAGTACAAGCAAGGGCACAATCATTCAGAATGCTCCAAGCTGAATGACACAGAACTACTGTAGCTAAGAACAGTGTCTGTGAGGAACAGAGGGGGAATGATGGGAAGAGAAAGGCAGACACCAAGTAACTCATCTGCTGGCTCCTTCCCCTCCCCAGCAGAGGTGTTAAGGCCCCCACAGCCAGGCTGTGCTACCCCAACCCCTTGGGACAGCCCCTGGGGAAAACACACCCAACATCTGCATGTGGAACTGCTAGGAGGAGCCAGAGCCTTCGTGGGTCTGGTTGGATGGAGCTCAGGCTTCGGAGGGGCCACGGCTGTCTCCATGATGGGCATGACAGAGACGTACCAGAGCCCAACCCTCACTCAGGGAGCTGAGACACGCAGCAGTGCTAGGAAATGAGGAGAAAGCCCCAGCAGTTGAGACTTGCCATTGAGCAGCCAAGGCAGGCCTGTAGTGGGGGAAGGGGCAGGCGGAAGCAAGGAAATCTACACTGAGTCCCACACAACACATACACTTGTGTATAGAATGGGACTTGCACCACTACATATATGTTATTTTTTAAAAAAACATTAGAAGAAACTGTACTCAGTGGCCTAATGGAAAGGGCAGGAAGGAACCGGAAAATCCCATTCACTGAGTACTTGCTGTGAAACTTTGGGTGGGTTGCTCATCCGTATAATCAGGATATTACATGGTTATTGTGAAGATTAAAAGAGCTCAGGTGGCTAAAACAGATGTTAGGCTCTGACAGACACGGCTCTGCCTCTTACATGCGAGAGGAGGATCTTTTTCCTTCTCTCATTGGAGCCTTCATCCACTCTCCTCCAGGAGACCTCAGGTTACACGACCAACATCATTCTACTTAGCATTATTTATATTATGATCATTCACTACCCTGGAAGCTCCTCGGGAAGAGGGTTATTATTTGATTCTCTAGTGTTCCCTCTTGGGATCCAGCATAGCTATGCTCACATGGGGTGGGGTAGGGGGCAAGCACATGATTGCTGAATGAAGTAGAACTCCAAACACCAATTCTTAAGGGAGACAACTTTTGTTACGGCTATTAGTAAAGTCACAGAAAGGACCCACGCGACTTCTTAAACATAGTCTAACATCTGTTCTGAAAGGTAGGCAAAAATAAAATTGAAGGCTCTGAAGTTAGGCAGATTTGCATTCAAATCCCTGTACCATCCCTACAAGGGTGACATTTGGGTAAGTGACACAAATCCTCTAAAACTTTAGTTCCCTTAAACATAAAACGAGGAGCCTACCTCATTTAATAGAGTTACTGTAAGAACTGAAATTACATAATACAAACTATGCCTCGGGATACTCTTATCCCCCTACATTCACCCTGACCAAGGCTGCACAGTCCTACAGCTCCTAAGAGCTATCATCCTTTTTCTAACCTCCAAGGCACTGTTCTGCAGGAGAGACTCCATGAACCCAGTGAGAGAATGATTTGTACAGCTATAATGATGACAGTTTCTTTCCACTATATTCGGAGAGTCATCCATTCATGTGATGAACCTATATCCTCTGGGAGGCTCCAGAGGAAGGACACTTGAGCCCTGCAAACAGCATTCTTCCACTTGTTTCCTTCTTTTCTGAAAACTTACCATCAGAGAGAATAAATGGTCTGTCGTCCTTTCTAGGAAAGAGAAACTACTTTGAATTACTACTGGCATCTTCTAGGATACTCATTACCTTCACTGTTAGTGGTGCTGTTACAGATTATACAGACAGCAGAAATACAGCAGATTCAGCAGCGGTTCATTCTGTGTTTTGAACCTTTTGGTACAGGCTGACTTTTGGAGCACCACTGTTATTTCTATATTCAAAGCAGCAGCAGAAAGGGGAGTGCTTTCTCAGCTGGTTAAGGATGAAAGTCACCAGCAGCAAAGACAGAAGGACCCTAGGTCCCTAAAGACTCAATGGATCCATTAGACCAACCCTGGATTCCAATCTCTGAGCTTCTTTTACATGAGAGAGTAACACTGGTATGTTTAAGCTGCTGTGGCCACGTTTCTCTTACTAGCAACCAAAGAATTCTAACTTACTGAATGGTGGTCCACCATGTGGGCACTGTCCACACAGGTACACACAGGAAAATCACCAGGTTCAGGTAGTTGGGCAACTCTTTGGCAAATGTCCTAAGATGTAACTAAATGGCCCTTTTTTTGGGGGGGGGGGGTGGTAGGGTGGAAAAGAAGAGATTTTTGGTATGGGTAACAGGTATGTGCTTTTTTTTTTTTCTCTTCTTTTCATTCAACACACTTTTATTAAATGTCGCTCTGTGCCAGGCTTTGTACAAAATAGCATCCTTTGTAGGTTGACAAAATGCTCTCACATCAGCCACTCTGTTTCAGCTCCTACCCTCCCACCTTTGCTTTAGACCTGCCAGGGACACTCACCAGAGGTGCTGAGAGAGTAAGAGCATCTGTGATCCCTGCTGTGGATTGTAGCAGCAAGCACAAAGGCAATAAATAAGACAGACACTGAAGTCTTAGTTGACAATATGGTAACAATGCTTCAAATAAATCTGACCAGTCCCTTAAGGTTCAACACTGGATACTTAAACTATATTATTCCACTAGTGGCCCTAGTGTTAGGCCCACTCTATCCCTCTAAATAAAAAACTCTGAGAAGGAAAATAAGAATTCCTCATTTTCCAGCTACTTGCCTAAAGAGAAAAACTATGAAGCAAGGAAAGGGACAAAAAACCAGCTCAAGTGGAGAGCGATACGTGTAACCTGAAGAAATCCTAACAATCTAAGTGCCTTAGTCCTGGGCAGAATGGCATTTAGAGACATTCCAGCAATTAAAGGTTAAAAAGAAAAGGAATAATCTCAGTCTTTACTTATCAATGGGTATAACCCATCATTTTACCTTCTCATCATCAATGGCTGCAGTTGTTCAGGGTGTCTCACTTACCAGTCTACCTACCCCAACCTTCCACACCCAGTTTTAAATCTGTACTCTTCTCTTTCCTCTTTATCTTTCAACTCTTTTCTATGGAGATTCAGTGTGTCTTCCTGATTTTTACATTTTCATCCCTTCAGTTTATCAGAACAAAGTTGAGTTTTGAGAGTAGACCCAGAAAACAAGAATCTGTCCACTTCAGCAACCAGGGAGAGAGTGGTAGGGAAACCATCAATACTGATGTGAATAACTATTCTGTTACCCATTCTATACAGTCAGATCTAAGGCGGCCAGGTGGTTGTCATGACTCCCTCCAATCAAATTAGGGACCCCAAGTCATAAAACAGAAAAGGTCAAAGCTTCTAAACATGGAGTTTAAAATTCTTTAATACATACTGAAGGGGCCCAAGACAAGGAAAACTTTCAAAAACATAAACAATACTTAATACATGTAAACTGTTTAGAATACAATGCCTGCCACGGCACTCAATTAATGGAGCTATTATTATGGTTTATGTTAACTAGATCCTTTCTATCTCCAGCTCCTCTGTTGTTAGAGTATCCATACATATTTCTGTAACAGATTTACTATGTTGTGTAATACAACCATCCCTTGGTATCCCAGAGATTGGTTCAAGGAGCCCTAGTGGATAACAAAATCTAGGGATACTCACATTCCTTACATTCAATGGTGAATTACAATGAATACAGTTGGCCTTCTGTATCCATGGGTTTTTTCCATCTGTGGATACTGAGGGGTGACTACCGCTCAATCTAAGGAGTGTGGTGGACTTGACAGCTCCCCTAAAGCCAGGCTCTTTTAATGCTTCTTTGTTGCCCCAGCCCAGTGCAGGGCCTGACACAGCTGGTATCAACACCTGCTTGTTGAAGGACTTGCTTTTGTTAAGTGAAACATTCCAGGCCCAGTTTACTTTCCATGAGACCCCTTGGCAGAGATTTGATACATCATGAGGTCCGGCTGAAGTAATACCCTATTAAAGCATGATCAGCAGACCAACCTTGGTCACACATTCCAACCAGTGACTTAAAAAGTTGATCCCAATTTGGTCTTACAACCTCAAAACACCAACTTTCTCAATAGAGATTTTCCACACACTTGACTCCCCCAGGTGTTTCTCCACCCTCAAGACTTCCTCATTGGCTCTCAGAGAAAAACAAAATTTTAAAGACCAGGGTCTATGATGCAAACAATCTTGTATTTATGACAGGTGTGGCTTTGGCTGTGCTATTTCTGGACTCATTATAAAATGATGTCCCTGTCAACAAATACTTACAAAAATGAAAGACCTGGAAGGAGGGTAGATGTGAAGCCCTAAGTTCGTGTCTCAGGTCTGCCAGTCTCAGATATGTCAGTCATCATATCTCACTAATCATCCATTTCTTACTGTGTAAAATGATGATTCATTCAAATATTTGCTAAATGCCTATTATCTGCCAGGCACTATTCTGAGTGCTAAGACTACAAAGATGAATAAGAATATCCCTATCTCCCAGGTTTTGATAATTCTATTGGAGTTGGAGAGAGATTGTATGCAACAATAATACGTTGTGGTAAGTACTGTAATTCGAGGACACAGTTCTACAGAAGTACAAAGGTAAGACTCATTATTTCCTCTGCGTGGGTGGTAGACACAACAGGGAACTAAGAACTAAAGGGGAAAAAACCATGCTAGGGCTTTATTAATTCTGTGCATACAACAGATAAAGGGGTGGTGAGGAAAACCAATGCAAGAAGGCAGTTGCTAAGTTGGATCTCAAATGAAGAACAGATCAAACCCATTCAGATATTGTTTTAATTGCAGTGTATACTGAAAATTCTACTTCACACACAGGGACATGTGTAACAAAGGGAAGATCATAAACCGTACAGTTTCCAATATTCAGGCATTTGACTTAAGCTACTATTATGAAATATCCTCATCCATATTAACTTTTTCAAATCAAAGGCTACAACTATTCACTTTGATTTTAAAGTAGTCTGACTTTTGTCTTTTAATCCAGATACAGTTGGAAGGATCTAAGGCTCTGCCTCTGTATAAATGTCTCTACAGTCTCACAGACATGGGGGATGTTTTTGTTGTAAAATGCTTCATATGGGAAAAGCGTTTAACTGTACAGCAAATATGTGAAAAAATGACAAAGACAAAGGCAACAGGAGACCAGTAATCATTAAACAACTTAATGGCATATGGTGGTATCATTACAAATGTGGCCACCGATAAAGAGGCAAAATCTTCAGACTTATTGATTATGAGTTCCAGATCCAATCCTAGAAACCAGGTACAAATATATGAGCTAGAGTGTGAGGCAGAGAAAGGGCCCCAGACCTGGGCCACCCCAAAACCTGTGAAGCTTATGGAGCCAGTGAGTGGTGTGTCTCCATCGCCCTCTTTGACTCAGTGATCGGGGCTCCAGATTTTCTTTGGGAGCCTTGCAACCCTGAAATCCTGCCAGGATGTCCTAGCTCTTCATTTAGGAAAGTGTATTCCATTCAGAAGCCACACAAACAGACCCTCTTACCACGTACACTCGGACACTCCCTTTTGCCAAACCACCGTCAGTACCTTGGAGGAAGTGACCACTGTGCCCTCCAGACTCATGCATTTACCCTAGTCTGATGGATCTGACAAGGGAAGCTTATTTAAACTCACATGTTTAAAAGATCAGTATGTAGTTATGATAAAGGGACATATGAGAAAAATGTTAATAGTAGGTGTGTAAACAGGACTAGACAGGCAGGGAGACGGATTTCCCTTTAGAGCTGTGCTCCCTGATCATAGCAGTTTATTGCCTTAGACTATGCTAAGGTGTGTTTGCTTCTTTGAGAGCTCAATGTATACACCCCATATATGAATCCAAGTAACAAAATGAAGATTCCTTAAGTGGAAAGTCTGCCTTTTTTGGCACTAACCACAAGAGTCAACTAAAAATCACACACTTTAATAAAGAGATCTAACACTGATACAGTACTTACAGGTACTCTAAGTGCTTTCTATATTAGCTTATTTAATCCTTGCAACTAACCCTATGAATGAGGTTCTGTCATGAGCCTCACGTCATGGATGGATATGGAGAAGGCAATGGTGACCGACTCCAGCACTCTTGCCTGGAAAATCCCATGGACAGAGGAGCCTGGTGGGCTGCAGTCCATGGGGTCGGTGGGAGTCGGACACGACTGAGCAACTTCATTTTCACTTTTCACTTTCCTGCATTGGAGAAGGAAATGGCAACCCACTCCAGTGTTCTTGCCTGAAGAATCCCAGGGACGGGGGAGCCTGGTGGGCTGCCGTCTATGGGGTCGCACAGAGTCAGACACGACTGAAGCGACTTAGCAGCAGCAGCATGGATAGATAAACTGAAGCACAGAGTATGCTGCCTCATTGGTAGTTAGTGGGATTCAAATACAGGCCATCCAGCTTCTGCCATAACTTTTTTGCTACTTAAGTAAAAGGCTGTGTTCAGAAATCTGTTTTCCAGTTTTAGGTCAACACCCAAGCTTTAATTTTATTTTAGGGCGAACACATTCTTTGTCTACTACGGGAAGACAGAAGGATGTCCTGTAGGTCTGGAAGAACCTCGGTTTCAAGTTATAGACCCTTGTTTCTTTTCTTTTTGGCTGTGCTGTGTGGCTCGTGGGATATTAGTTCCCAACCAGGGCCTGAAGCCAGTGGTGAGAGCACAAAGTTCTAATCACTGGACCACCAGGGAATACCCGCCCCACTCACCCAGGTTTCAAGTTTGACTCCAGGCTCCTGACAAGGGAGAGATGGGGTGGGTGTCCAGGGGAGGACGGGGAATGACATGCCGGCCAGGAACGTGTAGCTTACTTCACTCCGAGAGCGTGCTACACTTTTGGAGAAATGAGGACCCAGCTTTAGCTCCTGGCTCCATCACCTGGATGTTTGGTGGTCCGGGGTGGTCAGTTTCTTAGCCTGCACATGTTTCTGGCTGAAATGGCAGTATTATCTACCTCGCAGGATTATACTAAAGATTTAATAAGAGGTAATAGACTAATACATGCAAAAGTCACTTACTACGTAGTAAGTGAACTGTAAGATTCACACTGAACCTCCTTCCCCACTTTCACATTTCTTGCTTCCACTCTGATTAGAGAGAGGAGGAGAATAAATCTGCTTAGGAAGAAAAGCAAGACTGAATAACTATGGACACTTGTTTTACTATTCAGCACCATTTAGGAAAAACTGCTCTTCATGCAGTGAGGACATGAACTCGGTGGCGTGGCCACTCATACCCCGCCCCACCTACAAGGGAAGTGTTCAACCAAGTTCTCCGAAACCTGGCTGCAGCCCGTGATCCGTATTAATATGACCCAAGCTGTTAGCATTCTTCCCGAAGACTTTTTAATTTGGAGTTTCAAGAACAGGGACCTTGCCTTTTGGGTCACAGAGACAGGAACGCTAGAGGTTGCAGGTGACTTTCCTGCTTATGACTTAGAGAAAAGAAATCCAACCACAGACAAGCAGTCACGAGACACAGGGGGAGCCCCGGGGCACTGAAATTTGACTGCGTTATCTCAAGCCCTCAGAGTTGCACAGGCATCCAGAACATGTCCTTCAATTTTCTGAGCTTCTGTAGTACCTTTCTAGCTTTCTGCTTATGTTTGTCTGGGGTTGTTTCTATCATCAGTAATTTAGAAAGTCCTTAAAGCATTAATTCATATTTTATGCCAGACTTTCTGCAAGGTGCCCTATGAACTCCCATGCAATCTTCACAGCAGCCCTGACAGGGAGGCACTGGTTCTTTCTCCCTTTTCACTCCAAGGGCATATCCACAACAGCGGGAACCTCTTTGGAAGCCTAGGGTCAGAGTACAGATTGATAGCTAACTCTCTGTAACCAAATCACACCCACACACCACACCAACCAGAGCTTATTTAGATTGCACCTCCTAGGTCACATCCCCAATCAAAATAATCATGGTGGCCGGGGGAATGGAACTTTCTGACTGGCCAAACCTTGATTAAGGGTGGATGGAGCCAGCATCCTCAGAGACACAGATGTCTCAACAGAAATTAAGGCACTGCTAGGATGGAGACAGGGGAAGTGGATTCAGGGGAAGCAGTCAGCAAGTGTTCACTACATACTTAAAAGGAAAAAGAGAATAAAAATGTGTTTAAGGTGATTTAGATTTCTGAACTATCTGATCAACAACTCCCTCTGCTCACATTACTGTCTCTTGTGATCTCATACTTCCTTAGTCTAATTTAGGACTATTTTCCTTCTGAGGCTTCAACTATTCTCCACGAGGAAGCTAGTTAGTTTACCAGTGACTCTCTAAACACTCATGAGTACCAAATTGAAATGTGGATTTGGTGAGATTATCAAGAGATCTCAAGGCGCTTTCCAGAAGCTATAACACTAAAACCTGATTAAAAGCATGTCCCATTTGACTCAATAAAATGTCCTTGGCTGTCTCCTTGCCCTGGCTTCCTCCTTAGTAAGCATAAACCTGAAATTACGGGAAAATCAGGCTTCCCTGGTGGCTCAGTTGGTAAAAGAATCTGCCAGCAATACAGGAGACCGCCTGTTACATTACTAAAGGATAACTGTGAACCTGTGGAGGCTTTATTTTATGCTTTGTTGGGTCAGGGCTATTTCGGTATTATGTTCATCAGTCCCAAAAGGTCCCTTTGTCTGGGGATATAATCTTTAATTCTAAACTGCAGCCGTTCTAGGGTTTCATTGAAAAGTTTCAAGTCTTTATCATACCTCCAACCTGACATCTCTCTGCTATGTATGAAATCTCTGCTGTGTTGAGAAGCAGCTGAAATCTCAGTTCAGTTCAGTTGCTCAGCCGTGTCCAGCTCTTTACAACTCCATGGGCTGCAGCACACCAGGCTTCCCTTCCATTAGCAATTTCAGTCTTCCAGTCGTGGTTTCCTCCCGGCTCCTGAAATTCTTACTTGGTGGTGGTGGTGATCTAGTCGCTCAGTCATGTCTGGCTCTTTTGCGACCCCATGGACTGTATGTAACCTGCCAGACTCCTTTGTCCATGGGATTTACTGGAGTGGGTTGCCCTTTCCTTCTCCAGGGGATTTTCCTGACCCAGGGACTGAACCTGTGTCTCCTGCATTGCAGGCAGATTCTTTACCACTGAGCCACCTGGGAATAACAAAAGTCTCACTTCTCCAAGTACAATTCGGAGGTCATCCAAATACGTGAGGGATGTTTATATGCATAGGCTCTATTCTATTGCTCCGGTCTTCCAAGATTTTCCCTTTCAATTTCCAGCTGTTTTGTCAACCCAAACTCTTCAGGCAAAGAGTACAGCTTTCTTTCTGAGTCCCAGCCACCCTGCCTTGTGCCTCCTGGGAGATAATAAAACCCTCAGAAGAAAACCCCCGTGACTGTGGCTCTCACTCACGCTTTGTATCTCTCCCTTATTTCAGGAGTCAAACCCTCTCTCGTTTTCGTCTACTCTGGTTTCTCTCCAGTGACATCAGACGATAGTTTTCACATAGTTTGTTAAGAGCTTATAATTTTTTTAACTTCTTATTTTGTATCGGGGTATAACGATTAACAATGTTGTGATGGTTTAAGGTGGACGGTGAAAGAACTCAGTCATACGTATTCATGCTCCTTCCTTCCCCAAACCCCTCCCATCCAGGCTGCCACATAACATTCAGCAGAGTTCCCTATGCTCTACAGTAGGTGCTTGTTGGTTATCCATTTTAAATATAGCAGTGTGCACATGCCCATCCCAAACTCACTAACTATTAGAGCTTATAATTTTTTTTTTCCTGCAGATTTAATCTCATACAAGGTACTTCACCATTACCAGAATTGGAACTTCTTCCACTCAACATTTAAAGATGAAAAGCTCCACACTCCTGCAAGAGAAACCATCTTCAGTCCAGACATACATAAAAACGGTATGGAGAGAAAGTGTTTCAGGCACTCAGACCATATATCATTTAGTCACCTGACCCCTTAATTCCTTCAGAATACTTCTTTCACTCTTACTTCACTCAGTTAATATGAAATACCCCGCTCAAGCTTTCTGCTTTTAAAACCTTGGCCGCGTCAGGGCTCAGTTGCGGGGCGTGGGATCTTCTGCTGTGGTGCACGGGCTTCTCTCTAGTTGTGTCGCGCAGATTCCAGCGCGTGTGGGCTCTGTGGTGTGTGACACGTGGGCTCGAGCTGAGGCGTGCAGGCTCGGCAGCCCCTTAGCGCTAAGTGTCCTATGCCTCCTCACCTCTTCATGTCCTACCACACTCCCCTTACTCGGGTGCTCCAAGTGCTCTTTTACCCCAAAGCCACTGCCCCTGAGGGTCCTTCTTCCTGAAAATTCCCATTCCAGGTAACTGAGAGGTTTCTTCCTGCCTTTTAGTTTTTGTTCAGGTGTCAGTTTCTCGGTCAGAGGCCTTCTCTTTCTTAAACACACACCCCCCACTGTGCTTTGCTTTTGCCTTCACTGCCCCGTGCACCTCCTCCCTGGTGAACTGAAGGCCCTCTGTCAGGCGCCTTGTCTCTTTCAGTTCCATACTCGGTGTCTAGAACATGGCTGTATACACAGTAGGTGTTTACTAGGTATGTTTTCACAAAAAAGCACTACATTTCATTATGAATGTATAGAGTATATGCTTCTTCAAAGGCAGGGAACTTCTTTTATACTGCTGTATCACTAACACCTCCTACGGAGGCCTTAAATACAGTAGGGATTGTCTACTGAACTAATTTAATAGGACCAGATAGAAGACAGCACGCAAATGCCAAGTGACACCCAGATGTTTTATGATGCCTTCATTTGTGGCTTTTATTATAGACATTTTGCAAAGATATACTGCATTCCTGATTTATACTCTTACCTTCCACTACTACGGTCATTTATTCTTCCAACCAACAGATATGTCTAATACAGTGAAAGAACCTGGTGAATGCGGGTCTCTGAGGCGCTGACAGTGTAAGACAGTAATGACAGCGAATCTGGGGAATGGAAAACAAGCTGGAATCAAAAAGACAGACAAACAGTAAAGATGAAAATGAAGGGAGGAAGCAGAATTAGAGCAGACGTTTCTAAGGATCTTGAATTCTTAGAAGTAGAGAGAGATTTTACTTTAGACGTTAAGTAAGGAACCTGTATAAAAACGCAAGGAAATCATTAAGATGACAGAAATAGGATGCGTGTATTCCAAACCATGGGAGGAAGAGAGAGAAATGAAGGGAATCAGATGATTCAATGGAAGGGGCAAAAAAAGAAAAACAGACTAGCTTGTCTCTGCGTTTGGCTTTGACCAGCGAAGCCAAGGTTTTTTGTTTCTTCTCTGTCTTTGTATATAGCTTTATGGTTCTGAAGTAACATGTGCGTTTTAGACTCAAATGTCCATATGTTAGCTTCCATCTGTTGCCGCTGAGGAAGGTTTCTGCGAGGGCCTCAGGTGAGCCCTGGTACCTGTGCTGACCTGTGTGTTCCACTTGTACATCAGGCAACTGAGTGCAGTCTAATGACCTTGTGAGTTAGCTCTGTCATGTCTGACTCTTTCTGCAACCCTATGGACTGCAGCCAGCCAGGCTCCTCTGTCCATGGGACTTCCCAGGCAAGAACCCTGGGGTGGGATTGCCATTTCTTTCTCCAGGGGATCTTCCCAACCCAGGGATCAAATCTGGGTGTCCTGCACTGCAGGCAGATTCTTTACCATTTGAGCCACCAGAAAAGCCCTTGAAACCTTGGGTCCTGGCTTAAAAATGAAAAAAAAAAAAAAGGACACTGAAGAGCCAAATGTAACAAATGGAGAAAGAGGTGGTTCCTAGATAATTAATTATAATCCATGCCTCAGGGATGCAGAGCAAAGGAAAGAGGGCAACAGAATCAGCTTGTTCTGGAAAAGCTTATTCTTGGGAGAGAAGACCCTGCGGGGAATGAACAGGAGTAAGATACTCCCCCATGTATCTTGCTTTTGCAAGGACTTTTGCCTTGACTTCTTCCCTCTCACCCTTTCTCTCTGCTTAGACTAAGAACAGCAAAAATACTGATTAATAATCAACGAGGCATAACTGGAGACAGGTGACCTAGGAGCCCTTAAACGTGCCTGATAAGGAGCAAGCCTCAGTGGCCTCTTCTGGGAGGAGACTGGCCCTGAGATGCCCCCATCGTCAGGTCACTGGGTCCAAGTCTTGCTCTGGAATGCCAGATCTAGCTTCCTTGCTATATTTCCCTGCTACATTAGTAGACATTCATACTATTATTCACACATTCGTAGACTTCACCTCTTTCAGAAAACAAGAACACACAGCAGGTCCCATATTAGTACTGGAGACAGAATTATCCTGATGCTGTACCATGTCTGGACATGTCTAAACTATAAACACATCTATCTGGCAACCAAAGATGATAACTCGTCCAAGACTGCAAAAACAGTGAATGTTTTTTCTGGGACCTCTATTCTCTCTGACCATGGGCTAGCTCTGCAAAGCATGGTCCACAACCCTGTGTCTGTGTTTTGGATATAACCAGGAGAAGTAGAAATAATGAAAACAATGGAAAGAGCAGTGAACAAAACTAGAAGTCCCAAGCCTGCCACTGACTAGCTCGAAGGCTGTGAAGGAGCTGATTTCTCTGAATCTCAACTTTCTCCTATTAAATAGGCCAAAGATTAAGCACTGAAGATACATTGCAATGCTCTATACATGTTAATTCCTCCTGTCAAAAGTGTTATTAATCAAAGACAATATATACAGAGTGCTTAATAAGTGCCACTTAGTAAGGCACTGTTCTAAGTGCTTTGCAGTTACTCTTCTCAATAAGATAAGTTACTATCTCCATTTCACAGATGAGGACATTGATTCAGGGAGGTGAAGAAGCCCGCCCAAAGTCACTGAGCTTGTAAGGGTAGGATCTGGGCCTAGAATCTAAGCAGTCTGTCTCCAGGATGTATATTTCTTATTTCTGAATACTGGTCCTGCTGCTTTTACCACCATTTGAACTTCAAAAAGCTATCATATTTCATTAATTCTAAAATCCTTTCTTCCTTAAACAGTTTAACTTCAAAATCAGAATGTTTCTTACAGGCAAGCTACAGTCAAGACACAGCTGTCAACAAGAATGTACGTGGTTGTCATTTCTGGTGGTGTGACCACATCGGAACAACTCTGAACAAATAACTCAAGGTCCGTTTCAGGGAGAAATGTGAATTTCAGTAGTTGTGAGAAGACTTTGTTAAGATCTTCCGGTCAGCTCAAAAAGGTGCCAGCACTGAAAATGGCAGAATACGTGTAAGTGACTTGGGAGGAAAAATGATGAAACATTTTAAGACAAGTGGTACTATCAGTGCTCTTGAGGACCCAGAGGACAACTATCAAGTAGCAAAATATGGATAAGTCAAAAAGTGATTCAAAGCTGGAACTGAATATCAGAAAGTTTTAGAAATCCTTTACCATATACTTCAGATATATTTTTCTTTTTGTATATATAGGAGAGTAACACACTATAAATCCATGTCCAAGTAAGTCTAAGAGTGCTCTGTTAAAAAGGCATTTTCTCATCAAATAAAATGCATAAAATAACAACGTATGTTTAAATATATACCATCTCACACTAAAGGAACACTGAATAACAACGTTTTAAAGGCCTCATTTGAAAACTGGGATGATAAAATGCAAATAAAACACAAATAACACACAGCATTCAAAGGCCTTCTACAGACCGACTAAACCCACCTTTGCCAGTCCTGTCTCCTCCCACTCTTCCGAATGGGCTACGTATCAATTATTATATATGTGGTTCCTTGAAGTCTGCCTACCCCTTTTTACTTCTGTGCTTTTAAACTGTTTCTTCCACTGAAAATGTTCCACCCCTGACCCATCTAAGACTCCTTATTTACTAAAAAGTGACTTTGAATAGTTCCTTTAATCTCTTAATTCTTCAGTTTTCTTATCTCTGAAATGGGAACCTAACTCTAGGTTTGATCTAAGGATTTAGTGAGCTAATGCATGTAAAGTGCTTAACACAGTATTTAATTAATTTGTAGCCAGGCAGTATCATATGTGCCTGGAAGCTGAGTTTCAACACTGAACTGGTCTTAGGCACACAGTATACTTAACAGCAAAGCCAGAACAAGAACCAAGACTTCCTCGTGCCCAGAGTTCTCTTTAGTTTAAGAAATGGCTCCCCTTCCCTCCTCGCCAATCCCAAATATTGATAGACTGGTAAGCAAGGTTCTTCTATTTTTCTAGAAGCCTGTTGTTCCTCCCGCTCCTTTCCCTTTATCAGATGTCCTAAACATGATAAAAGGTAAAAGAAATCTGAAAGTTTCCATGTTTGAACACCGTGGACCATGCATGAAAAAGTTAAAAGGGTTTATCTTTCAGAGCCTTCGGTGTGGTTACATACACAGTCTCTCCAAAAAAAGAGAAATACTGTGTGGAATGTTTCCCAAATTATGCGATCCCCAAACCAAAGGCTGTTGCATCACATATGTGAGGTCAGGCTATTAAAACCTATGCACACACCTTCACAGTTTCCAGGGTCCCCAGAGAATGAAAGCTCTAATTCCCTAACATGACACATGAGTCCTTAGAACATGACCCCATCGACCTTGTAAATCCCACTACTCCTCCCTCGTATCAGCTCCATTCCGATCATTCCAGCATGTCAGGGGCCAGTTTCACAAGGTCTCCCTCTGGCTGAAATACCTTTCTTCTCCTCTTTCAGTCAGGTCCCTTCACTGAGACCTTCTCTGATCATTTTCACTCAATTAACTGTACCCTCCTCTATTCTCACATGGCACTTTGCTGATGTCTGTATTGCAGCACTTTTCTCAGTGGATCTCAGTTAGTGGTTGCTTGATCAATTTCCTTCTAATCCAGGCTCTTCTTGAAGGCCAAAAACCATGTTGTTTACATCCCCAGTGAGAGGCATCCCGCAGACACTCAGCACAAGCCTATGCACTGCCTTAACGCTCTTCTGCTGGGACCTCCATATTCCAAGATCCACAAAAGGGAAGACTCGAGTTAGCACAATTCACAGGGATACTTATATTTTTAGGTCTAAAGGACCTTCCAAGAACAGCAGTTAAGTAAGTCTTTGTGTATTGCACAACTCCTACACAGAACTAAGTCATCATGCATGCAAATAGACCCAATCCTTCCTTTTCGCAGTCAGTTGTCATCCTAAGCCTGCCTTAGACTTAGCCACTACAAATTTTTTTACAGCTCAAAACACTGGAAAATACTCTTCCTCCAATTTTAATAAAGTCCCTGTAGATTTGGGAGCAGAAAACATTTGATTTATTTGTGTCTACTAATAATCAGGAATTCCGACAGGATCCATGGTTATGAGATCAAAACCAGTGGTTATGAGCCATGATTTTTCTACTCACAGGGAAAGTTTTGTGGTTCTCAGATTCTCTACATGAATGCTTTTCAAAAAATACATTTAATGTAACTTTGATCTGACTTTAGAAACAGGCTTCCAGAAAGGCAGTAAGTCATTTAGGGAATTCTACCATTTCCACGGAAAGTAGGAAGAAGATAAATAATTCACAGACTGAAACACTGAAGACACTGGTGGTCCAGTGGTTAAGAATTTGCCTTCCAATGCAGGGGACACAGGTTTGATTCCTGGTCAGGGAACTAAGATCCCACATGCCATGGGGCAACTAAGGCTGTGTGCCACAGCTAGAGAAAGCCTGAGCACTGCAATGGAGATCCAGAATAGCCATGAACAAACACACACACACTAAATTTAGCACAAGAAAAATCACAGCTAGAAGAAAAGTAATCAACTTCCTCTTCTTTTCCTCACACCAAAAGGGCTCTGAGGCTCTGACCTCTCCTTTTTTGATACAATCCCTTGAGTGTCTTCTCTAGATGTACAAGCACTGGTCAAGATTTCCAGGTACACACTTTCTGAAATACACATTTCTAAAGTCCGGGGTTCTATATTCTCTCTCTTCATTGATAGCAAACTAAATTGAGCATCATATTCCCAAGCTCTCACCAAGTTCATATTACTAAAATATTTCCCACCGGGTCAGAATTAAGCCCATAGTAACAGCAAGTTTAGAATGCAACGTTGTAACATGGCCAGAAAAGGACATGCTGAATAGCTTGCTTGTTATACAACCAAACACCAAAGAATTTCAGTTGAAATCTGCCATCACGCTCATATTCTGCCTCTGTAAGGCTGTGTAATGTTAGCCAAGACATATTTACATGGAAGTAGCAGGGGGAGCTAAAAGGGAATGAAGAGCTTTACTCCCAATCTGCTGGCTACCTGAGGCTCAGAGAGATTAGACAAAGTGTCCAAGGTCATGTTCTTATTAAACAGTAGAGCCAGGATCCAAACTCGGACTTGTCCCACAAAAACATGTGCTTATTCTATACAGACAGGCCAGGCTGCTTGGGGCCAAAAATCTGCTTCCCTTCTTTTCTAATGGAGAAGTCTTGGCAAATTCCCTAAATTTCCCTATTTTTCAGTTCCTTATCCATAAAATAGAGAAAATAAAAGTGCCTATCTCTTAGGGCTGCTGTGAAGATTAAATGAGATAATACATAAATAATACACAGGAAATGCTCAGAACAATACCCCATATACATAAGAACAGACAAGTCTATCCGCGAACAGGCAAATCCATGTAAATATTTTATACACATACCTACATATACGTATTTGTGTGTTTGGCTCACAATATATTCTCAGAAAATAATTTCTTTCCTCTTGACTCAATCCTCTCTACCAATCTTCTGATCTCAGAGCTATGGACATGCTTAGAGAACATAACTTCATGGTAAGTAATGCAATAATCCTACTCCCACAACTAGTCTTGCTTATTTTTGCTTTAAAAAAAAGAAAAAAACTTAACTCTTGCCTTGCCTTAACACATACTTCTTTGGGCGGAAAAAGAAGAATGAGAAACTCCACATAACAGAGACATGAACTAGGGATTTTGTTCAGAAAAGAATTTTCCTCTTAATATCTAGTTGAAAAGAATAAGGATGCTAATATAATTCAAATCAATATTTAATGGGCATATATATGCTCTGCTGTGCTGTGCTCAGTCCTGTCCGACTCTGCGACCCTATGGGCTGTAGCCCTCCAGGTTCCTCTGTCCATGGGATTTCCCAGGCAAGAATACTGGAGTGGGTCACCATTTCCTCCTCCAGGGAGATCTTCCTGACCCAGGGACTGAACTCATGTCTCCTGTGTCAGCTGCCCTGGTAGGCAGATTCTTTACCACTAGCATCACCTGGGAAGCCCCAGGTGTATAAACAGGAAAACAAGACTTATTAGTCTTTCCTCCCTCTCTAGGTGCAATCTAGCAGGAAAGGGGTGTACACATGACTTGATCACTGGCAGAATTTGTTTAGTGCTAGGCAAGAGTTTCAGTCAACACGCTCTGGCGAACGGCATATATTTTACTGTGGGGGAAACATCTAAGATTTACATGAAGCGTGAGTCCATGGTCTTTTCCATTTCTTCTTTTAGAGACTCTGACAGAAGGAAGTTCTATTGTTCTGATTTTGTGACTTTATAAAAAATTAAGAAGCAACAGAACTTGGTGAGGTCCAGAAAATACAATCAGAACTAGATATATACGCTTCTTAGTAACCCTGTAAAATTTTCTATTTTAAAAGTCAATTAAAAAATTGATTCATAACTACAAAAATAGTGCATGATATATTTTTATTAAAAAAATTGAGAAAAACCATTTGGCAGCTCTTTAAAAAGTTAAACATAGAGTCACTATATGACCTAACAATTCCACTGGGTCCTTTACAAAGAATGGGATGGGAAACTGGTTTCCATACAAATCACCCAGGCATTCATTTTAACAGTCATGTTAAACCGGTTAAACAAAATGTGAAATAGGCACACAACGGAATATTATTCAGACAAAAAGGCATGAAGTACGTAAATGCTACAGCACAGATGAACCTGGAAATGATTATGTTCAGCAGAAGAAGCTGAACATAAAAGGCCATGCAGTATATGATTCCATATATGAAATATCCACAACAGGCAAACCCACAGAGGCAGAAAGCAAGGGTGGTTGCCATAAGCTTTGGGGAGGAGGGAATGCAGAATGGAATGGAGATGGCTAATTCAAGGGTTACAGAGTTTCCTTTTGGGGTGAGATTGCTCTGGAATGAATAGTGGTGGTGTACAACCACGGGAATTACACTCAAAACAATCAAGTGTACACTTTAAAGTGCGGGATTTTACGGCATGTGAATTATATCTTAATAAAGTAAAAAAGAAAAGAACTGAAACATTATAAAGTCAAAGTCCCTTCGACCATCTCTTCTCACCCACATCCCCACAGGGTACCAATGTTATCCGTCTCATATGACTCCTCGTTATAACACTTATCCCTCACCGCCCTAGCAGAGGTCCCTGCACCCGGCAGGCATTTAGGCATTTGTTGCACAATAACTTCCTACAAGGGAAAGATAATGCTGTTTTGTTCTCTTAAGGATCATATAGATCCCTTTGTAACCACCATCACACAAATTCATCCATTTTAGGATGAGGCAGCTTTAGACAGACAGTTTATGTTAACACCACGCACGTCACGTGCAATAACAAAAGAGCACAGCACTTGCTGGCTCAGAGCTCACCAACCACAAATCCAGTTAACAGAAACCCTGATAGGGACATTCATGCAAATAAGGAGGCCATTTGCATCTGTCCCCTCTGTTTACAAAGCATTTGGAACTGAAACTGGGCTTGGCAAGGCTATTATGCTGAAGCCCGCAACAGCAAGCAGTAAATAAGTCATTTCTAACCTGGTCAAGTCCAACTTAAAAAGAAGTCTTACAGAGTCTCATAAAAGGACTCACTCCCAGAACACTACAATATTGTATTTCTAGTCTTTTTTTTTTTTTTTTGCAGAGGTCTGTATAATCAGGGAGTGCACAGAGTCACATGAACTAACTTTTTAACACATACTCCTGGGCCCCATCCCTCAGAGGTTCTGATTTATTTAGACCAGAGCAGGCTGGCATCTGTATTTTCTAAAGTTCCCTAGGTCTTTTAGAAACAGTGTTAGGAAACTTCAGGAAGAATGGGATGGGAAACTGGTTTCCCACACACATCATCTAAACATTCACGTAACGATCCTGCTAAACTTACCAGTGCTGTGTGCTCAGTCCCTCAGTCGTGTCCAACTCTTTGCAACCCCATGGACTGTAGGCTGCCAGGCTCCTCTGTCCATGGGATTCTCCAGGCAAGAATACCGGAGTGGGTTGCCATGCCCTCCTCCAGGGGATCTTCCCAACCCAGGGTTTGAATCCCGCACTGCAAGCGGATTCTTTACCATCTAAGTCACAACAGCTGCCAGTCAGAAGACGTGAGTGTATTCCCATTTTACTGAGGAGAAAATTGACACTCAGGGGTTCACCTTTTAAAGTCAGTAATGAGGACAGGACAGCACTTCACAGTCCTGACAAACGCATCCCATCTTCCTCATACAGACTCTCCAGACTCCTTTTATGGTCCTGGAGCTGTGAAAATGTGGTCTGGTAGTGCAAATTTGGTTGATAACCAGTTTAGGTCATTTCACTTGGGACTTAATGTAATGGAGAGTAACTGCTTCACTATCTTTGAAATGCTTCCCAATTTGTGTTCCCTTGTTGACATAGCAGTTTCTCATCATGTGCTCCATCTATAAAGTGCATCCTTATTTGCAGCGGTTTGAGTTGGAAAGGAGGATGTGATACGAGAAGCCCCAGCCATGGAAGGGGAAGTAAAAGAGAAGCCTCCCCACCCCCCACCCCGCCCATCCCCGCTTTCTGGGGAAGGAAAAGGGCAGAACAGGTAGACAAAGACCCAGTCCCCATTCACACACCCGCTCCTCACACACACATGCCTTCTTGTCGCCAAAACCTGCTTCAAGTCAGGGAGCAACGGAACTTAAAAATCCTGAGACTCCAGTTTCCCATACGGTAGATGTGGGTGGCCTTCAGCCTCCTGAAGCTGAAGCTTCAGCTCTGTGCCAGTGTATGCTACGGGAGCAAGGGACTGGAGGCAGCAGCAGCAGGCCACCAGAAAGAAAAGGTTGGGGCAGCACCATCCACTCTCTAAAGTCTGAGCATGGCATTCAGGGCGTCTAGAAGCTGCTGAGAGACTGGTGGGCCAGCAGAGGTCTGCCGTTGGTGCAAAGAGGCCTCAGTGCACAGGGTCTCTGGGACAAATGTCTAGCACCACCACCTCCATAGCGGCTTCCTGCACATTGTTCCCGAAGGACAGACACTATTAGTAACAACTCAACAGACAATGCCAGGATACTTTCCAAACTAGATAAAGCAGCAGAGGACACCACACAGACATCAATACGGATGGCCACACAGATATCCTCTTCTAACTCACACAAAGACATAACAGGCGTTCTCACCAAGCAGTCAGTAACAGGTACTAAACATCAACTATTTGTCCCACACTGTTCTAGGCTGGTATAGACCTGCAGATAAATGATGCAACAAAATCTCTACCTGATCAAGTACGACTTGGGGGTGTAGAAAGGGAAGGGGGTAGAGTTCTGAAGAATGAAGTATTTACTCAAAAAGCTCTGATTAGGAAGTTGAACTTTGAAAAGATTCAAAGGATATTGTTTATCTGGAAAAATTAAACTATTAATATGGCAGTTTAAAAAAAATGGCCACAGATTCTTTGACATTCCATTGACCAAGAAATTTTGAGTCTGTGTTTCTGTCCCTTGAATTTGAGTGGGCCCGAGACTCCTCTGATCACTAGATTTGGCAAAGGTAACACTGTGTGACTTCAAAGATGAGGTCCTTTAAAAAAGGCCATGAAGTGTCTATCTTGGCCACTAAGACCCTCACTTTCAGAGCCCCTGAGCCACCATCTAAGAAGTCTGATTACTTAGAGGCTGCCATATTGGGAGGAAGCCCCAGCTTTGTGTAGAGGCCACTTGCAGACACTCTTAGTCAACAGCCCCAGCTGAGTGAAGCCTCTGAGTCATGCCAGCCCTGCTGACACTTTTCAGATTCCAGTTCCCAGAAGTTGAGGGACCCTTTGCCATTCAAGTCTTCACAGCTGAGGTGCCAGACATTTGGGAGCAGAAAATAGTCCTTCCCATGTCCTGTCTGAATTTTTGACCCATAGTATCTGTGAGCAAAACAGTGGTTGCTTTATGCCACAAAGTTTTGGGCATGCCTTATCATGTCCAAAGACTTATTATGAAGCAAAAAAATTGGAACAACAGATGAGAACTGACAGAAACCCAGATCAATGATATAAAAAAGATATGAAGCTATATTTTCTTTGATTGCCTAAGGCTGGTTTGAGAGAAAGTGTTATCATGGGGGACTAAAGAAACTGGAATACTCCTTTGATTATTAAGAATATCTATTTCATCCACAGCTGCTACAATAGAAAATGCCTCAGTTATTTGGAATCTTAGCAGTCCAAAAAGCATCAGGTAAGAAGATACCATACTCCTGTGATGATTTTCAGCACAGAGCTAACATTCACGTGATGCCATTCAAGGTTGCCCAATGACTCATTTTTGCCTATTTTCCTTGGTGCATGGTGTATAATGGCTATTCAGTAACTTTGCAGAAAGACTGCTAAGGTCTGAGAGATATGGGAGACATTCTAGACGAGCCAAAGGGATCATGGTGAGGAAAGGGACTGAAAATGGGGTTCTGGCAGCCACTCAACTGCCTGTATCTTTAGACCTTAGATAAGCTGTTCTCTTTACTTGAAATGTTCCTCTCCCATCTGCTTGATGAACTCCTACTTATTCTTCAAAGCCCAGCTCCACTGTCCTTTTTGCTGTAGCTTTCTCTGTGGCCCTATTTTTAAAAAAATTTTTACTTATTTATTTTAATTAGTGTGGCCCCATTTTAAGTGAAATTAATCCTTCTGTTCCACTCTCCTGCAACACTTTCCACAACCCCGAGTACAGAAGAATGCTCTCCATTATATTAAGTTTAGATGTCTACTTTCTTTGATATACTGTGAGCTGCCAGAGAGAAAGGATGGTTCCTACTCATCACCTTACTTCTTGCCTAAGTGCCTGTGTACCAAACACTAGAGGTCAAAACCAAACAAACAAAAAAAACTGCTGCCTTTGAGATACCCACGTAATTAAGAGAGCAGTCTAAAAACACAGTCACAGCAACATCCTAAGAGCTGTACAGAGGAATGGGGGGATGATGTGAGAATTTACATGTCCTTCAGGAGGGGACCTGGGAGTGGCACAAAGTAGGTGACATTCTAGGGAGGTCTTGCCATTGAATTGAGATGAGAAGCCTGCCCGGTGGAAATCTATGGAATTGGAGCTAAAAGTTCTCAGAAAGCAACTACTAAGTAAAAGGAAAGTCTGGTCATTTCTTTCCCTCCCTACTGCTGGAGATTCCCTGTTCAAGCTATTTTAAGAAGCCCCCTGCCCCACCTTTTTTCACACCCAAAGCCACTCAATCTTCCCAGTTGTATTAAAAAGCAACTATTATCTGAACAAGCAATTTGTTAAGAAAAAAAAAAAATGAGTCTTTGATACATGAAAATGTATTCAAACCAGTAGCCATCAAATACATGCAAATCACAACAAGGGACTACTTTTTCATTTGTCAGATTGTCAAATATTTTCAATAATTATACTGCCTGTTATCGAAGAAGAATCAGGTATCAAAGAAGAATCAGGGAAATCAAAAGTCCATCCTTTCTGAGAGGCAGTTTGGATAGAACAAAACCCATGCAAATAACTCCATTTTTTGAACTAGACATTCCATTTACAGGAATTTTTCTTAAGGATAAAAGTCTTTGCTATAAAGATCATCAGACTGTTATTTAAAAGAGTGGAAAGCAGTAAACTACCTAAAGGTCTAACAACAGAAGAGTCAAACAAACACAGGACTGCGAGAACTGCGACAGTGCCGCTTACAGAGGCCTTGCAACGTGCCTGGCACTAGCATATCTAATGCCACAGCAATTCATAAAGCAGGTACTGAAGGGAACGCTGAGTGTGGCTTTTCCAGCTGCACCAGGTTGGCAAACAGAGGCCACAAAGGAAAGAGAGCAGTCAATAACTGAGGCAGGGCTCATTCAAGATTTTATTAAGAAAGTATAGTGTGAAGCCTTTTTAATCCAACCCCCTCTGTGCCCCTGCACTGCCCTTCCCCCTCCCCCGCCCGCAGAGGAAGAGCGGCGACGGGAGGGGGACCTTGGATCCTCTGACCTCGTTCGTTGTGCCGTCCTCTGGGGTGGTGCTCTCCCTACTCCCACAGTGGGCTTCCCTAAGTCAGTCAGTTACAGAGCTATGGGTGCTGCACAAAAAAGAATAGGGACAAGAATTTTTAAAAACTGTAAGGCCTGGTGAACATCTGCTCAGGCCACTGACTGACAGATCTGCCCTGGATCATCCTGGACGGGGAAGGGAGGAACGGAGTGAGAAGGGGCACCAATGCTGCCCCCCCCCACGTTTGGCATGAATGTGAGTCCTCTCCATCAGGAAGTCCCACGGACCCTGAGGACCTTAAGCCCTCTTGCCAGGTTCCCACCAAGACAGCCGTCCATTAGGTAAGTGGACTCCAGCTGTGGGGTGCCAGCAGAGGGAAGGGTTGGCCTACAAGAAACTGAAAGAACAGAACACCAGTTTCCTCTCGGTGTCTGGAGAACACACAGTGGGGAAAAGCCTGTTCTCTAGAGAGCTTACAAGTGCGGGGAGTGCACACAGGCAGTGCTGGTCAGGCAACCAGCACGTGCCATCGAGGAGGACCCAAGGGCAGCCATGTAAGGGACACTTTACTCCTGGCCCTCTCCCTCTAGCCCATCCCTACATGCCAACCACTGGAGCTGAGACAAGAGCAGGGAAGAAATACACCAGACATACATATACATCCTCCCACCCCCAAACTCTCTGAGGAGAGGAACAGGGAAGAAGAGTAGAAAGACAGACCATATCTACCTTTTCCCAATTCACACTCCCAGAGTCACAAGTCTGGATGGTACTAGGAGTAGGAAAAGCTTTCAACTAGGTAACAGTGAGATTTTACAATGATGGACTTTCAGTAACCCAGAGTGACCGAGAAGCCTGTGGACTCTGCCCTAGGTCTCATCAGGGATCGGGCCCCTGGAGAAGCACTCCCCAACCTTTTTGGCACCAGAGACCGGTTTCGAGGAAGACAATTTTTCCACGGACTGCGGTGAGGGCAAATGGTTTTGGGATGATTCAAGTGCATTACATTTATTATGCAATTTATTTCTCTTCTTAATACATTAGCTCCACCTCAAATCATGAGGCATTAGATCCTGGAGGTTGGGAACCCCTGCCCTAGAGGAAACGGAGATTTTGACAAAGCACAATTGGGAGTTCTGACTAGAGGAGGGCAAAAACATTCATGTTTACACTCCTCTGAGTTAAAACTATGCAATTAACTGGTTAAAGTTATCATTGTCTCCACTTCACAGATTATGAAATGAAAGCTCTGGAAAGATCAAGAAACTTGCTCAGGGCTGCCCTGGTAGTTCAGTGGTAAAGAATCTGCCTGCCACTGCCAGAGACGTGGGTTCAAGCCCTGGGTCGGGAATATTCCCTGGAGAAGGGAATGGCTACCCAGTCTAGAATTCTTGCCTGGAGAATCTCATGGACAGAGGAGAGTGGTGGGCTGCTGTCCATGGGGCCGCAAAGCGTCAGACACGACTGAGTAACTAACACAACACTTCTTTAAATTTGATACACTAATCACTAATGAGAAAGAAGGACAGAGGTGATGGCATATAAATAATGTGGTCATACTTATTAAAAGCTAAATAAATGGCTTGCTAGACAAACTCACTGTAGGTCAAACAAAGAAAGGAATGGGACACAGAGCAGACAGCCTCCATAAGAGTAAGGGCTATATCCACATTTTAAACAACAATTTAGTTTCAGCAAAATATCCAGTGTTGCTAATGTGAATTATATTGATTCCAAAGTTAAATCTGTAAAAAAATTTTTTTAATAATTGTAGAAGGGCTGTAAGAAAACATTTCTACATCATAGTTTTTGTTTATAGACATTTGGGTAACATAATAATAAAGATAAATTAATTCAACATCAAGAACCTGTAAAAAATGTTTATAAAGTGTCCTTACATTACACATGCTTGAGAAGCTCTGTGTTATGACACATTAGGGCTTTCCTGGTGGCTCAGACAGTAAAGAATCTGCCTGCAAGATGGGAGGCCTGGGTTTGATCCCTGGACTGGGGAGATCCCTCGGAGGAGGGCATGGCAACCCACTCCAGTACTCTTGCCTGGAGAATCCCCATGGACAGGGGAGCCTGGCGGGCTACAGTGCATGGGGTCGCAAAGAGCCGGACACAACTGAGTGGCTAAGCACAGCACACATGACACATTATGCCGGAGCACCATTTAAAGCCATGTCTTAGCAGACCATTTGTGTCACAGGGAGATATTTTCAATATTAACAAGCATACAAAAGGTGGTACAGTCTTGCTCTGATTTTGTAAAATACACAAATCACATATAAGCGTAAGAAAAAAGAGATTAGGATATACACTAAAATATTAACAATGTTTATGCTATAGTAGGTGCTACAGTAGGTATTACAGGTGCTTTTTATTAATGTCTCTGCTTTTTAAATAATATTCTGTATTTATAAGTTTATTATATAATTAAAATTTAAATATTACCAAAAATTCAATTTTTACAGCCTATCCCAAAGTTTCCACAAATTGCTGCTAAAAGAAAACAAAAAAACACCACTCTTTCAGTCCAATTCTAGCTCAGGCTCTCTATTCTCCAAAGAAATGTAACCAACCCTAAAGTAATATTTGTTCAAAACTTAAAAACATATAAAGTCCTCTGGTGGCTCAGACAGTAAAGAATCTGCCTGCAGTGCAGGAGATCTGGGTTCGATCCCTGAGTGGGGAAGGTCCTCTGGAGAAGGGAATGGCAACCCACTGCAGTATTCCTGCCTGGAGAGTTCCATGGACAGAGGAGGCTGGCGGGCTGCAGTCTATGGGGTCCCACAGAGTCGGGCACCACTGAGCGACTAGCACTACTACCCTGAAAGCACAGCAAGTCCTTGTCAACCAGTGACTCACTGGGCTTCAGGCGCCTGGGCTACCAGGATGAGCAAGGACATGAGCAAGGACACGGTGCACTCCAGAAGACACCATCCTGGGGTAAGCACAGCATAGATTACCAGTGCTGCTGGGGCACCGAGACGCAGGAGCATGGAGAAGGGGTTCCATAACTCATCCTGACGGGGCCGACAAGGCAGGAAAGGCAGCCACAAGGTGACACATGAACGGAGAGCTAAGAATGCGTAAGAAATGGGTGCAGAAAGGTGAGATGGCAGATTCCTCGCAAGTAAAATCTAAACGCGTGTCTTGTGCCACTGGCATCACTGACCACACTACACCAACCTCGCCTGCGCTCTTTGCCATTTGTATTGTCTGCCATTAAAATCCACGCTGCTTCC
Organism: Bubalus bubalis; assembly: GCF_019923935.1. Taxonomy (NCBI): domain Eukaryota; kingdom Metazoa; phylum Chordata; class Mammalia; order Artiodactyla; family Bovidae; genus Bubalus; species Bubalus bubalis. The sequence goes on along the minus strand of NC_059161.1, from coordinate 98,138,371 downwards.
CCAGCAGGACTGTAAACTCTGAAGAGAATACCACGGACACTGCAGACCTATTATTCATTAATGATAGCATCTTCAGACAGACTTCTAATGGGCACTGAACTCAACATACTGTAGCCTTTGTTGGTACGCAAAAAAATTATATATCTATTGAGCCTATATTCATATTTTCCTCTAGAAAATTATGTCAAAAGATCAAAGTAACCGATTCTTTCCTATAGTCCTCAAAAGAAGATTAATCTCTTCACTACTGTATATA